>NC_092715.1:11865929-12188429 GCF_047496885.1 Scyliorhinus torazame
TGTCCGATCTTCACCCGGCCGCCGGTCTCCACCTTCCCCTTCTCCGCCATCTTGTCCTGCACCGGAACCGGAAACAGCCCTGGGGGCGGGGTCTCCTGGACTGTCTCTCAGGGGCGGGGTCTACCTGGCTGTCACTCAGGGGCGGGGGCCATCCGCGCTGTCACTCAGGGGCGGGGCCACCCGGGCTGTCACTCAGGGGCGGGGCCTCCCGGCTGTCACTCGGGCGGGGCCTCACGTGCTGTCACTCAGGGGCAGTGCGGGGTTGGGTGGGGTTGGGTGGGGTGGGGTCAGGGTCTGGGGGTTTGGGGGGGGTAAGGGTCTGGGGGGGGTCAGGGTCGGGGGGTCAGGGTCTGTGGGGTTCAGGGTCTGATGAGGTTCAGGGTCTGGGGGTTTCAGGGTCTGGGGGTTCAGGGTCTGGGGGGGATCAGGGTCTGCGGAGTTTCAGGGTCTGGGGGGGTTCAGGGTCTGATGAGGTTCAGGGTCTGGGGGGTTCAGGGTCTGGGGGTTCAGGGTCTGGGGGGATCAGGGTCTGCGGAGTTTCAGGGTCTGGGGGATTCAGGGTCTGGGGGTTCAGGGTCTGGGGGTTCAGGGTCTGGGGGGTTCAGGGTCTGGGGGGTTCAGGGTCTGCGGAGGTTCAGGGTCTGGGGGGGGTTCAAGGTCTGGGGGATTCAGGGTCTGGGGGTCAGGGTCTGGGGGGTCAGGGTCTGCAGAGTTTCAGGGTCTGGGGGATTCAGGGTCTGGGGGGTCAGGGTCTGGGGAGGTCAGGGTCTGCGGAGTTTCAGGGTCTGGGGGATTCAGGGTCTGGGGGGTCAGGTTCTGCGGGGATTCAGGGTCTGGGGGGTTAGGGCCTGGGGGTGTTCAGGGTCTGGGGGTTCAGGGTCTGCGGAGGTTCAGGGTCTGGTGGGTTCAGGGTCTGGGGGGTTCAGGGTCTGGGGCGTTCAGGGTCTGGGGGTTCAGGGTCTGGGGTTCAGGGTCTGGGGAGGTTCAGGGTCTGGGGGTCAGGGGCTGAGGTTCAGGGTCTGGGGTCAGGGGCTGAGGTTCAGGGTCTGGGGGGTCAGGGTCTGGGGGTTCAGGGTCTGGGGTTCAGGGTCTGGGGAGGTTCAGGGTCTGGGGGTTTAGGGTCTGGGGGGTCAGGGTCTGGGGGGTTCAGGGACTGGGGGGGTTCAGGGTCTGGGGGGGTTCAGGGTCTGGGTTCAGGGTCTGGGGAGGTTCAGGGTCTGGGGTCAGGGGCTGAGGTTCAGGGTCTGGGGTCAGGGCTGAGGTCAGGGTCTGGGGTCAGGTCTGAGGTTCAGGGTCGGCGTTTCAGAGTCTTAGGTTCAGGGTCTGGGGAGGTTCAGGGTCTGGGAGGTTCAGGGTCGGGGGTTCAGAGTCTGGGGTTCAGGTTCTGGGGGGGTTCAGGGTCTGGGGTTCAGGATCTGGGGGGTTCAGGGTCTGGAGATTCAGGGTCTGGGAGATTCAGGGTCGGGGTTCAGAGTCTGGGGTTCAGGGCGGGGCCTCCTGCACTGTCACTCAGTGGAGGGGCCTCACAAGCTGTCACTCAGGGCGGGGGTATCCCGGGCTGTCACTCAGGGGTGGGGCCACCCGGGCTGTCACTCGGGCGGGGCCACCCAGGCTGTCACTCAGGGGCGGGGCCTCCCGTGCTGTCACTCAGAGGCAGTGCGGGGTTGGGTGGGTTCGGGTTCCGGGTCTGGGGTTCAGGGTCTGGGGGGGTTCCGGGGTCTGGGGGGGTTCAGGGTTTGGGGGGTTCAGGGTCTGGGGGGCTTCAGGGTCTGGGGGTGTTCAGGGTCTGGGGGGGTTCAGGGTCTGGGGGGGTTAAGGGTCTGGGGGGGTCAGGGTCTGGGGGGGGTCAGGTTCTGGGGGGGTTCAGGGTCTGCGGAGGTTCAGGTCTGGGGGGATTCAGGGTCTGCGGAGGTTCAGTGTCTGGGGGTTCAGGGTCTGATGAGGTTCAGGGTCTGGGGTTTCAGGGTATGGGGTTCAGGGTCTGGGGGGATTCAAGGTCTGGGGGTTTCAGGGTCTGGGGGTTTCAGGGTCTGGGGTTCAGGGTCTGGGGGTCAGGGTCTGGGGGGGTTCAGGGTCTGCGGAGTTTCAGGTGTCTGTGGGATTCAGGGTCTGGGGTTCAGGGTTTGGGCTTCTGGGGGTCAAGGTCTGGGGGGGGGTTCAGGGTCTGGGGTTCAGGGTTTGGGGTTCAGGGTCTGGGGGTCAGGGTCTGGGGGGTTCAGGGTCTGCGGAGTTTCAGGTGTCTGGGGGATTCAGGGTATGGGGAAGTTCAGGTCTGGGAGGTTCAGGGTCTGGGGGGTTAAGGTCTGGGAGGGTTAAGGGTCTGGGGTTTAGGGTCTGGGGGGTTCAGGTTCTGGGGGGAATCATGGTCTGGGAGATTCAGGGTCTGTGGGGTTAGGGTCTGGGGGGGGGGTTCAGGGTCTGGGGTTCAGGGTCTGGGGGGTCAGGTTCTGCGGGGGTTCAGTGTCTGGGGGGTTAGGGCCTGGGGGCGTTCAGGGTCTGGGGGTTCAGGGTCTGGTGGGTTCAGGGTCTGGGGGGTTCAGGATCTGGAGGATCAGGGTCTGGGGGGGGGTTCAGGGTCTGGGAGGGTTCAGAGTCTGGGGGTTCAGGGTCTGGGGTTCAGGGTCTGGGGAGGTTCAGGGTCTGGGGGGTTTAGGGTCTGGGGCGGTCCAGGGTCTGGGAGGTTCAGGGTCTGGGGGGTTCAGGATCTGGGTTGGTTCAGTGTCTGGCGGGTTCAGGGTCTGGGGAGGTTCAGGGTCTGGGGGTCAGGGGCTGAGGTTCAGGTTCTGGGGGGGTCAGGGTCTGAGGTTCAGGGTCGGTGTTTCAGAGTCTGGTGTTCAGGGTCTGGGGGTTCAGGGTCCGGGGGGTTCAGGGGCTGGGGGATTCAGGTTCTGGGGTTCAAGGTCTGGGGGGTTAGGGCCTGGTGGCGTTCACGGTCTGGGGGTACAGGGTCTGGGGGGTTCAGGGTCTGGGGGGTTCAGGGTCTGGGGCGGTCCAGGGTCTGGGAGGTTCAGGGTCTGTGGAGGTTCAGGGTCTGGGGGGTTTCAGGATCTGGGTTGGTTCAGTGTCTGGCGGGTTCAGGGTCTGTGGTGGTTCAGGGTCTGGGAGGTTCAGGGTCGGGGGGTTCAGGGTGTGGGGTTCAGGGACCGGGGGTCAGGGGCTGAGGTTCAGGGTCTGGGGGTCAGGGTCTGAGGTTCAGGGTCTGGGGGTTCAGGGTCTGGGGGATTCAGGGTCTGGGATTCAGGGTCTGGGGGGTTAGGGCCTGGGGGCGTTCAGGGTCTGGGGGTTCAGGGTCTGCGAGGGTTCAGGGTCTGGTGGGTTCAGGGTCTGGTGGGTTCAGGGTCTGGGGGGTTCAGGGTCTGGGAGGATCAGGGTCTGGGGGGTTCAGGGTCTGGGAGGGTTCTGTGTCTGGGGAGGTTCTGTGTCTGGGGGGTTTAGGGTCTGGGGGTTCAGGGTCTGGGGGATTCAGGGTCTGGGGGGTTCAGGGTCTGGGGCGGTCCAGGTCTGGGGGTTCAGGGTCTGGGGGGTTAGGGCCTGGGGGGTTCAGGGTCTGGGAGGATCAGGGTCTGGGGGGGGTTCAGGGTCTGGGAGGGTTCAGAGTCTGGGGGTTCAGGGTCTGGGGTTCAGGGTCTGGGGAGGTTCAGGGTCTGGGGGTCAGGGCTGAGGTTCAGGGTCTGGGGGTCAGGGTCTGAGGTTCAGGGTCGGTGTTTCAGAGTCTGGTGTTCAGGGTCTGGGGGTTCAGGGTCCGGGGGTTCAGGGGGCTGGGGATTCAGGTTCTGGGGTTCAAGGTCTGGGGGGTTAGGGCCCTGGTGGCATTCAGGGTCTGGGGGTTGCGGGTCTGGGGGGTTCAGGGTCTGGGGGGGGGTTCAGGGTCTGGGCGGTCCAGGGTCTGGGAGGTTCAGGGTCTGGGGGGTTCAGGATCTGGGTTGGTTCAGTGTCTGGCGGGTTCAGGGTCTGTGGAGGTTCAGGGTCTGGGAGGTTCAGGGTCGGGGGGTTCAGGGTGTGGGGTTCAGGGTCTGGGGGTCAGGGGCTGAGGTTCAGGGTCTGGGGGTCAGGGTCTGAGGTTCAGGGTCGGTGTTTCAGAGTCTGGGGTTCAGGGTCTGGGGTTTCAGGGTCCAGGGGGTTCAGGGTCTGGGGATTCAGGGTCTGGGGTTCAGGGTCTGGGGGTTAGGGCCTGGGGGCGTTCAGGGTCTGGGGGTTCAGGGTCTGCGGAGGTTCAGGGTCTGGTGGGTTCAGGGTCTGGTGGGTTCAGGGTCTGGGGGATTCAGGGTCTGGGGTTCAGGGTCTGGGGGTTAGGGCCTGGGGGCGTTCAGGGTCTGGGGGTTCAGGGTCTGCGGAGGTTCAGGGTCTGGTGGGTTCAGGGTCTGGTGGGTTCAGGGTCTGGGGGGTTCAGGGTCTGGGAGGATCAGGGTCTGGGGGGTTCAGGGTCTGGGAGGGTTCTGTGTCTGGGGAGGTTCAGGGTCTGGGGGGTTTAGGGTCTGGGGGGGTTCAGGGTCTGGGGGGTTCAGGGTCTGGGGGGGTTCAGGGTCTGTGGAGGTTCAGGGTCTGGGGGGTTCAGGGTCTGGGTGGGTTCAGGGTCTGGGGCGGTCCAGGGTCTGGGGGTTCAGGGTCTGTGGAGGTTCAGGGTCTGGGGGGTTCAGGGTCGGGGGTTCAGGGGCTGAGGTTCAGGTTCTGGGGGTCAGGGTCTGAGGTTCAGGGTCGGTGTTTCAGAGTCTGGTGTTCAGGGTCTGGGGGTTCAGGGTCCGGGGGGTTCAGGGGCTGGGGGATTCAGGTTCTGGGGTTCAAGGTCTGGGGGGTTAGGGCCTGGTGGCGTTCACGGTCTGGGGGTACAGGGTCTGGGGGGTTCAGGGTCTGGGGGGGTTCAGGGTCTGGGGCGGTCCAGGGTCTGGGAGGTTCAGGGTCTGTGGAGGTTCAGGGTCTGGGGGGTTCAGGATCTGGGTTGGTTCAGTGTCTGGCGGGTTCAGGGTCTGTGGAGGTTCAGGGTCTGGGAGGTTCAGGGTCGGGGGGTTCAGGGTGTGGGGTTCAGGGACCGGGGGTCAGGGGCTGAGGTTCAGGGTCTGGGGGTCAGGGTCTGAGGTTCAGGGTCTGGGGGTTCAGGGTCTGGGGGATTCAGGGTCTGGGATTCAGGGTCTGGGGGTTAGGGCCTGGGGGCGTTCAGGGTCTGGGGGTTCAGGGTCTGCGGAGGTTCAGGGTCTGGTGGGTTCAGGGTCTGGTGGGTTCAGGGTCTGGGGGGTTCAGGGTCTGGGGGGTTCAGGGTCTGGGAGGATCAGGGTCTGGGGGGTTCAGGGTCTGGGAGGGTTCTGTGTCTGGGGAGGTTCTGTGTCTGGGGGGTTTAGGGTCTGGGGGTTCAGGGTCTGGGGGGTTCAGGGTCTGGGGGGGGTTCAGGTTCTGGGGCGGTCCAGGGTCTGGGAGGTTCAGGGTCTGGGGGGTTCAGGATCTGGGTTGGTTCAGTGTCTGGCGGGTTCAGGGTCTGTGGAGGTTCAGGGTCTGGGAGGTTCAGGGTCGGGGGGTTCAGGGTGTGGGGTTCAGGGTCTGGGGGTCAGGGGCTGAGGTTCAGGGTCTGGGGGTCAGGGTCTGAGGTTCAGGGTCGGTGTTTCAGAGTCTGGGGTTCAGGGTCTGGGGTTTCAGGGTCCGGGGGGTTCAGGGTCTGGGGGATTCAGGGTCTGGGGTTCAAGGTCTGGGGGTTAGGGCTGGGGGCGTTCAGGGTCTGGGGGTTCAGGGTCTGCGGAGGTTCAGGGTCTGGTGGGTTCAGGGTCTGGTGGGTTCAGGGTCTGGGAGGATCAGGGTCTGGGGGGTTCAGGGTCTGGGAGGGTTCTGTGTCTGGGGAGGTTCAGGGTCTGGGGGGTTTAGGGTCTGGGGGGTTCAGGGTCTGGGGGATTCAGGGTCTGGGGGGGTTCAGGGTCTGGGGCGGTCCAGGGTCTGGGGGTTCAGGGTCTGTGGAGGTTCAGGGTCTGGGAGGTTCAGGGTCGGGTGTTCAGGGTGTGGGGATCAGGGACCGGGGGTCAGGGGCTGAGGTTCAGGGTCTGGGGGTCAGGGTCTGAGGTTCAGGGTCGGTGTTTCAGAGTCTGGGGTTCAGGGTCTGGGGGTTCAGGGTCCGGGGGGTTCAGGGTCTGGGGTTCAGGGTCTGAGGTTCAGGGTCGGTGTTTCAGAGTCTGGGGTTCAGGGTCTGGGGGTTCAGGGTCCGGGGGGGTTCAGGGTCTGGGGTTCAGGGTCTCGGAGGTTCAGGGTCGGGGGTTCAGAATCTGGGGTTCAGGGTCTGGGGGGTTCAGGGTCTGGGGAGGTTCAGGGTCGGGGGTTCAGAGTCTGGGGTTCAGGGTCTGGGGGGTTCAGAGTCTGCGGTTCAGGTTCTGGGGGGTTCAACGTCTGGAGGTCAGGGTCTGGGGGTCAGTGTCTGGGATTCAGTGTCTGGGGGTCAGTATCTGGGGTAGACGGTCTGGGGGTCAGTATCTGGTGTTCAGTGTCTGGGGTTCAAGGTCTGGGGGTCAGGGTCTCTGGTTCAGGGGTGGGGTTCAGGGTCTGGAGGTTCAGGGTCTGGGGTTCATGGTCTGGGGGGTTAGGGCCTGGGGGGTTCAGGGTCTGGGAGGATCAGGGTCTGGGGGGGGTTCAGGGTCTGGGAGGGTTCAGAGTCTGGGGGTTCAAGGTCTGGGGTTCAGGGTCTGGGGAGGTTCAGGGTCTGGGGGTCAGGGGCTGAGGTTCAGGGTCTGGGGGTCAGGGTCTGAGGTTCAGGGTCGGTGTTTCAGAGTCTGGTGTTCAGGGTCTGGGGGTTCAGGGTCCGGGGGGTTCAGGGGCTGGGGGATTCAGGTTCTGGGGTTCAAGGTCTGGGGGGTTAGGGCCTGGTGGCATTCAGGGTCTGGGGGTACAGGGTCTGGGGGGTTCAGGGTCTGGGGGGGGTTCAGGGTCTGGGGCGGTCCAGGGTCTGGGAGGTTCAGGGTCTGGGGGGTTCAGGATCTGGGTTGGTTCAGTGTCTGGCGGGTTCAGGGTCTGTGGAGGTTCAGGGTCTGGGAGGTTCAGGGTCGGGGGGTTCAGCGTGTGGGGTTCAGGGTCTGGGGGTCAGGGGCTGAGGTTCAGGGTCTGGGGGTCAGGGTCTGAGGTTCAGGGTCGGTGTTTCAGAGTCTGGGGTTCAGGGTCTGGGGTTTCAGGGTCCGGGGGGTTCAGGGTCTGGGGGATTATGGGTCTGGGGTTCAAGGTCTGGGGGTTAGGGCCTGGGGGCGTTCAGGGTCTGGGGGTTCAGGGTCTGCGGAGGTTCAGGGTCTGGTGGGTTCAGGGTCTGGTGGGTTCAGGGTCTGGGGGGTTCAGGGTCTGGGAGGATCAGGGTCTGGGGGGTTCAGGGTCTGGGAGGGTTCTGTGTCTGGGGAGGTTCAGGGTCTGGGGGGTTTAGGGTCTGGGGGGTTCAGGGTCTGGGGGGTTCAGGGTCTGGGGGGGTTCAGGGTCTGGGGCGGTCCAGGGTCTGGGGGTTCAGGGTCTGTGGAGGTTCAGGGTCTGGGGGGTTCAGGATCTGGGTTGGTTCAGTGTCTGGCGGGTTCAGGGTCTGGGGAGGTTCAGGGTCTGGGAGGTTCAGGGTCGGGGGTTCAGGGTGTGGGGTTCAGGGACCGGGGGTCAGGGGCTGAGGTTCAGGGTCTGGGGGTCAGGGTCTGAGGTTCAGGGTCGGTGTTTCAGAGTCTGGGGTTCAGGGTCTGGGGGTTCAGGGTCCGGGGGGTTCAGGGTCTGGGGTTCAGGGTCTGAGGTTCAGGGTCGGTGTTTCAGAGTCTGGGGTTCAGGGTCTGGGGGTTCAGGGTCCGGGGGGGTTCAGGGTCTGGGGTTCAGGGTCTGGGAGGTTCAGGGTCGGGGGTTCAGAATCTGGGGTTCAGGGTCTGTGGGGTTCAGGGTCTGGGGAGGTTCAGGGTCGGGGGTTCAGAGTCTGGGGTTCAGGGTCTGGGGGGTTCAGAGTCTGCGGTTCAGGTTCTGGGGGGTTCAATGTCTGGAGGTCAGGGTCTGGGGGTCAGTGTCTGGGATTCAGTGTCTGGGGGTCAGTATCTGGGGTAGACGGTCTGGGGGTCAGTATCTGGGGTAGATGGTCTGGGGGAATTGTCTGGGGGTCAGTTTCTGGTGTTCAGTGTCTGGGGTTCAAGGTCTGGGGGTCAGGGTCTGTGGTTCAGGGTCTGGAGGTTCAGGGTCTGGGGTTCATGGTCTGGGGGGGCTCAGGGTCTGGGGTTCAGCGTCTGGGGGTCAGTGTCTGAGGTTCAGTGTCTGGGGGTCTGTCTGGGGTTAAGGGTCTGGGGTTCAGGGTCTGGAGGTCAGGGTCTGGGGGTCAGTGTCAGGGATTCTGTGTCTGGGGGTCAGTGTCGGGGTAGACGGTCTGGGGGGAATTATCTGGGGGTCAGTGTCTGGTGTTCAGGGTCTGGGGTTCTGGGTCTGGGGGTCAAGGTCGAGTTCAGGGACTGGCATTCAGGGTCTGGGGGGGTAAGTGTCTGGGGGGTCAGGGTCTGGGGGGTTAGGGGTCTGGGGGGTTAAGGGTATGGAGCTTGGTCTGGGGGAGTTCAGGGTCTGGGGGTCAGGGTGTGAAGGTCAGTGTCTGGGGGTCAGGGTCTGGGGCTCTGGTCTGGGGGAATTCAGGGTCTGGGGGTCAGGGTGTGAAAGTCTGGGATGCGGTGTCTGGGGTTCAGTGTCTGGGTTGACGGTCTGGGGGTCAGGGTGTGAAAGTCTGGGATGCGGTGTCTGGGGTTGACGGTCTGGGGGTCAGGGTGTGGGGGTTCAGGGTGTGGGGGTTCAGGGTCTGGGGGTCAGGGTCTGGGGGGGGTAAGGGTATGGACCTCGGTCTGGGGGAGTTCACAGTCTGGGGGTCAGGGTGTGAAGGTCAGTGTCTGGGGGTCAGGGTCTGGGGGGTAAGGGTATGGAGGTCAGGGTATGGAGGTCAGGGTCTGGGGTCAGGGTGTGAAAGTCAGTGGGATGCGGTGTCTGGGGTTCAGGGTGTGAAAGTCAGTGGGATGTGGTGTCTGGGGTTCAGTGTCTGGCGTCAGTGTCTGGGGTTCAGTGTCTGGGGTTCAGGGTCTGGGGTTCAGCGTTTGGGGGTCAGGGTGTGGGGGTCAGCGTCTGGGGGTCAGGGTGTGTGGGTCAGTGTCTGGGTGTCAGGGAGTGGGGTTTCGGATGTTCTGGGGTTCAGGGTGTGGGGGTCAGGGTCTGGGGGCCAGGAACTTGGGTTCAGGGACTGGCGGTCAGTTAGGGTTTGGGGGTCAGTGTTTGGGGGTCAGAGTGTTCTGGGGTCTTGGTCTGGGGTCAGGGTGCGGGGGTTCAGGGTCTGGTGTTCAGCGTCTGGGGGGTCAGGGTGTGTGGGTCAGTGTCTGGTTGTCAGGGAGTGGGGTTTCGGATGTTCTGGGGTTCAGGGTCTGGTGGTCAGGGTGTGGGGGTCAGTGTGCGGGGGTCAGGGTGTTCTGGGGTCTTGGTCAGGGGTCAGGGTGCTCTGGAATTCAGGGCTTTGGGTTCAGTGTCTGGGGTTCAGGGTCTCTGGGGTTCAGGGTCTGGGGGGTTCAGGGTCTGGGGGGTTCAGAATCTGGGGTTCAGGGTCTGGGGGGTTCAGACTCTGGTGTTCAGGGTCTGGAGGGGTTCTGAGTCTGGGGTTCAGGGTCTGGGGGGTTCAGGGTCTGGGGGGTTCAGAGTCTGGGGTTCAGGGTCTGGGGGGTACAGAGTCTGGGGTTCAGGGTCTGGGGTTCAGGGTCTGGGGGTTCAGGGTCTGGGGTTCAGTGTCTGGGGGTTCAGAGTCTGGGGTTCAGGGTCTGTGGGGTTCAGAGTCGGGTTCAGGGTCTGGGGAGGTTCAGGGTCTGGGAGGTTCAGGGTCGGGGGTTCAGAGTCTGGGGTTCAGTGTCTGGGGGGTTCAGAGTCTGGGGTTCATGGTCTGGGGGGTTCAGAGTCGGGTTCAGGGTCTGGGGGGTTCAGGGTCTGGGGGCGTTCAGGGTCTGGGGGGTTCAGAGTCTCGGGAGGTTCAGGGTCGGGGGTTCAGAATCTGGGATTCAGGGTCTGGGGGTTCAGAGTCTGGGATTCAGGGTCTGGGGGTTCAGGGTCTGGGGGCGTTCAGGGTCTGGGGGTTCAGAGTCTGGGGTTCAGGGTCTGGGGGGTTCAGAGTCTGGGGTTCAGGGTCTGGGGGGTTCAGGGTCTGGAGGTTCAGGGTCTGGGGAGGTTCAGGAACGGGGAGTTTAGGGTCTGGGGGGGTTCAGGGTCTGGGGGTTCAGTGCCTGGGGAGGTTCAGGGTCTGGGGATGTTCAGGGTCTGGGGGCGTTCAGAGTCTGGGGTTCAGGGTCTGGGGGGTTCAGAGTCTGGGGTTCATGGTCTGGGGGGTTCAGAGTCGGGTTCAGGGTCTGGGGTGTTCAGGGTCTGGGGGCGTTCAGGGTCTGGGGGGTTCAGAGTCTCGGGAGGTTCAGGGTCGGGGGTTCAGAATCTGGGATTCAGGGTCTGGGGGTTCAGAGTCTGGGATTCAGGGTCTGGGGGTTCAGGGTCTGGGGGCGTTCAGGGTCTGGGGGTTCAGAGTCTGGGGTTCAGGGTCTGGGGGGTTCAGAGTCTGGGGTTCAGGGTCTGGGGGGTTCAGGGTCTGGAGGTTCAGGGTCTGGGGAGGTTCAGGAACGGGGAGTTTAGGGTCTGGGGGGGTTCAGGGTCTGGGGGTTCAGTGTCTGGGGAGGTTCAGGGTCTGGGGATGTTCAGGGTCTGGGGGCGTTCAGAGTCTGGGGTTCAGGGTCTGGGGGGTACAGAGTCTGGGGGGTTCAGAGTCTGGGGTTCTGGGTCTGGGGGGTTCAGGGTCTGGGGTTCAGGGTCTGGGGGTTCAGAGTCTGGGGTTCAGGGTCTGTGGGGTTCAGAGTCGGGTTCAGTGTCTGGGAGGTTCAGAGTCTGGGTTTCATGGTCTGGGGGGTTCAGAGTCGGGTTCAGGGTCTGGGGGGTTCAGGGTCTGGGGGCCTTCAGGGTCTGGGGGGTTCAGAGTCTCGGGAGGTTCAGAGTCTGGGATTCAGGGTCTGGGGGTTCAGAGTCTGGGATTCAGGGTCTGGGGGTTCAGGGTCTGGGGGCGTTCAGTGTCTGGGGGTTCAGAGTCTGGGGTTCAGGGTCTGGGGGGTTCAGAGTCTGGGGTTCAGGGTCTGGGGGGTTCAGGGTCTGGAGGTTCAGGGTCTGGGGAGGTTCAGGAACGGGGAGTTTTGGGACTGGGGGGGTTCAGGGTCTGGGGGGTTCAGTGTCTGGGGAGGTTCAGGGTCTGGGGCTTCAGATTCTGGGGTTCAGGGTCTGGTGAGGTTCAGGGTCTGGGGGTTCAGAGTCTGGGGTTCAGTGTCTGGGGAGGTTCAGGGTCTGGGGCTTCTGAGTCTGGGGTTCAGGGTCAGGTGAAGTTCAGGGTTTGGGGAGGTTCAGGGTCTAGGGGGATTCATTGTCTGGGGGGTTCAGGGTCTGTGGGTTCAGAGTCTGGGGGGATTCAGGGTCGGGTTCAGGGTCTGGGGGGATTCAGGGTCTGGGGGTTCAGAGTCTGGGGGGATTCAGGGTCGGGTTCAGGGTCTGGGGGGATTCAGGGTCTGGGGAGGTTCAGGGTCTGGGGCTTCAGAGTCTGGGGTTCAGCGTCATGTGAGGTTCAGGGTCTGGGGAGGTTCAGGGTCTGGGGGGATTCATTGTCTGGGGGGTTCAGGGTCTGGGGGTTCAGAGTCTGGGGGGATTCAGGGTCGGGTTCTGGGTCTGGGGGGATTCAGGGTCTGGGGGGTTCAGGGTCTGGGAGGTTCAGGGTCTGGTGGGATTCAGGGTCTGGGGTTTAGGGTCTGGGAGGTTCAGCGTCTGGGGGATTCAGGGCCTGGGGGTCAGGGTCTGGGGACGTTCAGGGTCTGGGGGGTTCAGAGTCTGGGGTTCAGTGTCTGGGGAGGTTCAGGGTCTGGGGCTTCAGAGTCTGGGGTTCAGGGTCTGGTGAGGTTCAGGGTCTGGTGAGGTTCAGGGTCTGGGGTTCAGGGTCTGGGGAGGTTCAGGGTCTGGGGGATCAGGGTCTGGGGAGGTTCAGGGTCTGGTGAGGTTCAGGGTCTGGTGAGGTTCAGGGTCTGGGGTTCAGGGTCTGGGGAGGTTCAGGGTCTGGGAGTTCAGGGTCTGGTGAGGTTCAGGGTCTGGGGAGGTTCAGGGTCTGGGGTTCAGGGTCTGGGGGTTCAGGGTCGGGTTCAGGGTCTGGTGAGGTTCAGGGTCTGGGGGTTCCGGGTCTGGGGGGTTCAGGGCCTGGGGATCAGGGTCTGGGGGGTTCAGGGCCTGGGGATCAGGGTCTGGGGATCAGGGCCTGGGGATCAGGGTCTGGGGTTCAGGGTCTGGGGTTCAGGGTCTGGTGTTGAGGGTGTGGGGGTCAGGGTGTGGCGGTCAGTGTTTGGGTGTCAGGGTGTGGGGGTCAGTGTCTGATGGTCAGTGTCTGATGGTCAGGGTCTGGGTGTCAGTGTCAGGGCCTGGGGGTCAGGGTCTGGGGACGTTCAGGGTCTGTGAGGGTTCAGAGTCTGGGGGTTCAGGGTCTGGGGAGGTTCAGGGTCTGGGGGCGTTCAGTGTCTGGGGGTTCAGAGTCTGGGGTTCAGGGTCTGGGGGGTTCAGAGTCTGGGGTTCAGGGTCTGGGGGGTTCAGGGTCTGGAGGTTCAGGGTCTGGGGAGGTTCAGGAACGGGGAGTTTTGGGACTGGGGGGGTTCAGGGTCTGGGGGGTTCAGTGTCTGGGGAGGTTCAGGGTCTGGGGCTTCAGATTCTGGGGTTCAGGGTCTGGTGAGGTTCAGGGTCTGGGGTTCAGAGTCTGGGGTTCAGTGTCTGGGGAGGTTCAGGGTCTGGGGCTTCAGAGTCTGGGGTTCAGGGTCAGATGAGGTTCAGGGTTTGGGGAGGTTCAGGGTCTAGGGGGATTCATTGTCTGGGGGGTTCAGGGTCTGTGGGTTCAGAGTCTGGGGGGATTCAGGGTCGGGTTCAGGGTCTGGGGGGATTCAGGGTCTGGGGGTTCAGAGTCTGGGGGGATTCAGGGTCGGGTTCAGGGTCTGGGGGGATTCAGGGTCTGGGGAGGTTCAGGGTCTGGGGCTTCAGAGTCTGGGGTTCAGCGTCATGTGAGGTTCAGGGTCTGGGGAGGTTCAGGGTCTGGGGGGATTCATTGTCTGGGGGGTTCAGGGTCTGGGGGTTCAGAGTCTGGGGGGATTCAGGGTCGGGTTCAGGGTCTGGGGGGATTCAGGGTCTGGGGGGTTCAGGGTCTGGGAGGTCCAGGGTCTGGTGGGATTCAGGGTCTGGGGTTTAGGGTCTGGGAGGTTCAGCGTCTGGGGGGTTCAGGGTCGGGGGTTCAGGGTCTTGGAGGTTCAGGGTCTGGGGGATTCAGGGCCTGGGGGTCAGGGTCTGGGGACGTTCAGGGTCTGGGGGGTTCAGAGTCTGGGGTTCAGTGTCTGGGGAGGTTCAGGGTCTGGGGCTTCAGAGTCTGGGGTTCAGGGTCTGGTGAGGTTCAGGGTCTGGTGAGGTTCAGGGTCTGGGGTTCAGGGTCTGGGGAGGTTCAGGGTCTGGGGGATCAGGGTCTGGGGAGGTTCAGGGTCTGGTGAGGTTCAGGGTCTGGTGAGGTTCAGGGTCTGGGGTTCAGGGTCTGGGGAGGTTCAGGGTCTGGGGGTTCAGGGTCTGGTGAGGTTCAGGGTCTGGGGAGGTTCAGGGTCTGGGGTTCAGGGTCTGGGGGATCAGGGTCTGGGGATTCAGGGCCGGGTTCAGGGTCTGGTGAGGTTCAGGGTCTGGGGGTTCCGGGTCTGGGGGGTTCAGGGCCTGGGGATCAGGGTCTGGGGGGTTCAGGGCCTGGGGATCAGGGTCTGGGGATCAGGGCCTGGGGATCAGGGTCTGGGGTTCAGGGTCTGGGGTTCAGGGTCTGGTGTTGAGGGTGTGGGGGTCAGGGTGTGGCGGTCAGTGTTTGGGTGTCAGGGTGTGGGGGTCAGTGTCTGATGGTCAGTGTCTGATGGTCAGGGTCTGGGTGTCAGTGTCAGGGCCTGGGGGTCAGGGTCTGGGGACATTCAGGGTCTGTGAGGGTTCAGAGTCTGGGGGTTCAGGGTCTGGGGAGGTTCAGGGTCTGGGGAGGTTCAGGGTCTGGGGCTTCAGAGTCTGGGGTTCAGGGTCTGGTGAGGTTCAGGGTCTGGTGAGGTTCAGGGTCTGGGATTCAGGGTCTGGGGAGGTTCAGGGTCTGGGGGATCAGGGTCTGGGGAGGTTCAGGGTCTGGTGAGGTTCAGGGTCTGATGAGGTTCAGGGTCTGGGGCTTCAGAGTCTGGGGTTCAGGGTCTGGTGAGGTTCAGGGTCTGGGGAGGTTCAGGGTCTGGGGGGATTCATTGTCTGGGGGGTTCAGGGTCTGGGGGTTCAGAGTCTGGGGGGATTCAGGGTCGGGTTCTGGGTCTGGGGGGATTCAGGGTCTGGGGGGTTCAGGGTCTGGGAGGTTCAGGGTCTGGTGGGATTCAGGGTCTGGGGTTTAGGGTCTGGGAGGTTCAGCGTCTGGGGGATTCAGGGCCTGGGGGTCAGGGTCTGGGGACGTTCAGGGTCTGGGGGGTTCAGAGTCTGGGGTTCAGTGTCTGGGGAGGTTCAGGGTCTGGGGCTTCAGAGTCTGGGGTTCAGGGTCTGGTGAGGTTCAGGGTCTGGGGTTCAGGGTCTGGGGAGGTTCAAGGTCTGGGGGATCAGGGTCTGGGATTCAGGGTCTGGTGAGGTTCAGGGTCTGGGGTTCAGGGTCTGGGGAGGTTCAAGGTCTGGGGGATCAGGGTCTGGGGTTCAGGGTCTGGTGTTCAGGGTGTGGGGGTCAGGGTGTGGCGGTCAGTGTTTGGGTGTCAGGGTGTGGGGGTCAGTGTCTGATGGTCAGTGTCTGATGGTCAGGGTCTGGGTGTCAGTGTCAGGGCCTGGAGGTCAGGGTCTGGGGGCGTTCAGGGTCTGGTGAGGTTCAGGGTCTGGGGTTCAGGGTCTGGGGAGGTTCAGGGTCAGGGGCTTCAGAGTCTGGGGTTCAGGGTCTGGTGAGGTTCAGGATCTGGTGAGGTTCAGGGTCTGGGGTTCAGGGTCTGGGGAGGTTCAGGGTCTGGGGGATCAGGGTCTGGGGAGGTTCAGGGTCTGGTGAGGTTCAGGGTCTGATGAGGTTCAGGGTCTGGGGCTTCAGAGTCTGGGGTTCAGGGTCTGGTGAGGTTCAGGGTCTGGTGAGGTTCAGGGTCTGGGGAGGTTCATGGTCTGGGGTTCAGGGTCTGGGGAGGTTCAAGGTCTGGGGGATCAGGGTCTGGGGGTTCAGGGTCGGGTTCAGGGTCTGGTGAGGTTCAGGGTCTGGGGGTTCCGGGTCTGGGGGGTTCAGGGTCGGGGGATTCAGGGTCTGGGGTTCAGGGTCTGGGGGGTTCAGGGTCTGTGGGTTCACGGTCTGGGAGGTTCAGGGTCTGCGGGGTCAGGGTCTGGGGTTCAGGGTTTAGGGTCTGGAGTTCAGGGTCTGGGGAGGTTCAGGGTCTGGGGAGTGTCTGGGTCTGGGGGGCTCAGGGTCTGGGGTTCAGCGTCTGGGGGTTAGTGTCTGGTGTTCAGTGTCTGGGCTTCAGGATCTGGGGTTCAGTGTCTGGGGTTGAGGGTCTGGAGGTCAGAGTCTGGGGGTCAGTGTCTGGGATTCAGTGTCTGGGGTTCAGTGTCTGGGATTCAGTGTCTGGGGGTCAGTATCTGGGGTAGACGGTCTGGGGGAATTGTCTGGGGGTCAGTTTCTGGTGTTCAGTGCCTGGGGTTCAAGGTCTGGCGGTCAGGGTCTGTGGTTCAGGGGGTGGGGTTCAGGGTCTGGGGTTTAGTGTCTGGGGGTCAGTGTCTGGGGGGGTTAAATGTCTGGAGGCTCAGGCTCTGGGGTTCATGGTCTGGGGGGTTCAGCGGCTGGGGGTCTGTCTGGGGTTCAGCGTCTGGGGGTCAGTGTCTGGTGTTAAGGGTCTGGGGTTCAGTGTCTGGGGTTCAGGGTCTGGAGGTCAGTGTCTGGGGGTCAGTGTCTGGGGTAACGGTCTGGGGGCAATTATCTGGGGTTCAGTGTCGGGTTCAGGGTCTGGGGGTCAGGGTCTGGGGTTCAGGGTCTGGGGTTCAGGGTCTGGGGGTCAGGGTCTGGGGGTCAGGGTCTGGGGTTCAGGGTATTGGGGTCAGGGTTTGGGGGTCAGGGTCTGGGGTTCTGGGTCTGGGGGTCAGGGTCTGGGGGGGTTAGGCGTCTGGGGGGTTAAGGTTATGGAGCTCGGTCTGGGGGAGTTCAGGGTCTGGGGGTCAGGGTGTGAAGGTCAGTGTCTGGGGGTCAGGGTCTGGGGTTCTGGGTCTGGGGGTCAGGGTGTGAAAGTCAGTGTCTGGGATGCGGTGTCTGGCGTCAGTGTCTGGGGTTCAGTGTCGGGGTTGAGGGTCTGGGGGTCAGTGTCTTGTGTTCAGTGTCTGGGGGTCAGTGTCTTGTTTTCAGTGTCGGGGTTCTGGGTCTGGGGGACAGGGTGTGGGCTCTAATGTTGGGGAGGTCAGGGTAGTGGGGGTCAGGATCTTGTGTTCAGGGTCTGAGGGTCAGTGACTGGGGGCCAGGGTTTGGGGATGAATGTGTGGGGGTCAGGGTGTACTGGGTCTTGGTCTGGGGTCAGGGTGTGGGGGTCAGGGTGTGGGGGTTCAGGGTGTGGGGGTCAGCGTCTGGGGGTCAGGGGGTGTGGGTCAGTGTCTCGGTGTCAGGGAGTGGGGTTTCGGATGTTCTGGGGTTCAGGGTGTGGGGGTCAGGGACTGGGGGCCAGGATCTTGGGTTCAGGGTCTGGCGGTCAGTGACTGGGGGTCAGGGTCTGGGGGCCAGGATCTTGGGTTCAGGGTCTGGCGGTCAGTGACTGGGGGTTAGGGTCTGGCGGTCAGTGACTGGGGGTTAGGGTTTGGGGGTCAGTGACTGGGGGTTAGGGTCTGGCGGTCAGTGACTGGGGGTTAGGGTCTGGCGGTCAGTGACTGGGGGTTAGGGTTTGGGGGTCAGTGACTGGGCGTTAGGGTCTGGTGGTCAGTGACTGGGGGTTAGGGTCTGGGGGTCAGTGACTGGGCGTTAGGGTCTGGCGGTCAGTGACTGGGGGTTAGGGTTTGGGGGTCAGTGACTGGGGGTTAGGGTTTGGGGGTCAGTGACTGGGCGTTAGGGTCTGGCGGTCAGTGACTGGGGGTTAGGGTTTGGGGGTCAGTGACTGGGGGTTAGGGTCTGGCGGTCAGTGACTGGGGGTTAGGGTCTGGCGGTCAGTGACTGGGGGTTAGGGTTTGGGGGTCAGTGACTGGGCGTTAGGGTCTGGTGGTCAGTGACTGGGGGTTAGGGTCTGGTGGTCAGTGACTGGGCGTTAGGGTCTGGCGGTCAGTGACTGGGGGTTAGGGTCTGGGGGTCAGTGACTGGGCGTTAGGGTCTGGCGGTCAGTGACTGGGGGTTAGGGTTTGGGGGTCAGTGACTGGGGGTTAGGGTTTGGGGGTCAGTGACTGGGGGTTAGGGTTTGGGGGTCAGTGACTGGGCGTTAGGGTCTGGCGGTCAGTGACTGGGGGTTAGGGTTTGGCAGTCAGTGACTGGGGGTTAGGGTCTGGCGGTCAGTGACTGGGGGTTAGGGTTTGGGGGTCAGTGACTGGGGGTTAGGGTTTGGGGGTCAGTGACTGGGGGTTAGGGTTTGGGGGTCAGTGACTGGGCGTTAGGGTCTGGCGGTCAGTGACTGGGGGTTAGGGTCTGGCGGTCAGTGACTGGGGGTTAGGGTTTGGGGGTCAGTGACTGGGGGTTAGGGTCTGGCAGTCAGTGACTGGGGGTTAGGGTTTGGGGGTCAGTGACTGGGGGTTAGGGTCTGGCGGTCAGTGACTGGGGGTTAGGGTCTGGCGGTCAGTGACTGGGGGTTAGGGTCTGGCGGTCAGTGACTGGGGGTTAGGGTTTGGGGGTCAGTGACTGGGCGTTAGGGTCTGGTGGTCAGTGACTGGGGGTTAGGGTTTGGGGGTCAGTGACTGGGGGTTAGGGTTTGGGGGTCAGTGTGTGGGGGTCAGAGTGTTCTGGAATTCAGGGTCTGGGGTTCAGGGTCGGGGTTCATGGTCTGCAGGTCAGGGTGTGGGGGTTCAGGGTCTGGGGTTCAGCGCCTGGGGATCAAGGTGTGCGGGTCAGTGTCTGGGTGTCAGGGTGTGGGGGTCAGGGTGTTCTGGGGTTCAGGGTGTGGGGTCAGGATGTTGGGGAGATCAGGGTGGTGTGGGTCAGTATCTTGGGTTCAGGATCTGGGGGCCAGGGTGTGGGGCTTCAGTATTTTGGGGTCAGTGTCTGGAGGTCAGTGTCTGAGGGTCAGGGTCTGGGGGTCAGGGTGTGCTGGGGTTCAGGGGGTGGGGTCAGGATGTTGTGGAGATCAGGGTGGTGGGGGTCAGTATCTTGGGTTCAGGGTCTGGGGGTCTGTCAGGGTCTGGGGTTTAGGGTGTGTGGATCTGACTGGGCGTTCAGAGTCTGGGGGGTGTCAGGGTGTGGGGGGTTCAGTGACTGGGGGTCAGAGTCTGGCGTTCAGGGTCTGGGGATCAGAGTCTGGGGATCAGGGTCTGGGGTTCAGGGTCTGGGGATCAGGATCCGGGGGTCAGGATGTGGGGTTCAGTGTCTGGGATTCAGGGCCTGGGGATCCCGATCTGGGGGTCAGTGTCTGGGGGTCAGGGTGTGGGGATCAGGGCCTGGGGATCAGGGTCTGGGGATCAGGGCCTGGGGATCAGGGTCTGGGGTTCAGGGTCTGGTGTTCAGGGTGTGGGGGTCAGGGTGTGGGGATCAGGGCCTGGGGATCAGGGTCTGGGGATCCCGGTCCGGGGGTCAGTGTCTGGGGGTCAGGGTGTGGGGATCAGGGCCTGGGGATCAGGGTCTGGGGATCAGGGCCTGGGGATCAGGGTCGGGGGTTCAGTGTCTGGTGTTCAGGGTGTGGGGGTCAGGGTGTGGCGGTCAGTGTTTGGGTGTCAGGGTGTGGGGGTCAGTGTCTGATGGTCAGTGTCTGATGGTCAGGGTCTGGGTGTCAGTGTCAGGGTCTGGGGGTCAGTGTCAGGGTGTGGGGGTCAGTGTCTGGGGGTCAGTGTCCGGGGGTCAGGGTGTGCGGGTCAGGGTGTGGGGGTTCAGCGACTGGGGGTCAAGGTGTGGGGGTCAGTGTCTGGGTGTCAGGATGTGGGGGTCAGGGTGTTCTGGGGTTCAGGTTTTGTGGGTCATGGAATGGGGTCAGGGTGTGGAGGTCAGGATCTTGGGTTCAATGTCTGGGGGTCAGGGTGTGGCGGGTTCATTGTATTCATGTCAGTGTCTGGGGGACAGTGTCTGAGGGTCAGGGTGTGGGGGTTAGGGTGTGGGGTCAGGATGTTGGGGAGATCAGGGTGGTGGGGGTCAGTATCTTGGGTTCAGGGTCTGGGGGTCAGGGTGTGGGGTTCAGGGTGTTCAGGTGGGAAGTCACGTTGTGGGGGTCAGGATCTGGGGTTCAGGGTGTGGGGTGTCGGGGTCAGTGACTGGGCGTTCAGTGTGTGGGGGGTTCAGTGTCTGGGGGTCAGATTATGGGGGTCAGTGTCTGGGGTTCAGGGTCTGGGATCAGGGTCTGGGGATCAGGGTCTGGGGGTCACTGACAGGGGTTCTGGATCTGTGGGTCAGGGTCTGGGGGTCAGGGTCTGGGGTTCAGTGTCTCGGGTTCAGGGTCTGGGGGTCACTGACTGGGGGTCAGGGTGTGGGGGGTTCAGTGTCTTGGGGTCTGTGTCTGAGGGTCAGGGTGTGGGGTCACGATGTTGGGGAGATCAGTGTGGTGGGGGTCAGTATCTTGGGTTCAGGGCCTGGGGATCAGGGTCTGGGGATCAGGGTCTGTGGGTCAGGGTCTGTGGTTCAGTGTCTGGGTATCAGGGTGTGGGGTTTAGGATGTTCTGTGGGTCAGGGTCTGGGGGTCGAGGTGTGGGGGTCAGAGTGCGGGGGTCAGCGTCCGTGGGTCAGGGTCTGTGGTTCAGTGTCAGGGTGTGGGGTTTAGGATGATCTGGGGGTCAGGGTCTGGGGTTCAGCATCTGGGGGTCAGGGTCGGGGGTTCATGGTCTGCGGGTCAGGGTGTGGGGGTCAGTGTCTGGGTGTCAGGGTGTGGGGGCCTGACTGGGCATTCAGGGTTTGGAGGGTTCAGTGTCAGGGGGGTCAGGGTGTGGGGGGTTCAGTGACTGGTGGTCAGAGTCTGGGGTTCAGGGTCTGGGGATCAGGGTCTGGGGTTTTGGATGTTCTGGGGGGTCAGGGTCTGGGGGTCAGGGTCGGGGTTCATGGTCTGCAGGTCAGGGTGTGGGGGTCAGTGTCTGGGGTTCAGGGTGTGGGGATCAGCGCCTGGGGATCAAGGTGTGGGGGTCTGTGTCTGGGTGTGGAGGTCAGGGTGTTCTGGGGTTCAGGGTGTGGGATCAGGATGTTGGGGAGATCAGGGTGGTGTGGGTCAGTATCTTGGATTCAGGGACTGGGGTTCAGGGTCTGGGGGTCTGTCAGGGTCTGGGGTTTAGGGTGTGGGGGTCTGACGACGTTCAGGGTTTGGTTGGTTCAGTGTCGGGGGGGTCAGGGTGTTAAGGGTTCAGTGACTGGGAGTCAGAGTCTGGGGTTCAGGGTCTGGGGATCAGGGTGTGGGGTTTTGGATGTTCTGGGGGTCAGTGTCTGGTGATCAGGGTCTGGGGGTCAGTGTCTGGGGGTCAGAGTGTGGGGCTCAGGGTCTGGGGTTCAGGGTCGGGGGTTCATGGTCTGCAGGTCAGGGTGTGGGGGTCAGTGTCAGGGTCTGGGGTTCAGCGCCTGGGGATCAAGGTGTTGGGGTCTGTGTCTGGGTGTCAGGGTGTTCTGGGGTTCAGGGTGTGGGGTCAGGATGTTGGGGAGATCAGGGCGGTGGGGGTCAGTATCTTGGGTTCAGGATCCGGGGGTCAGGGTGTGGGGGCTTCAGTATTTTGGGGTCAGTGTCTGAGGGTCAGGGTGTGCTGGGGTTCAGGGTGTGGGGTCAGGATGTTGGGGAGATCAGGGTGGTGGGGGTCAGTATCTTGGGTTCAGGGTCTGAGGGTCAGGGTGTGGGGTTCAGGGTGTTCAGGTGGGAAGTCACGTTGTGGGGGTCAGGCTCTGGGGTTCAGTGTCTGGGGGTCTGTAAGGGTCTGGGGTTTAGAGTTTGGGGGTCTGACTGGGCATTCAGGGTTTGGAGGGTTCAGTGTCTGGGGGGTGTCAGGGTGTGGGGGGGTTCTGTGTCTGGGGGTCAGTGTCTGGCGTTCAGGGCCTGAGGATTAGAGACTGGGGATCAGGGTCTGGGGTCAGGGTCTGGTGGTCAGTGTCTGGGGGTCTGGATGAGGGGGTCAGGGTGTGGGGGTCAGTGTCTGGGTTTCAGGGTGTGGGTTTCAGCGTGTGGGGGTCAGTGTCTGAGGGTCAGGCTCTGGGGGGTCAGGGTGTGGGGGTCATGGTGTGGGGGTCAGTCTGTGGGGGTTTAGGGTCTGGGGTTCAGCGTCTGGGGGTCAGGGTGTGGGGCTCAGTATCAGGGTGTGGGGTTTAGGATGTTCTGGGGTTCAGGGTGTGGGAGTCACGGTATGGGGGTTAGGGTGTGGGGGTCAGGGTCTGGGGGTCAGGATCTTGGGTTCAGGGTCTGGGGGTCAGTGACTGGGGTCAGGGTGTGGGGGTTTCAGTGTTTTGGGGTCAGTGTCTGGGGGTCAGTGTCATTGGGGCCAGGTTGTGGGGGGTTCAGTGTCTGGGGGTCAGGATGTTGGGGTCAGGGTGTGGGGATGTTGAGGGTCTGGGGGGCAGGGTCTGGGGGGCAGGATGTGGGGGATTGAGGGCCTGGGGGTCAGAGTGTAGGGGGGTTCAGTGTCTGGGGGTCAGGGTGTGGGGGGTTGAGGGCCTGGGGGTCAGAGTGTAGGGGGGTTCAGTGTCTGGGGGTCAGGATGTAGGGAGGTTGAGGGTCTGGGGGTCAGGGTGTGGGGGGGGTTCAGTGTCTGGGTGACAGGGTCTGGGGGGTTCAGAGTCTGCGGTTCAGGTTCTGGGGGGTTCAATGTCTGGAGGTCAGGGTCTGGGGGTCAGTGTCTGGGATTCAGTGTCTGGGGGTCAGTATCTGGGGTAGACGGTCTGGGGGTCAGTATCTGGGGTAGATGGTCTGGGGGAATTGTCTGGGGGTCAGTTTCTGGTGTTCAGTGTCTGGGGTTCAAGGTCTGGGGGTCAGGGTCTGTGGTTCAGGGTCTGGAGGTTCAGGGTCTGGGGTTCATGGTCTGGGGGGGCTCAGGGTCTGGGGTTCAGCGTCTGGGGGTCAGTGTCTGAGGTTCAGTGTCTGGGGGTCTGTCTGGGGTTAAGGGTCTGGGGTTCAGGGTCTGGAGGTCAGGGTCTGGGGGTCAGTGTCAGGGATTCTGTGTCTGGGGGTCAGTGTCGGGGTAGACGGTCTGGGGGGAATTATCTGGGGGTCAGTGTCTGGTGTTCAGGGTCTGGGGTTCTGGGTCTGGGGGTCAAGGTCGAGTTCAGGGACTGGCATTCAGGGTCTGGGGGGGTAAGTGTCTGGGGGTCAGGGTCTGGGGGGTTAGGGGTCTGGGGGGTTAAGGGTATGGAGCTTGGTCTGGGGGAGTTCAGGGTCTGGGGGTCAGGGTGTGAAGGTCAGTGTCTGGGGAAGATGGTCTGGGGGTCAGGGTCTGGGGCTCTGGTCTGGGGGAATTCAGGGTCTGGGGGTCAGGGTGTGAAAGTCTGGGATGCGGTGTCTGGGGTTCAGTGTCTGGGTTGACGGTCTGGGGGTCAGGGTGTGAAAGTCTGGGATGCGGTGTCTGGGGTTGACGGTCTGGGGGTCAGGGTGTGGGGGTTCAGGGTGTGGGGGTTCAGGGTCTGGGGGGGGTAAGGGTATGGACCTCGGTCTGGGGGAGTTCACAGTCTGGGGGTCAGGGTGTGAAGGTCAGTGTCTGGGGGTCAGGGTCTGGGGGGTAAGGGTATGGAGGTCAGGGTATGGAGGTCAGGGTCTGGGGTCAGGGTGTGAAAGTCAGTGGGATGCGGTGTCTGGGGTTCAGGGTGTGAAAGTCAGTGGGATGCGGTGTTTGGGGTTCAGTGTCTGGCGTCAGTGTCTGGGGTTCAGTGTCTGGGGTTCAGGGTCTGGGGTTCAGCGTTTGGGGGTCAGGGTGTGGGGGTCAGCGTCTGGGGGTCAGGGTGTGTGGGTCAGTGTCTGGGTGTCAGGGAGTGGGGTTTCGGATGTTCTGGGGTTCAGGGTGTGGGGGTCAGGGTCTGGGGGCCAGGAACTTGGGTTCAGGGACTGGCGGTCAGTTAGGGTTTGGGGGTCAGTGTTTGGGGGTCAGAGTGTTCTGGGGTCTTGGTCTGGGGTCAGGGTGCGGGGGTTCAGGGTCTGGTGTTCAGCGTCTGGGGGGTCAGGGTGTGTGGGTCAGTGTCTGGTTGTCAGGGAGTGGGGTTTCGGATGTTCTGGGGTTCAGGGTCTGGTGGTCAGGGTGTGGGGGTCAGTGTGCGGGGGTCAGGGTGTTCTGGGGTCTTGGTCAGGGGTCAGGGTGCTCTGGAATTCAGGGCTTTGGGTTCAGTGTCTGGGGTTCAGGGTCTCTGGGGTTCAGGGTCTGGGGGGTTCAGGGTCTGGGGGGTTCAGAATCTGGGGTTCAGGGTCTGGGGGGTTCAGACTCTGGTGTTCAGGGTCTGGAGGGGTTCTGAGTCTGGGGTTCAGGGTCTGGGGGGTTCAGGGTCTGGGGGGTTCAGAGTCTGGGGTTCAGGGTCTGGGGGGTACAGAGTCTGGGGTTCAGGGTCTGGGGTTCAGGGTCTGGGGGTTCAGGGTCTGGGGTTCAGTGTCTGGGGGTTCAGAGTCTGGGGTTCAGGGTCTGTGGGGTTCAGAGTCGGGTTCAGGGTCTGGGGAGGTTCAGGGTCTGGGGAGGTTCAGGGTCGGGGGTTCAGAGTCTGGGGTTCAGTGTCTGGGGGGTTCAGAGTCTGGGGTTCATGGTCTGGGGGGTTCAGAGTCGGGTTCAGGGTCTGGGGGGTTCAGGGTCTGGGGGCGTTCAGGGTCTGGGGGGTTCAGAGTCTCGGGAGGTTCAGGGTCGGGGGTTCAGAATCTGGGATTCAGGGTCTGGGGGTTCAGAGTCTGGGATTCAGGGTCTGGGGGTTCAGGGTCTGGGGGCGTTCAGGGTCTGGGGGTTCAGAGTCTGGGGTTCAGGGTCTGGGGGGTTCAGAGTCTGGGGTTCAGGGTCTGGGGGGTTCAGGGTCTGGAGGTTCAGGGTCTGGGGAGGTTCAGGAACGGGGAGTTTAGGGTCTGGGGGGGTTCAGGGTCTGGGGGTTCAGTGCCTGGGGAGGTTCAGGGTCTGGGGATGTTCAGGGTCTGGGGGCGTTCAGAGTCTGGGGTTCAGGGTCTGGGGGGTTCAGAGTCTGGGGTTCATGGTCTGGGGGGTTCAGAGTCGGGTTCAGGGTCTGGGGTGTTCAGGGTCTGGGGGCGTTCAGGGTCTGGGGGGTTCAGAGTCTCGGGAGGTTCAGGGTCGGGGGTTCAGAATCTGGGATTCAGGGTCTGGGGGTTCAGAGTCTGGGATTCAGGGTCTGGGGGTTCAGGGTCTGGGGGCGTTCAGGGTCTGGGGGTTCAGAGTCTGGGGTTCAGGGTCTGGGGGGTTCAGAGTCTGGGGTTCAGGGTCTGGGGGGTTCAGGGTCTGGAGGTTCAGGGTCTGGGGAGGTTCAGGAACGGGGAGTTTAGGGTCTGGGGGGGTTCAGGGTCTGGGGGTTCAGTGTCTGGGGAGGTTCAGGGTCTGGGGATGTTCAGGGTCTGGGGGCGTTCAGAGTCTGGGGTTCAGGGTCTGGGGGGTACAGAGTCTGGGGGGTTCAGAGTCTGGGGTTCTGGGTCTGGGGGGTTCAGGGTCTGGGGTTCAGGGTCTGGGGGTTCAGAGTCTGGGGTTCAGGGTCTGTGGGGTTCAGAGTCGGGTTCAGTGTCTGGGAGGTTCAGAGTCTGGGTTTCATGGTCTGGGGGGTTCAGAGTCGGGTTCAGGGTCTGGGGGGTTCAGGGTCTGGGGGCCTTCAGGGTCTGGGGGGTTCAGAGTCTCGGGAGGTTCAGAGTCTGGGATTCAGGGTCTGGGGGTTCAGAGTCTGGGATTCAGGGTCTGGGGGTTCAGGGTCTGGGGGCGTTCAGTGTCTGGGGGTTCAGAGTCTGGGGTTCAGGGTCTGGGGGGTTCAGAGTCTGGGGTTCAGGGTCTGGGGGGTTCAGGGTCTGGAGGTTCAGGGTCTGGGGAGGTTCAGGAACGGGGAGTTTTGGGACTGGGGGGGTTCAGGGTCTGGGGGGTTCAGTGTCTGGGGAGGTTCAGGGTCTGGGGCTTCAGATTCTGGGGTTCAGGGTCTGGTGAGGTTCAGGGTCTGGGGGTTCAGAGTCTGGGGTTCAGTGTCTGGGGAGGTTCAGGGTCTGGGGCTTCTGAGTCTGGGGTTCAGGGTCAGGTGAAGTTCAGGGTTTGGGGAGGTTCAGGGTCTAGGGGGATTCATTGTCTGGGGGGTTCAGGGTCTGTGGGTTCAGAGTCTGGGGGGATTCAGGGTCGGGTTCAGGGTCTGGGGGGATTCAGGGTCTGGGGGTTCAGAGTCTGGGGGGATTCAGGGTCGGGTTCAGGGTCTGGGGGGATTCAGGGTCTGGGGAGGTTCAGGGTCTGGGGCTTCAGAGTCTGGGGTTCAGCGTCATGTGAGGTTCAGGGTCTGGGGAGGTTCAGGGTCTGGGGGGATTCATTGTCTGGGGGGTTCAGGGTCTGGGGGTTCAGAGTCTGGGGGGATTCAGGGTCGGGTTCTGGGTCTGGGGGGATTCAGGGTCTGGGGGGTTCAGGGTCTGGGAGGTTCAGGGTCTGGTGGGATTCAGGGTCTGGGGTTTAGGGTCTGGGAGGTTCAGCGTCTGGGGGATTCAGGGCCTGGGGGTCAGGGTCTGGGGACGTTCAGGGTCTGGGGTGTTCAGAGTCTGGGGTTCAGTGTCTGGGGAGGTTCAGGGTCTGGGGCTTCAGAGTCTGGGGTTCAGGGTCTGGTGAGGTTCAGGGTCTGGTGAGGTTCAGGGTCTGGGGTTCAGGGTCTGGGGAGGTTCAGGGTCTGGGGGATCAGGGTCTGGGGAGGTTCAGGGTCTGGTGAGGTTCAGGGTCTGGTGAGGTTCAGGGTCTGGGGTTCAGGGTCTGGGGAGGTTCAGGGTCTGGGAGTTCAGGGTCTGGTGAGGTTCAGGGTCTGGGGCTTCAGAGTCTGGGGTTCAGGGTCTGGTGAGGTTCAGGGTCTGGTGAGGTTCAGGGTCTGGGGTTCAGGGTCTGGGGAGGTTCAGGGTCTGGGGGATCAGGGTCTGGGGAGGTTCAGGGTCTGGTGAGGTTCAGGGTCTGGTGAGGTTCAGGGTCTGGGGTTCAGGGTCTGGGGAGGTTCAGGGTCTGGGGGTTCAGGGTCTGGTGAGGTTCAGGGTCTGGGGAGGTTCAGGGTCTGGGGTTCAGGGTCTGGGGAGGTTCAAGGTCTGGGGGATCAGGGTCTGGGGGTTCAGGGCCGGGTTCAGGGTCTGGTGAGGTTCAGGGTCTGGGGGTTCCGGGTCTGGGGGGTTCAGGGCCTGGGGATCAGGGTCTGGGGGGTTCAGGGCCTGGGGATCAGGGTCTGGGGATCAGGGCCTGGGGATCAGGGTCTGGGGTTCAGGGTCTGGGGTTCAGGGTCTGGTGTTGAGGGTGTGGGGGTCAGGGTGTGGCGGTCAGTGTTTGGGTGTCAGGGTGTGGGGGTCAGTGTCTGATGGTCAGTGTCTGATGGTCAGGGTCTGGGTGTCAGTGTCAGGGCCTGGGGGTCAGGGTCTGGGGACGTTCAGGGTCTGTGAGGGTTCAGAGTCTGGGGGTTCAGGGTCTGGGGAGGTTCAGGGTCTGGGGAGGTTCAGGGTCTGGGGCTTCAGAGTCTGGGGTTCAGGGTCTGGTGAGGTTCAGGGTCTGGTGAGGTTCAGGGTCTGGGATTCAGGGTCTGGGGAGGTTCAGGGTCTGGGGGATCAGGGTCTGGGGAGGTTCAGGGTCTGGTGAGGTTCAGGGTCTGATGAGGTTCAGGGTCTGGGGCTTCAGAGTCTGGGGTTCAGGGTCTGGTGAGGTTCAGGGTCTGGGGAGGTTCAGGGTCTGGGGGGATTCATTGTCTGGGGGGTTCAGGGTCTGGGGGTTCAGAGTCTGGGGGGATTCAGGGTCGGGTTCTGGGTCTGGGGGGATTCAGGGTCTGGGGGGTTCAGGGTCTGGGAGGTTCAGGGTCTGGTGGGATTCAGGGTCTGGGGTTTAGGGTCTGGGAGGTTCAGCGTCTGGGGGATTCAGGGCCTGGGGGTCAGGGTCTGGGGACGTTCAGGGTCTGGGGGGTTCAGAGTCTGGGGTTCAGTGTCTGGGGAGGTTCAGGGTCTGGGGCTTCAGAGTCTGGGGTTCAGGGTCTGGTGAGGTTCAGGGTCTGGGGTTCAGGGTCTGGGGAGGTTCAAGGTCTGGGGGATCAGGGTCTGGGATTCAGGGTCTGGTGAGGTTCAGGGTCTGGGGTTCAGGGTCTGGGGAGGTTCAAGGTCTGGGGGATCAGGGTCTGGGGTTCAGGGTCTGGTGTTCAGGGTGTGGGGGTCAGGGTGTGGCGGTCAGTGTTTGGGTGTCAGGGTGTGGGGGTCAGTGTCTGATGGTCAGTGTCTGATGGTCAGGGTCTGGGTGTCAGTGTCAGGGCCTGGAGGTCAGGGTCTGGGGGCGTTCAGGGTCTGGGGTTCAGGGTCTGGGGAGGTTCAGGGTCAGGGGCTTCAGAGTCTGGGGTTCAGGGTCTGGTGAGGTTCAGGATCTGGTGAGGTTCAGGGTCTGGGGTTCAGGGTCTGGGGAGGTTCAGGGTCTGGGGGATCAGGGTCTGGGGAGGTTCAGGGTCTGGTGAGGTTCAGGGTCTGATGAGGTTCAGGGTCTGGGGCTTCAGAGTCTGGGGTTCAGGGTCTGGTGAGGTTCAGGGTCTGGTGAGGTTCAGGGTCTGGGGAGGTTCAGGGTCTGGGGTTCAGGGTCTGGGGAGGTTCAAGGTCTGGGGGATCAGGGTCTGGGGGTTCAGGGTCGGGTTCAGGGTCTGGTGAGGTTCAGGGTCTGGGGGTTCCGGGTCTGGGGGGTTCAGGGTCGGGGGATTCAGGGTCTGGGGTTCAGGGTCTGGGGGGTTCAGGGTCTGTGGGTTCACGGTCTGGGAGGTTCAGGGTCTGCGGGGTCAGGGTCTGGGGTTCAGGGTTTAGGGTCTGGAGTTCAGGGTCTGGGGAGGTTCAGGGTCTGGGGAGTGTCTGGGTCTGGGGGGCTCAGGGTCTGGGGTTCAGCGTCTGGGGGTTAGTGTCTGGTGTTCAGTGTCTGGGCTTCAGGATCTGGGGTTCAGTGTCTGGGGTTGAGGGTCTGGAGGTCAGAGTCTGGGGGTCAGTGTCTGGGATTCAGTGTCTGGGGTTCAGTGTCTGGGATTCAGTGTCTGGGGGTCAGTATCTGGGGTAGACGGTCTGGGGGAATTGTCTGGGGGTCAGTTTCTGGTGTTCAGTGCCTGGGGTTCAAGGTCTGGCGGTCAGGGTCTGTGGTTCAGGGGGTGGGGTTCAGGGTCTGGGGTTTAGTGTCTGGGGGTCAGTGTCTGGGGGGGTTAAATGTCTGGAGGCTCAGGCTCTGGGGTTCATGGTCTGGGGGGTTCAGCGGCTGGGGGTCTGTCTGGGGTTCAGCGTCTGGGGGTCAGTGTCTGGTGTTAAGGGTCTGGGGTTCAGTGTCTGGGGTTCAGGGTCTGGAGGTCAGTGTCTGGGGGTCAGTGTCTGGGGTAACGGTCTGGGGGCAATTATCTGGGGTTCAGTGTCGGGTTCAGGGTCTGGGGGTCAGGGTCTGGGGTTCAGGGTCTGGGGTTCAGGGTCTGGGGGTCAGGGTCTGGGGGTCAGGGTCTGGGGTTCAGGGTATTGGGGTCAGGGTTTGGGGGTCAGGGTCTGGGGTTCTGGGTCTGGGGGTCAGGGTCTGGGGGGGTTAGGCGTCTGGGGGGTTAAGGTTATGGAGCTCGGTCTGGGGGAGTTCAGGGTCTGGGGGTCAGGGTGTGAAGGTCAGTGTCTGGGGGTCAGGGTCTGGGGTTCTGGGTCTGGGGGTCAGGGTGTGAAAGTCAGTGTCTGGGATGCGGTGTCTGGCGTCAGTGTCTGGGGTTCAGTGTCGGGGTTGACGGTCTGGGGGTCAGTGTCTTGTGTTCAGTGTCTGGGGGTCAGTGTCTTGTTTTCAGTGTCGGGGTTCTGGGTCTGGGGGACAGGGTGTGGGCTCTAATGTTGGGGAGGTCAGGGTAGTGGGGGTCAGGATCTTGTGTTCAGGGTCTGAGGGTCAGTGACTGGGGGCCAGGGTTTGGGGATGAATGTGTGGGGGTCAGGGTGTACTGGGTCTTGGTCTGGGGTCAGGGTGTGGGGGTCAGGGTGTGGGGGTTCAGGGTGTGGGGGTCAGCGTCTGGGGGTCAGGGGGTGTGGGTCAGTGTCTCGGTGTCAGGGAGTGGGGTTTCGGATGTTCTGGGGTTCAGGGTGTGGGGGTCAGGGACTGGGGGCCAGGATCTTGGGTTCAGGGTCTGGCGGTCAGTGACTGGGGGTCAGGGTCTGGGGGCCAGGATCTTGGGTTCAGGGTCTGGCGGTCAGTGACTGGGGGTTAGGGTCTGGCGGTCAGTGACTGGGGGTTAGGGTTTGGGGGTCAGTGACTGGGGGTTAGGGTCTGGCGGTCAGTGACTGGGGGTTAGGGTCTGGCGGTCAGTGACTGGGGGTTAGGGTTTGGGGGTCAGTGACTGGGCGTTAGGGTCTGGTGGTCAGTGACTGGGGGTTAGGGTCTGGGGGTCAGTGACTGGGCGTTAGGGTCTGGCGGTCAGTGACTGGGGGTTAGGGTTTGGGGGTCAGTGACTGGGGGTTAGGGTTTGGGGGTCAGTGACTGGGCGTTAGGGTCTGGCGGTCAGTGACTGGGGGTTAGGGTTTGGGGGTCAGTGACTGGGGGTTAGGGTCTGGCGGTCAGTGACTGGGGGTTAGGGTCTGGCGGTCAGTGACTGGGGGTTAGGGTTTGGGGGTCAGTGACTGGGCGTTAGGGTCTGGTGGTCAGTGACTGGGGGTTAGGGTCTGGTGGTCAGTGACTGGGCGTTAGGGTCTGGCGGTCAGTGACTGGGGGTTAGGGTCTGGGGGTCAGTGACTGGGCGTTAGGGTCTGGCGGTCAGTGACTGGGGGTTAGGGTTTGGGGGTCAGTGACTGGGGGTTAGGGTTTGGGGGTCAGTGACTGGGGGTTAGGGTTTGGGGGTCAGTGACTGGGCGTTAGGGTCTGGCGGTCAGTGACTGGGGGTTAGGGTTTGGCAGTCAGTGACTGGGGGTTAGGGTCTGGCGGTCAGTGACTGGGGGTTAGGGTTTGGGGGTCAGTGACTGGGGGTTAGGGTTTGGGGGTCAGTGACTGGGGGTTAGGGTTTGGGGGTCAGTGACTGGGCGTTAGGGTCTGGCGGTCAGTGACTGGGGGTTAGGGTCTGGCGGTCAGTGACTGGGGGTTAGGGTTTGGGGGTCAGTGACTGGGGGTTAGGGTCTGGCAGTCAGTGACTGGGGGTTAGGGTTTGGGGGTCAGTGACTGGGGGTTAGGGTCTGGCGGTCAGTGACTGGGGGTTAGGGTCTGGCGGTCAGTGACTGGGGGTTAGGGTCTGGCGGTCAGTGACTGGGGGTTAGGGTTTGGGGGTCAGTGACTGGGCGTTAGGGTCTGGTGGTCAGTGACTGGGGGTTAGGGTTTGGGGGTCAGTGACTGGGGGTTAGGGTTTGGGGGTCAGTGTGTGGGGGTCAGAGTGTTCTGGAATTCAGGGTCTGGGGTTCAGGGTCGGGGTTCATGGTCTGCAGGTCAGGGTGTGGGGGTTCAGGGTCTGGGGTTCAGCGCCTGGGGATCAAGGTGTGCGGGTCAGTGTCTGGGTGTCAGGGTGTGGGGGTCAGGGTGTTCTGGGGTTCAGGGTGTGGGGTCAGGATGTTGGGGAGATCAGGGTGGTGTGGGTCAGTATCTTGGGTTCAGGATCTGGGGGCCAGGGTGTGGGGCTTCAGTATTTTGGGGTCAGTGTCTGGAGGTCAGTGTCTGAGGGTCAGGGTCTGGGGGTCAGGGTGTGCTGGGGTTCAGGGGGTGGGGTCAGGATGTTGTGGAGATCAGGGTGGTGGGGGTCAGTATCTTGGGTTCAGGGTCTGGGGGTCTGTCAGGGTCTGGGGTTTAGGGTGTGTGGATCTGACTGGGCGTTCAGAGTCTGGGGGGTGTCAGGGTGTGGGGGGTTCAGTGACTGGGGGTCAGAGTCTGGCGTTCAGGGTCTGGGGATCAGAGTCTGGGGATCAGGGTCTGGGGTTCAGGGTCTGGGGATCAGGATCCGGGGGTCAGGATGTGGGGTTCAGTGTCTGGGATTCAGGGCCTGGGGATCCCGATCTGGGGGTCAGTGTCTGGGGGTCAGGGTGTGGGGATCAGGGCCTGGGGATCAGGGTCTGGGGATCAGGGCCTGGGGATCAGGGTCTGGGGTTCAGGGTCTGGTGTTCAGGGTGTGGGGGTCAGGGTGTGGGGATCAGGGCCTGGGGATCAGGGTCTGGGGATCCCGGTCCGGGGGTCAGTGTCTGGGGGTCAGGGTGTGGGGATCAGGGCCTGGGGATCAGGGTCTGGGGATCAGGGCCTGGGGATCAGGGTCTGGGGTTCAGTGTCTGGTGTTCAGGGTGTGGGGGTCAGGGTGTGGCGGTCAGTGTTTGGGTGTCAGGGTGTGGGGGTCAGTGTCTGATGGTCAGTGTCTGATGGTCAGGGTCTGGGTGTCAGTGTCAGGGTCTGGGGGTCAGTGTCAGGGTGTGGGGGTCAGTGTCTGGGGGTCAGTGTCCGGGGGTCAGGGTGTGCGGGTCAGGGTGTGGGGGTTCAGCGACTGGGGGTCAAGGTGTGGGGGTCAGTGTCTGGGTGTCAGGATGTGGGGGTCAGGGTGTTCTGGGGTTCAGGTTTTGTGGGTCATGGAATGGGGTCAGGGTGTGGAGGTCAGGATCTTGGGTTCAATGTCTGGGGGTCAGGGTGTGGCGGGTTCATTGTATTCATGTCAGTGTCTGGGGGACAGTGTCTGAGGGTCAGGGTGTGGGGTCAGGATGTTGGGGAGATCAGGGTGGTGGGGGTCAGTATCTTGGGTTCAGGGTCTGGGGGTCAGGGTGTGGGGTTCAGGGTGTTCAGGTGGGAAGTCACGTTGTGGGGGTCAGGATCTGGGGTTCAGGGTGTGGGGTGTCGGGGTCAGTGACTGGGCGTTCAGTGTGTGGGGGGTTCAGTGTCTGGGGGTCAGATTGTGGGGGTCAGTGTCTGGGGTTCAGGGTCTGGGATCAGGGTCTGGGGATCAGGGTCTGGGGGTCACTGACAGGGGTTCTGGATCTGTGGGTCAGGGTCTGGGGGTCAGGGTCTGGGGTTCAGTGTCTCGGGTTCAGGGTCTGGGGGTCACTGACTGGGGGTCAGGGTGTGGGGGGTTCAGTGTCTTGGGGTCTGTGTCTGAGGGTCAGGGTGTGGGGTCACGATGTTGGGGAGATCAGTGTGGTGGGGGTCAGTATCTTGGGTTCAGGGCCTGGGGATCAGGGTCTGGGGATCAGGGTCTGTGGGTCAGGGTCTGTGGTTCAGTGTCTGGGTATCAGGGTGTGGGGTTTAGGATGTTCTGTGGGTCAGGGTCTGGGGGTCGAGGTGTGGGGGTCAGAGTGCGGGGGTCAGCGTCCGTGGGTCAGGGTCTGTGGTTCAGTGTCAGGGTGTGGGGTTTAGGATGATCTGGGGGTCAGGGTCTGTGGTTCAGTGTCTGGGTATCAGGGTGTGGGGTTTAGGATGTTCTGTGGGTCAGGGTCTGGGGGTCGAGGTGTGGGGGTCAGAGTGCGGGGGTCAGCGTCCGTGGGTCAGGGTCTGTGGTTCAGTGTCAGGGTGTGGGGTTTAGGATGATCTGGGGGTCAGGGTCTGGGGTTCAGCATCTGGGGGTCAGGGTCGGGGGTTCATGGTCTGCGGGTCAGGGTGTGGGGGTCAGTGTCTGGGTGTCAGGGTGTGGGGGCCTGACTGGGCATTCAGGGTTTGGAGGGTTCAGTGTCAGGGGGGTCAGGGTGTGGGGGGTTCAGTGACTGGTGGTCAGAGTCTGGGGTTCAGAGTCTGGGGTTCAGGGTCTGGGGATCAGGGTCTGGGGTTTTGGATGTTCTGGGGGGTCAGGGTCTGGGGGTCAGGGTCGGGGTTCATGGTCTGCAGGTCAGGGTGTGGGGGTCAGTGTCTGGGGTTCAGGGTGTGGGGATCAGCGCCTGGGGATCAAGGTGTGGGGGTCTGTGTCTAGGTGTGGAGGTCAGGGTGTTCTGGGGTTCAGGGTGTGGGATCAGGATGTTGGGGAGATCAGGGTGGTGTGGGTCAGTATCTTGGATTCAGGGACTGGGGTTCAGGGTCTGGGGGTCTGTCAGGGTCTGGGGTTTAGAGTGTGGGGGTCTGACGACGTTCAGGGTTTGGTTGGTTCAGTGTCGGGGGGGTCAGGGTGTTAAGGGTTCAGTGACTGGGAGTCAGAGTCTGGGGTTCAGGGTCTGGGGATCAGGGTGTGGGGTTTTGGATGTTCTGGGGGTCAGTGTCTGGTGATCAGGGTCTGGGGGTCAGTGTCTGGGGGTCAGAGTGTGGGGCTCAGGGTCTGGGGTTCAGGGTCGGGGGTTCATGGTCTGCAGGTCAGGGTGTGGGGGTCAGTGTCAGGGTCTGGGGTTCAGCGCCTGGGGATCAAGGTGTTGGGGTCTGTGTCTGGGTGTCAGGGTGTTCTGGGGTTCAGGGTGTGGGGTCAGGATGTTGGGGAGATCAGGGCGGTGGGGGTCAGTATCTTGGGTTCAGGATCCGGGGGTCAGGGTGTGGGGGCTTCAGTATTTTGGGGTCAGTGTCTGAGGGTCAGGGTGTGCTGGGGTTCAGGGTGTGGGGTCAGGATGTTGGGGAGATCAGGGTGGTGGGGGTCAGTATCTTGGGTTCAGGGTCTGAGGGTCAGGCTCTGGGGTTCAGTGTCTGGGGGTCTGTAAGGGTCTGGGGTTTAGAGTTTGGGGGTCTGACTGGGCATTCAGGGTTTGGAGGGTTCAGTGTCTGGGGGGTGTCAGGGTGTGGGGGGGTTCTGTGTCTGGGGGTCAGTGTCTGGCGTTCAGGGCCTGAGGATTAGAGACTGGGGATCAGGGTCTGGGGTCAGGGTCTGGTGGTCAGTGTCTGGGGGTCTGGATGAGGGGGTCAGGGTGTGGGGGTCAGTGTCTGGGTTTCAGGGTGTGGGTTTCAGCGTGTGGGGGTCAGTGTCTGAGGGTCAGGCTCTGGGGGGTCAGGGTGTGGGGGTCATGGTGTGGGGGTCAGTCTGTGGGGGTTTAGGGTCTGGGGTTCAGCGTCTGGGGGTCAGGGTGTGGGGCTCAGTATCAGGGTGTGGGGTTTAGGATGTTCTGGGGTTCAGGGTGTGGGAGTCACGGTATGGGGGTTAGGGTGTGGGGGTCAGGGTCTGGGGGTCAGGATCTTGGGTTCAGGGTCTGGGGGTCAGTGACTGGGGTCAGGGTGTGGGGGTTTCAGTGTTTTGGGGTCAGTGTCTGGGGGTCAGTGTCATTGGGGCCAGGTTGTGGGGGGTTCAGTGTCTGGGGGTCAGGATGTTGGGGTCAGGGTGTGGGGATGTTGAGGGTCTGGGGGGCAGGGTCTGGGGGGCAGGATGTGGGGGATTGAGGGCCTGGGGGTCAGAGTGTAGGGGGGTTCAGTGTCTGGGGGTCAGGGTGTGGGGGGTTGAGGGCCTGGGGGTCAGAGTGTAGGGGGGTTCAGTGTCTGGGGGTCAGGATGTAGGGAGGTTGAGGGTCTGGGGGTCAGGGTGTGGGGGGGGGGTTCAGTGTCTGGGTGACAGGGTTCAGGGGGGTGCAGTGTCAGGGGGGTCAGTATCTGGGGGTCAGGGTGCAGTGTCTGGGGGTCAGGATGTGAGGGTCAGAGTGGGGAGCTTGAGGGCCTGGGGGTCAGAGTGTAGGGGGGTTCAGTGTCTGGGGGTCAGGATGTGGGGAGGTTGAGGGTCTGGGGGTCAGGGTGTGGGGGGGGTGCAGTGTCAGGTGGGTCAGTGTCTGGGGGTCAGGGCGTGGGGTGGTTCAGTGACTGAGGGTCAGGATGTTGGGGTCAGGGTGTGGGGAGTTAAGGGTCTGGGGGTCAGGGTGTGGGGGGGTTCAGTGTCAGGTTGGTCAGTGTCTGGGGGTCAGGGCGTGCGGGGGTTCAGTGACTGAGGGTCAGGATGTGGGGGTCAGGGTTGTGGGTGTTGAGAGTCTGTGGGTTAGGGTCTGGAGGTCAGGGTGTGGGGGGGGGGTTCAGTGTCAGGGTGGTCAATATCTGGGTGACAGGGTGCAGGGGGGTGCTGTATCTGGGGGTCATGGTGTGGGGGGGGTTCAGTGACTGGGGGTCAGGATGTGGGGGTCAGGGTTTGCGGGAGTTGAGAGTCTGGGGGTCAGATTCAGGGTGTGGGGGAGTTGAGGGTCTGGGGGTCAGTGTCTGGGGGTCAGGGTCAGGGTGTGGGGCGGTTGAGGTTCTGGGGGTCAGGGTGTGGGGAGGTTGAGGGTCTGGGGGTCAGTGTTTGGGGGGGTTCAGTGACTGGGGTTCAGGGTGTGGGGGAGTTGAGGGTCTGAGGGTCAGGGTCTGGGGGTCAGGGTGTGGGGAGGTTGAGGGTCTGGGGATCAGGGTCTGGGGGTCAGTGTGTGGGGGTTAGGATGTGGGGGGTTCAGTGTCTGGGGGTCAGGGTGTGGGGGGGTTGGGTGTCTGAGAGTCAGGGTCTGGGGGTCAGGGTGTGGGCGAGTTGAGGGTCTGGGGATCAGTGTCTGGGCGTCAGGTTGTGGGGGCGTTCAGTGTCTGGAGGTTCAGTGTCTGGGGGTCAGGGTTTGGGGTGTTGAGGGTCTGAGAGTCAGGGTCTGGGGGGTCAGTGTGTGGGGAGGCTGAGTGTCTGCGGGTCAGTGTGTGGGAGTCAGGATGTGGGGGGTTCAGTGTCTGGGGGTCAGGGTGTGGGGGAGTTGAGGGTCTGGGGATCAGTGTCTGGGGGTCAGGGTGTGGGGGGGTTCAATGTCAGGGGGTTTAGTGTCTGGGGGTCAGGGTGTGGGGAGGTTGAGGGTCTGGGGGTCAGGGTCTGGGGGTCAGGGTGTGGTGGTTTCCAGCATCCGGGCGTCAGGATGTGGGGTTCAGGGTGTTGGAGGGGTCAGTTCTGGGGGTCAGGGTTTTGGGGCCAGGGTGTGGGTGGGGTTGTGAGTCTGGGGGTCAGGGTGTGGGGGAGTTGAGGGTCTGGGGGTCAGTGTCTGGGGGTCAAGGTGTGGGGGAGTTGAGGGTCTGGGGGTCAGGGTGTGGGGGGGGGTTTGAGGGTCTGGAGGTCAGGTGTGGGGGTCGGGGTGTGGGGAGTTTGAGGGTCTGGGGGGCAGAGTGTGGGGGGTTCAGTGACTGGGGTTCAGGGTGTGGGGAAGTTGAGGGTCTGGGGGTCAGGGTGTGGGGAGGTTGAGCGTCTGGGGGTCAAGGTCTGGGGCAGGGTGTGGGGGAGTTGAGAGTCAGCGGGTCAGGGTCTGGGGGTGTCAGGGTGTGGGGGGTTCCAGCATCCGGGGGTCAGAATGTGGGGGGGTTCAGTGCCTGGGGGTCAGGGTGTGGGGGGGCTGAGGGTCTGGGGGTTCAGTGTCTGGGGGTCAGGGTGTGGGGGGTTCAGTGTCTGGGGGTCAGGGTGTGGGGGGCCTGAGGGTCTGGGGGTTCAGTGTCTGGGGGTCAGTGTGTGGGGGTCAGGATGTGGGGGGTTCAGTGTCTGGGGGTCAGGGTGTGGGGGAGTTGAGGGTCTGGGGGTTCAGTGTCTGGGGGTCAGGGTGTGGGGGGGTTCAGTGTCTGGGGGTCAGGGTGTGAGAGAGTTGAGGGTCTGGGGGTTCTGTGTCTGGGGGTCGGGGTGTAGGGGGTTCAGTGTCGGGGTCAGGGTTTGGGGGGGTTGAGGGCCTGGAGATCAGGGTGTGAGGGAGTTGAGGGTCTGGGGGTTCTGTGTCTGGGGGTCGGGGTGTGGGGGTCAGGATGTGGGGGGTTCAGTGTCTGGGGGTCAGGGTGTGGGGGAGTTGAGGGTCTGGGGGTTCAGTGTTTGGGGGGGTTCAGTGACTGGTGTTCAGGGTGTGGGGGAGTTGAGGGTCTGAGGGTCAGGGTCTGGGGGTCAGGGTGTGGGGAGGTTGAGGGTCTGGGGATCAGGGTCTGGGGGTCAGTGTGTGGGGGTTAGGATGTGGGGGGTTCAGTGTCTGGGGGTCAGGGTGTGGGGGAGTTGGGTGTCTGAGAGTCAGGGTCTGGGGGTCAGGGTGTGGGCGAGTTGAGGGTCTGGGGATCAGTGTCTGGGCGTCAGGTTGTGGGGGCGTTCAGTGTCTGGAGGTTCAGTGTCTGGGGGTCAGGGTGTGGGGGAGTTGAGGGTCTGGGGATCAGTGTCTGGGGGTCAGGGTGTGGGGGGGTTCAATGTCAGGGGGTTTAGTGTCTGGGGGTCAGGGGGTCAGGGTGTGGGGAGGTTGAGGGTCTGGGGGTCAGGGTCTGGGGGTCAGGGTGTGGTGGTTTCCAGCATCCGGGCGTCAGGATGTGGGGTTCAGGGTGTTGGAGGGGTCAGTTCTGGGGGTCAGGGTTTTGGGGCCAGGGTGTGGGTGGGGTTGTGAGTCTGGGGGTCAGGGTGTGGGGGAGTTGTGGGTCTGGGGGTCAGTGTCTGGGGGTCAAGGTGTGGGGGAGTTGAGGGTCTGGGGGTCAGGGTGTGGGGGGGGGGGTTTGAGGGTCTGGAGGTCAGGTGTGGGGGTCGGGGTGTGGGGAGTTTGAGGGTCTGGGGGGCAGAGTGTGGGGGGTTCAGTGACTGGGGTTCAGGGTGTGGGGGAGTTGAGGGTCTGGGGGTCAGGGTGTGGGGAGGTTGAGTGTCTGGGGGTCAAGGTCTGGGGCAGGGTGTGGGGGAGTTGAGAGTCAGGGGGTCAGGGTCTGGGGGGGTCAGGGTGTGGGGGGTTCCAGCATCCGGGGGTCAGAATGTGGGGGGGTTCAGTGCCTGGGGGTCAGGGTGTGGGGGGGCTGAGGGTCTGGGGGTCAGGGTGTGGGGGGGTTCAGTGTCTGGGGGTCAGTGTGTGGGGGTCAGGATGTGGGGGGGTTCAGTGTCTGGGGGTCAGTGTGTGGGGGTCAGGATGTGGGGGGTTCAGTGTCTGGGGGTCAGTGTGTGGGGGTCAGGATGTGGGGGGTTCAGTGTCTGGGGGTCAGGGTGTGGGGGGGCTGAGGGTCTGGGGGTCAGGGTGTGGGGGGGTTCAGTGTCTGGGGGTCAGTGTGTGGGGGTCAGGATGTGGGGGGGTTCAGTGTCTGGGGGTCAGTGTGTGGGGGTCAGGATGTGGGGGGTTCAGTGTCTGGGGGTCAGGGTGTGAGAGAGTTGAGGGTCTGGGGGTTCTGTGTCTGGGGGTCGGGGTGTAGGGGGTTCAGTGTCGGGGTCAGGGTTTGGGGGGGTTGAGGGCCTGGAGATCAGGGTGTGAGGGAGTTGAGGGTCTGGGGGTTCTGTGTCTGGGGGTCGGGGTGTAGGGGGTTCAGTGTCGGGGTCAGGGCTTGGGGGGGTTGAGGGCCTGGAGATCAGGGTGTGAGGGAGTTGAAGGTCTGGGGTTCAGTGTCTGGGGGTTAGGGTGTGGGGGGTTTAAATGTCAGGGGTTTCAGTGTTTGGGGGTCAGGGTGTGGGGGGTTCAATGTCAGGAGGTTAAGTGTCTGGGGGTGAGGGTGTGGGGGGGGTTCAATGTCAGTGTGTTTAGTGTCTGGAGGTCAGGGAATGGGGGTCAGGGTGTGGGGGGGTTCAGTTTCAGGGGGTTTAGTGTCTGGAGGTCAGGATGTGGGGGTCAGGGTGTGGAGAAGTTGAAAGTCTGGGGGTCAGAGTGTGGGGGAGTTGAGGGTCTGGGTGTCAGGTTCTGGGGGTCAGGGTGTGGGGGGGGATCAGGGTCTGGGGGTCAGGGTCTGGGGGTGTTCAGTGACTGGGGGTCAGGGTGTGGGGGGTTTGAGGGTCTGGGGGTCAGGGTCTGGGGGAGTTGAGGGTCTGGGGGTCAGGGTCTGGTAGAGTTGAGGGTCTGGGGGTCAGGGTGTGAGGGAGTTGAAGGTCTGGGGTTCAGTGTCTGGGGGTTAGGGTGTGGGGGGTTTAAATGTCAGGGGTTTCAGTGTTTGGGGGTCAGGGTGTGGGGGGTTCAATGTCAGGAGGTTAAGTGTCTGGGGGTGAGGGTGTGGGGGGGGGTTCAATGTCAGTGTGTTTAGTGTCTGGAGGTCAGGGAATGGGGGTCAGGATGTGGGGGGGGTTCAGTTTCAGGGGGTTTAGTGTCTGGAGGTCAGGATGTGGGGGTCAGGGTGTGGAGAAGTTGAAAGTCTGGGGGTCAGAGTGTGGGGGAGTTGAGGGTCTGGGTGTCAGGTTCTGGGGGTCAGGGTGTGGGGGGGGATCAGGGTCTGGGGGTCAGGGTCTGGGTGTGTTCAGTGACTGGGGGTCAGGGTGTGGGGGGTTTGAGGGTCTGGGGGTCAGGGTCTGGGGGAGTTGAGGGTCTGGGGGTCATGGTCTGGTAGAGTTGAGGGTCTGGGGGTCAGGTTGTGGGGGGGTTGAGGGTCTTGGGGTCGGTGTCTGGGGTCAGGGTGTGAGGGGGTTCAGTGACTGGGGGTCAGGGTGTGGGGGAGTTGAGGGTCAGGGTGTGGGGGAGTGATGGTCTGGGGTCAATGTCTGGCGGTCAGGGTGTGGGGAGGTTGAGGGTCTGGGGGTCAGGGTCTGGGGGTCAGTGTGTGGGGAGGTTGAGGGTCTGGGGGTCAGGGTCTCGGGGTCAGGGTGTGGGCAGGTTCAGTGACTGGGGGTCAGGGTGTGGGGAGGTGAGGGTCTGGGGGTCTGGGTCTGGTAGAGTTGAGGGTCTGGGAGTCAGGGTGTGGGGGGGTTGTGGGTCTGGGGTCAATGTCTGGGGGTCAGGGTGTGGGGAAGTTGAGGGTCTGGGGGTCAGGGTGTGGGGAGGTTGAGGGTCTGGGGAGCAGGGTGTGGGGGGGTTCAGTGACTGGGGGTCAGGGTGTGGGGGGGTTGAGGGTCTGGGGGTCAGGGTCTGGGGTCAGGGTGTGAGGGAGGTGAGGGTCTGGGGGTCAGGGTGTGGGGGAGTTGATGGTCTGGGGGTCAATGTCTGGGGGTCAGGGTGTGGGGAGGTTGTGGGTTTGGGGGTCAGGGTCTGGGGGAGTTGAATGTCTGGGCGTCAGGGTGTGGGGAGGCTGAGGGTCTAGGGGTCAGGGTGTGGGGGAGATGATGGTCTGGGGGTCAATGTTTGGGGGTCAGGGTGTGGGGAGGTTGATGGTCTGGGGGTCAGGGTGTGGGGAGGTTGTGGGTCTGGGGGTCAGGGTGTGGGGAGGTTGAGGGTCTGGGGGTCAGGGTGTGGGGAGGTTGAGGGTCTAGGGAGCAGGGTGTGGGGGGGTTCAGTGACTGGGGGTCAGGGTGTGGGGGGGTTGAGGGTCTGGGGGTCAGGGTCTGGGGTCAGGGTGTGAGGGAGGTGAGGGTCTGGGGGTCAGGGTGTGGGGGAGTTGATGGTCTGGGGGTCAATGTCTGGGTGTCAGGGTGTGGGGAGGTTGTGGGTTTGGGGGTCAGGGTCTGGGGGAGTTGAATGTCTGGGCGTCAGGGTGTGGGGAGGCTGAGGGTCTAGGGGTCAGGGTGTGGGGGAGATGATGGTCTGGGGGTCAATGTTTGGGGGTCAGGGTGTGGGGAGGTTGATGGTCTGGGGGTCAGGGTGTGGGGAGGTTGTGGGTCTGGGGGTCAGGGTGTGGGGAGGTTGACGGTCTGGGGATCAGGGTGTGGGGAGGTTGTGGGTCTGGGGGTCAGGGTGTGGGGAGGTTGACGGTCTGGGGGTCAGGGTGTGGGGAGGTTGAGGGGCTGGGGGTCAGGGTGTGGGGAGGTTGAGGGGCTGGGGGTCAGGGTGTGGGGAGGTTGAGGGGCTGGGGGTCAATGTCTGGGGGTCAGGGTCTGCGGGTCAGGGTGTGGGGAGGTTGTGGGTCTGGGGGTCAGGGTGTGGGGAGGTTGAGGGTCTGGGGGTCAGGGTGTGGGGAGGTTAAGGGTCTGGGGGTCAGGGTGTGGGGAGGTTAAGGGTCTGGGGGTCAGGGTGTGGGGAGGTTGAGGGTCTGGGGGTCAGGGTGTGGGGAGGTTAAGGGTCTGGGGGTCAGGGTGTGGGGAGGTTGAGGGTCTGGGGGTCAGGGTGTGGGGAGGTTGTGGGTCTGGGGGTCAGGGTGTGGGGAGGTTGAGGGGCTGGGGGTCAGGGTGTGGGGAGGTTGAGGGCCTGGGGGTCAGGGTGTGGGGAGGTTGTGGGTCTGGGGGTCAGGGTGTGGGGAGGTTGAGGGGCTGGTGGTCAGGGTGTGGGGAGGTTGAGGGTCTGGGGGTCAGGGTGTGGGGAGGTTGAGTGTCTGGGGGTCAGGGTGTGGGGAGGTTGAGGGTCTGGGGGTCAGGGAGTGGGGAGTTTGAGGGTCTGGGGGTCAGGGTGTGGGGCGGTTGAGGGTCTGGGGGTCAGGGAGTATGGAGTTTGAGGGTCTGGGGGTCAGGGTGTGGGGAGGTTGAGGGGCTGGGGGTCTCCCCATTCAGCGCTGCATTCCAATATCAGCCCCAGTTCTGTGCCGATGTCTTGGAGTGGGACTTGAACAAACAGTTTCCTGACTAATCGGTGAGAGTGCTACCCTTTTAGACACAGCTGATAGTCGCAGTGATAGAGAGAGTGGCCCTTCAGCCCATCCCGTCCCTGCCAGCCATCAACACCTCCCTATCCTAATCCCATTTTTCATTAGGCTTGTCTGCTATGGCATTTCAAGTGTTCACCTAAATGCTTCTTAAATGCCGTGAGGGTTCTACCGCCTTTACCACTCCTTCCGGCAGTGACATCCAGATTGCCATCACCCAAAGTATCCTGTAAATCTGCTGCTCCTTTTAATCGATGCCCCCAGCTTATTGATCCCTCTGCTAAGGGGAAACATTTCTTCCTATCCACCCTACCTATGTTCTTCAGAATTATATACACCTCAATCAGGTCCCCCCTCTGCTCCAAGGAGAACAACCCCAGCCTAACCAGCCTGTCTTGATCACTGAAACGCTCCAGCCCAGGCAGCATCTTGGTGAATCTCCTCTATGATTCCCCCAAATCACATCCTTCCTATAGTTCGGTAACCAGAACTGCACACTGTGGTGAACCACTGTATTATGGGATGTAAGGTAGGTCCTGCACTACATAGAACACAGAAAAATACAGCACAGAACAGGCCCTTCGGCCCACGATGTTGTGCCGAACCTTTGTCCTAGATTAATCATAGATTATCATAGAATTTACAGTGCGGAAGGAGGCCATTCGGCCCATTGAGTCTGCACCGGCTCCTGGAAAGAGCACCCTTCCCAAACTCAACACCTCCACCCAACACCAAGGGCAATTTTGGACACTATGGGCAATTTATCATGGCCAACCTAACCTGCACATCTTTGGACTGTGGGAGGAAACCGGAGCACCCGGAGGAAACCCACGCACACACGGGGAGGATGTGCAGACTCCACACAGACAGTGACCCAAGCCGGAATCGAACCTGGGACCCTGGAGCTGTGAAGCAATTGTGCTATCCACAATGCTACCGTGCTGCCCTTAAGAACAAATAAATCTACACTATATCATTTTACCGTAATCCATGTACCTATCCAATAGCTGCTTGAAGGTCCCTAATGTTTCCGACTCAACTACTTCCACAGGCAGTGCATTCCATGCCCCCACTTCTCTCTGGGTAAAGAACCTACCTCTGACATCCCCCCTATATCTTCCACCATTCACCTTAAATTTATGTCCCCTTGTAATGGTTTGTTCCACCCGGGGAAAAAGTCTCTGACTGTCTACTCTATCTATTCCCCTGATCATCTTATAAACCTCTATCAAGTCGCCCCTCATCCTTCTCCGTTGTAATGAGAAAAGGCCTAGCACCCTCAACCTTTCCTCGTAAGACCTACTGGGGCTGGTTTAGCACAGGGCTAAATCGCTGGCTTTGAAAGCAGACCAAGTCAGGCCAGCAGCACGGTTCAATTCCCGCCGCAACCTCCCCGAACAGGCGCCGGAATGTGGCGACTAGGGGCTTTTCACAGTAACTTCACTTGAAGCCTACTTGTGACAATGAGCGATTTTCCTTTCCTTTCCTTTCCTTCCTCTCCATTCCAGGCAACATCCTGGTAAATCTCCTTTGCACCTTTTCCAAAGCTTCCACATCCTTCCTAAAATGAGGCGACCAGAACTGTACACAGTACTCCAAATGTGGCCTTACCAAAGTTTTGTACAGCTGCATCATCAACTCACGGCCCTTAAATTCAATCCCTCTGTTAATGAACGCTAGCACACCATAGGCCTTCTTCACAGCTCTATCCACTTGAGTGGCAACTTTCAAAGATGTATGAACATAGACCCCAAGATCTCTCTGCTCCTCCACATTGCCAAGAACTCTACCGTTTACCCTGTATTCCGCATTCATATTTGTCCTTCCAAAATGGACAACCTCACACTTTTCAGGGTTAAACTCCACCTGCCACTTCTCAGCCCAGCTCTGCATCCTATCTATGTCTCTTTGCAGCCGACAACAGCCCTCCTCACTATCCACAACTCCACCAATCTTCGTATCATCTGCAAATTTACTGACCCACCCTTCAACTCCCTCATCCAAGTCATTAATGAAAATCACAAACAGCAGAGGACCCAGAACTGATCCCTGCGGTACACCACTGGTAACTGGGATCCAGGCTGAATATTTGCCATCCACCACCACTCTCTGACTTCTATCGGTTAGCCAGTTCGTTATCCAACTGGCCAAATTTCCCACTATCCCATGCCTCCTTACTTTCTGCATAAGCCTACCATGGGGAATCTTATCAAATGCCTTACTAAAATCCATGTACACTACATCCACTGCTTTACCTTCATCCACATGCTTGGTCACCTCCTCAAAGAATTCAATAAGACTTGTAAGGCAAGACCTACCCCTCACAAATCCGTGCTGACTATCCCTAATCAAGCAGTGTCTTTCCAGATGCTCAGAAATCCTATCCTTCAATACCCTTTCCATGACTTTGCCTACCACCGAAGTAAGACTAACTGGCCTGTAATTCCCAGGGTTATCCCTATTCCCTTTTTTGAACAGGGGCACGACATTCGCCACTCTCCAATCCCCTGGTACCACCCCTGTTGACAGTGACGATGAAAAGATCATTGCCAACGGCTCCGCAATTTCATCTCTTGCTTCCCATAGAATCCTTGGATATATCCCGTCAGGCCCGGGGGACTTGTCTATCCTCAAGTTTTTCAAAATGCCCAACACATCTTCCTTCCTAACAAGTATTTCCTCGAGCTTACCAATCTGTTTCGCACTGTCCTCTCCAACAATATCGCCCCTCTCATTTGTAAATACAGAAGAAAAGTACTCGTTCAAGACCTCTCCTATCTCTTCAGACTCCATACACAATCTCCCGCTACTGTCCTTGATCGGACCTACCCTTGCTCTAGTCATTCTCATATTTCTCACATATGTGTAAAAGGCCTTGGGGTTTTCCTTGATCCTACCCGCCAACGATTGTTCATGCCCTCTCTTAGCTCTCCTAATCCCTTTCTTCAGTTCCCTCCTGGCTATCTTGTATCCCTCCAACGCCCTGTCTGAACCTTGTTTCCTCAGCCTTACTTAAGTCTCCTTTTTCCTCTTAACAAGACATTCAACCTCTCTTGTCAACCATGGTTCCCTCACTCGACCATCTCTTCCCTGCCAGACAGGGACATACATATCAAGGACACGTAGTACCTGTTCCTTGAACAAGTTCCACATTTCACTTTGTGTCCTTCCCTGACAGCCTATGTTCCCAACTTATGCACTTCAATTCTTGTCTGACAACATTGTATTTACCCTTCCCCCAATTGTAAACCTTGCCCTGTTGCACGCACCTATCCCTCTCCATTACTAAAGTGAAAGTCACAGAATTGTGGTCACTATCTCCAAAATGCTCCTCCACTAACAAATCTATCACTTGCCCTGGTTCATTACCAAGCACTAAATCCAAAATTGCCCCTCCTCTGGTCGGACAATCTACATACTGTGTTAGAAAAGCTTCCTGGACACACTGCACAAACACCACCCCATCCAAACTATTTGAACTAAAGAGTTTCCACTCAATGTTTGGGAAGTTAAAGTCACCCATGACTACTACCCTGTGACTTCTGCACCTTTCCAAAATCTGTTTCCCAATCTGTTCTTCCACATCACTGCTACTATTGGGGGGCTTATAGAAAACTCCTAACAAGGTGACTGCTCCTTTCCTATTTCTGACTTCAACCCATACTACCTCAGTAGGCTGATATTCCTCGAACTGCCTTTGTGCAGCTGTTATACTATCTCTAATTAACAATGCCACCCCCCCCCCACCTCTTTTACCACACTCCCTAAACCTATTGAAACATCTATAACCAGGGACCTCCAACAACCATTTCTGCCCCTCTTCTATCCAAGTTTCCGTGATGGCCACCACATCGTAGTCCCAAGTACCGATCCATGCCTTAAGTTCACCCACCTTATTCCTGATGCTTCTTGCGTTGAAGTATACACACTTCAACCCATCTCCGTGCCTGCAAGTACTCTCCTTTGTCAGTGTTCCCTTCCCCACTGCCTCATTACACGCTTTGGCGTCCTGAATATCGGCTATCTTAGTTGCTGGACTGCAAATCCGGTTCCCATTCCCCTGCCAAATTAGCTTAAACCCTCCCGAAGAGTACTAGAAAACCTCCCTCCCAGGATATTGGTGCCCCTCTGGTTCAGATGCAACCCGTCCTGCTTGTACAGGTCCCATCTTCCCCAGAATGCGCTCCAGTTATCCAAATACCTGAAGCCCCCCCTCCTACACCATTCCTGCAGCCACGTGTTCAGCTGCACTCTCTCCCTATTCCTAGCCTCGCGATCACGTGGCACCGGCAACAAACCAGAGATGACAACTCTGTCTGTCCTGGCTTTTAACTTCCATCCTAACTCCCTAAACTCGTTTATTACCTCCACACCCCTTTTCCTACCTACGTCGTTGGTACCAATGTGCACCACGACTTCTGGCTGCTCGCCCTCCCCCTTAAGGATCCTGTAGACACGATCCGAGACATCCCTGTCCCTGGCACCCGGGAGGCAACATACCTTCCGGGAGTCTCGCTCGCGACCACAGAATCTCCTATCTATTCCCCTAACCATTGAATCTCCTACAACTATTGCTTTTCTATTCTCTCCCCTTCCCTTCTGAGCCCCAGAGCCAGATTCAGTGCCAGAGACCTGGCCGCTAGGGCCTTCCCCCGGTAGGTCATCCCCCCCAACAGCATCCAAAACGGTATACTTGTTTTGAAGGGGAACGGCCACGAGGGATCCCTGCACTGTCTGCCTGTTTGTTTTTTTCCCTTGACTGTAACCCAGCTATTCTTGTCCTGTACCTTGGGTGTGGTTACCTCCCTGTAACTCTTCTCTATCACCCCCTCTGCCTCCCGGATGATCCGAAGTTTATCCAGCTTCAGCTCCAGTTCCCTAACACGGTCTTTGAGGAGCTGGAGTTGGGTGCACTTCCCGCAGGTATAGTCAGCGGGGACACCGGTGGTATCCCTCACCACCCACATCCTGCAGGAGGAGCATGCAACTGGCCTAGCCTCCATCCCCTCTTACCTTACAGAATATAGCTGCCCTGTGGACTGTGGTAGTATGTATTAGGGGTCATGTGGGACTGTGAAGCCGTGATGCTATTGGCTGACAGATCCCGGGTCCTGGTTGGCTGTTGACCCCTAGCTCCGCCCTGAAGGCGGAGTATAAGAACCCGGGCTTCTCCCCGCCGCTCCAGTCTGTTGCTGAACTGCGGGGAACAAGTCACGCTTAATAAAGCCTCATCGACTTCATCTCTATTCGTCTCTCTCGTAAGTCATTGTGCGCTACATGGACCAACTGGATCTCCGCCCTCCGACTCTGCTCCCAGTCAGCTGCACTCTCTGTAAACTCCTGGCTCTCTTCTCACTCTTTGCGGAAATGTAGGAAACAAAATGAAAGGAGCACCTTACTCCCTCCTCACATAACTCCCTCAGTCACCAAACTCTCACTATAGCACTCAAAAAGCACCAAATTCAGCACTCAGTGGAAACGAAGGTTCGCCGGTAGCCCCTGCCGGCTGGCTCCGCCCACTAAGATCTGTATAAATATGCGTGACCTCCATTGCCCTGCCATTTCGCCAGCTGCAGCAGGAGGCCACGCATCTGACTGTAATAAAGCCACAGTTGTCCCCAACTTTAGTCTTTGTGCAATTGATTGCGCATCAATTTATTACAGTCAGATTTTCCACAGAATGGATATCAGAATTAAGCCCGATCGCCTGCAGCTGGATCCGCACTCGCCCGACGCCAGGAAAGACTTTACTCACTGGCTGGCATGTTTTGAGGCCGACATCAATGCGGTGGACCCCACGCCAACGGAGGGTCAGAAGATAAACGTCCTGTACTCCTGACTGAGCTCCAGCGTGTTCCCGTTGATCCAAGATGCCACGAATTACGTGAAAGCAATGGCACTCCTTAAGGAACACTATGCTCAGAAGACGAAAATGCTCTTCACCAGGCATGTACTCGCCACCCGCTAGCAACTACCTGGAGAGTCCATCGAAGACTTCTGGCGGGCCCTAATTCCACTCGTCCGGGACTGTGACTGTCAGGCCGTTACGGCCACTAAACCCGCGAATCTCCTCGTGCGCGATGCTTTCGTGACGGGGATTGCGTCGGACCGCACCCGAGAACGATTACTGGAAGGGGCCACGCTCGATCTAGCGGCGACGAAAACCTTGGCGCTCTCCATGACGGTCACATCCCGTAATGTGCAATCGTACCCCTCCCGCCGCGCTGCCCACCCTTCTACCCCCTCCTACCCCTCCTGGACCCCACCGACGACCTCCTCAGCCAGGGCCCTGCCTTCCCAATACGCCTGTCCCGATCCGCGCACCCCGGGGGTCCCCGCTGCTACTTCTGCGGTCAGCAGAAGCACCCCCGCCAACACTGCCCAGCCCGCACTGCCGTTTGTAAAGCCTGCAGTAAAAAAGGGCCACTTCGTGGCGGTGTGCCAGGCCCGCGCAGTCGCTGCGATCGTGCCTGCTATCGCCCCCTCCCCCACGCCAAATGCACAATGGGAGCCGCCATCTCCTCCTCCCGGAGCCATGTGCGACCAATGGGCGCTGCCATCTTGTCCCCACCCCGCAATGTGCGCACCATGGGCGCCGCCATTTTGTTCTCCACAGGGTCTCCGGACATCCCGACATCGGAACCGCACACGCTCGCCACCCGAAGCATCCGACGACTACCCGCAGCTCGCTTCGATGACGCTGGACCAATCTCGCCCGCACAACCTGGCCACCGCGTCGACGACGGTTAAAATCAACGGCTACGTGACCTCGTGCCTGCTGGACTCCAGGAGCACCGAAAGCTTCGTACACCCAGATACGGTAAGGCGCTGCTCCCTCGCGGTCCATCCTGCCAATCAAAGGGTCTCCCTAGCCTCCGGATCCCACTCCGTCCCGATCCGAGGCTTCTGTACAGTCACCCTCACGGTCCAGGGCGTAGAATTTAGTAACTTCCGCCTCTATGTCCTTCCTAAACTCTGCGCTGCACTCCTGTTGGGCCTGGACTTCCAGTGCAACCTCCAGAGCCTCACCCTCAAATTCGGCGGGCCCCTACCCCCCCCTTACCGTTTGCAGCCTCGCAACCCTCAAAGACGACCCCCCCTCCCTCTTTGCCAATCTAACTGCGGATTGCAAGCCCGTTGCCACGAGGAGCAGACGGTACAGCACCCAGGACAAGACCTTCATCAGGTCCGAAGTCCAGCGGCTGCTTAAGGAGGGAATTATCGAGGCCAGCAACAGCCCCTGGAGAGCCCAAGGGGTAGTGGTTAAAACTGGGGAGAAACACAGGATGGTTGTGGACTATAGCCAGACCATCAATCGGTACACGCAGCTCGACGCGTACCCCCTCCCACGCATATCTGATATGGTCAATCAGATTGCGCAGTACCCGGGTCTTCTCAACGGTAGACCTCAAATCCACCTACCACCAGCTCCCCATCCGGAAGTCGGACCGTCCATACACGGCCTTCGAGGCGGACGGTCGGCTCGATCACTTCCTTAGGGTCCCTTTCGGCGTCACAAACGGGGTCTCGGTCTTCCAAAGGAAAATGGACTGATGGTTTGCAGGCCACCTTTCCGTACTTAGATAATGTCACCATCTGCGGCCATGACCAGCAGGACCACGATGCCAACCTCGATAAATTCCTCCGCACTGCCACTCTTCTCAACCTGACCTACAACAAAGAGAAGTGTGTGTTCAGCACGACCCAGTTCGCCATTCTCGGCTATATAGTCCAAAACGGACTTCTTGGGCCCGACCCCGACCGCATGCGCCCCCTCATGGAGCTCCCCCTCCCCCACTGCCCCAAGGCCCTCAAACGCTGCCTGGGATTCTTTTCCTACTACGCTCTGGTCAAAGCTCGCAATCTGCCCTACATCGTTGAGGAAGTAAGGACAGTCACCAGGGACTGCCAGGTCTGCGCGGAGTGCAAGCTGCACTTCTACCGGCCAGACCGTGCGAGCCTGGTGAAGGCTTCCCGTCCCTTTTAACGCCTCAGCGTGGATTTCAAAGGGCCCCTCCCCTCCACCGACAGTACATTCTCAGTGTGGTCGATGAGTACTTCAGATTCCCCTTCGCCATCCCATGCCCCGATATGACGTCTGCCACCGTCATCAAGGCCCTCAGCACCATCTTCGCTCTGTTCGGTTTCCCCGCCTACATCCACAGTGACAGGGGATCCTCATTCATGAGCGATGAGCTGAGTCAGTTCCTGCTCAGCAGGGGTATCGCCTCCAGCAGGACGACCAGCTACAACCCCCGGGGAAACGGGCAAGTAGAACGGGAGAATGGGACGGTTTGGTGGGCCGTCGAGCTGGCCCTACGGTCCAGGAACCTCCCAGCCTCTCACTGGCAGGAGGTCCTCCCTGACGCTCTACACTCCATCCGGTCACTATTGTGCACCGCCACTAATACCACACCCATGAACGTGTTTTTACCTTCCCCAGGAAGTCCACACCCGGGGTGTCGCTCCCGACCTGGCTCGCAGCTCCAGGACCGGTCCTTCTCCGTAGGCACGTCCGACTCCAGAAGACGGACCCCTTGGAGGACAGGGTTCACTTGCTCCACGCCAACCCTCAATATGCCTACGTTGAGTTCACCAACGGCCACCAAGATACCGTCTCACTCAGGGACCTGGCGCCGTCAGGTTCCACCCCAACACACTCCCCCACCCATGACCCCCCCCCCCCCCCCCCCCCCCCCCCACCGCGCCGCACAAGAGGACGAGGAGGACTTTGGCAGGCTCCCGAAGTTCCCCAATGACTGGCCAGCAACAGCACCGCCATCACCGACATCGGTGCCACCTTCATCACCGCCAGCACTGACTTTGCCGCAACCAACAAAGCACCAAAACACCAGATCGGCTGAACCTTTGACGGACTCCGGACCGTCAACATGGACTTTTCTCTTTTTTCTTCCTTGTTTTCCCCATTCTTAACACTGTACATAATTACAGTATGGGTATATAGTTTCACATCACCCCCGTCGGATTCATTTTTAACGGGGTGAATGTGGTGAACCACAAGGGGTGAATGTGGTGAACCACTGTAATAGGAGATGTAAGGTAGGACCTGCACTACAGGTTCACCGGTAGCTCCTGCCGGCTGGCTCCGCCCACGGAGAACTGTATAAATATGCGTGACCTCCAGTGCCCTGCCATTTCGCCAGCTGCAGCAGGAGGCCACGCCTCTGACTGTAATAAAGGCACAGTTGTACCTATTTGCGTCTTTGTGCAATTGATTGCGCATCAAACCCCATCTAACCTTTTTGGACACTAAGGGCAATTTATCACGGCCAATCCACCTGCACGTCTTTGGACTGAGGGAGGAAACCGGAGCACCCGGAGGAAACCAACGCACACACGGGGAGAACGTGCAGACTCTGCACAGACAGTGACCCAGCGGGGAATCGAACTTGGGACCCTGACGCTGTGAAGCCACAGTGCTAACCACTGTGCTACCATGCTGCCCTAGGCCGAAGCATAGATTATGAGCGCACGGAGGTTTTGTAAAACACTGGTTAGGCCACAGCCACTGTGTGTGTTGCGCAATCAATTGCACAAAGACGGAGAAGGACCGGTCCTGGAGCTGCGAGCCAGGTCGGGAGCGACACCCCGGGTGTGGACTTCCTGGGAAAGGCAAAAACATGTTCATGGGGTGTGTTATAAGTGGCAGTGCACAATAGTGACCGGATGGAGTGCAGAGCGTCAGGGAGGACCTCCTGCCAGCGAGAGGCTGGGAGGTTCCTGGACCGTAGGGCCAGCTGGACGGCGCTCCAAACCGTCCCATTCTCCCGTTCTACTTGCCCGTTTCCCCGGGGGTTGTAGCTGGTCGTCCTGCTGGAGGCGATACCCCTGCTGAGCAGGAACTGACGCAGCTCATCGCTCATGAATGAGGATCCCCTGTCACTGTGGATGTAGGTGGGGAAACCGAACAGAGCGAAGATGGTGCTGAGGGCCTTGATGACGGTGGGAGACGTCATGTCGGGGCATGGGATGGCGAAGGGGAACCTGGAGTACTCATCGACCACACTGAGAATATACGTGTTACGGTCGGTGGAGGGGAGGGGCCCTTTGAAATCCATGCTGAGGCGTTCAAAGGGGTGGGAAGCCTTCACCAGGCGCGCACGGTCTGGCTGGTAGAAGTGCGGCTTGCACTCCGCGCAGACCTGGCAGTTCCTGGTGACTGTCCTTACTTCCTCGACGGAGTAGGGCAGATTGCGAGCTTTGACCAAATGGTACAATCTAGTGACCCCCGGTGACAAAGGCTGTCGTGTGGGGCCCGGAGTTGGTTCACTTGTGCGCTGGCACACGTACCTCGGGAGAGGGCGTCTGGGGGCTCGTTGAGTTTATCGTGGCGATACAAAATCTCGTAATTATAGGTGGAGAGCTCGATTCTCCACCGCAAGATTTTATCATTTTTGATCTTGCCCCGCTGTGTGTTATTGAACATGAAGGCTACCGAGCGTTGGTCAGTGAGGAGAGTGAATCTCCTGCAGGCCAGGTAATGCCTCCAATGCCGCACAGCTTCAATGATAGCTTAGGCCTCCTTTTCGACGGATGTGTCGAATTTCAGAGGCATGAATGGTGCGGGAAAAGAATGCCACTGGTCTACCTGCCTGGTTTAGAGTGGCGGTGTGATGAACGGTTACTGCCTTATCATCATGTAAGGTGATGTCCCCTTTAAGACCAGGCTTGGAACACAGGGGACTCCGCCTCTGGCTCCGCCCATCTGGGAGCCATACATAAAGGCCTGCCTCATGGTCTGTATAGCAGTCCGCTCTCGTCCAAATCTGTAGCATAGTTATTAGCCTAATAAAGCCTTCTTTACGGTTTAATCTCTAAGCATCATTATTGAGGGTACCTCAGGCGGCAATGGCGACGTCTGAAGCGTCACTTTCTACTTGGAAAGGCAGTGACTCGTCCACTGTGCACATCTCGGCCTTGGCGATGTCTGCTCTGATGCGGGCGAAAGCCTGTTGTGCCTCGGCCGTGAGGGGAAATTGGGCGGACTGAATGAGTGGGCGGGCCTTGTCCGCATAGTTTGGGACCCACTGGGCGTAGTAGGAAAAGGACCCCAGGCAACGTTTGAGGGCCTTGGGGCAGTGGGGGAGGGGGAGCTCCATGAGGGGGCGCATGCAGTCGGGGTCGGGCCCGAGAAGTCCGTTTTGGACTATATAGCCGAGAATGGCGAACTGGGTCATGCTGAACACACACTTCTCTTTGTTATAGGTCAAGTTGAGAAAAGTGGCAGTGCGGAGGAATTTATCGAGGTTGGCATCGTGGTCCTGCTGGTCATGGCCGCAGATGGTGACATTATCTAAGTACGGAAAGATGGCCCGCAAACCGTACTGGTCGACCATTCGGTCCATCTCTCTTTGGAAGACCGAGACCCCGTTTGTAACGCCGAAAGGGACCCTAAGGAAGTGGTAGAGGCGACCGTCCGTAATTTAATTTAATTTTAATTTAAGGAAGTGATAGAGCCGACCGTTCGCCTCGAAGGCGGTGTATGGCCCGTCCGACTTCCGGATGGGGAGCTGGTGATAGGCGGATTTCAGGTCAATTGTCGAGAAGACCCGGTACTGCGCAATCTGATTGACCATATCAGATATGCGTGGGAGGGGGTACGCATCGAGCTGCGTGTACCGATTGATGGTCTGGCTGTAGTCCACGACCATCCTGTGTTTCTCCCCAGTTTTAACCACTCCCACTTGGGCTCTCCAGGGGCTGTTGCTGGCCTCGATAATACCCTCCTTAAGCAGCCGCTGGAATTCGGACCTGATGAAGGTCTTGTCGTGTTGGGGTTCTGATGTAAAAACGATCCAACACGGCTGGAGATGGTGTAACTCAATTTTATTTACTACTTAACTGTAACAGCACACTGCTAACTTGGGTACGTGCATTACCGGCAAATCTGTGGACCCTGTCCTATCACTATCTGGGTGAGGCACTCAGCACATGGTGAATGTCTGAGTGGCAGGCTCTGAGCTCGGTGCTCTGAGCTGGCTGCTGCTGGAATGAGCGGGAACTGTAGTGTCCCCTGTTTTTATAGTGTGTGTGCTCTCACTGGTGATTGGCTGCGATGTTGTGTGTGTTGGTTGGTCCCACTGCATGTCCATCAGTGTGTGTTTGATTGCGCCATGATATGCTGATCTAAATATCGTGACATCCCCCCTTTTCGCAAAGAATATGTGCCGACATGATAATAAATAAAGAAGTGTGGTGAGTGCATCTAATCATGTGTGTGCAATATTTACAACAATATGCACATGTGGCTATACTATATACACAGGAAGGTGCCAGGTGCAGAAACTAACTATGTTACACCAAGAACGAAACCAATGTTATTAACAAACAATAACAAAATCTTAAACAGTATGGCAAAAAGTCTGAAACAGTCAGAACAAGTCAGTGAGTCCAATATGAAAAGGTTCATAAATTAAGTCTCTCAGGTGGGCGACGAATTCGGGTTGACCGCCTCAAGGGTGGGTCAGGATCCACCGGCTGAGGAACGGGCCGGGCCACGGTCGAGTGAGGAGGATGCAGGGTGTCCGGAAGGTCAACAAAGTCCATTGCAGGGACAACAGGAGGGCGTGGCACCGGTGCAGGATCACGTAGCGAGCGCGGAACCAGACGAAGGGCACGCCGATTGCGGCGGCGAATAGAGCCATCAGGCAGACGAACCAGGAACGAGCGGGGAGCCACCTGTCGAAGAACCTCAGCGGTTGCCGACCAGCCGCCCTCCGGAAGATGTATGCGGACATTATCTCCAGGCACCAGGGCAGGAAGATCAGTCGCCCGAGCATCATGTGTCGCCTTTAGTTTCTCACGCTGTTGCTGCATCCGCCGAAGTACCGGAGCATGGTCGAGGTCTGGGACGTGAATGGATGGCACAGTGTTCCTGAGGGCGTGACCCATAAGCAGCTGGGCCGGCGATAGGCCCGTGGACAGTGGGGCCGAGCGATAGGCCAGCAAGGCGAAGCAGAAGTCAGATCCTGCATCAGCAGCCTTGCAGAGGAGCCTTTTAATGACGTGGACGCCCTTTTCTGCTTTGCCATTCGACTGAGGATGCAGAGGACTGGACGTCACGTGTGCAAAGTTGTATGGACTAGCGAAGGAAGACCATTCCTGACTCGCGAAGCAGGGGCCATTGTCTGACATCACGGTGAGCGGAATGCCGTGGCGAGCAAAGGTCTCTTTGCAGGCCTGGATAACAGCCGATGACGTGGTGTCGTGCAGGCGTATGACCTCTGGAGAGCTGGAAAACTAGTCGATGATGATGATGTCGTCCCTGCCGAGCGCATGGAACAGGTCCACGCCCACCTTCGGCCAGGGGGACGTGACCAACTCATGGGGCTGAAGGGTCTCACGGGGCTGTGCCGGCTGGAACCGCTGACAGGTGGGGCAATTGAGCACAGTGTTGGCAATGTCCTCACTTATTCCCGGCCAGTACACAGCCTCTCGGGCCCTCCGCTGGCACTTCTCAACGCCGAGATGGCCTTCGTGCGGCTGTTCTAAGACAAGCCGGTGCATGCTGTGTGGGATCACGATGCAGTCCAGCTTCAGGAGGACACCATCAACGACTGCCAAGTCGTCCCGAACGTTGTAAAACTGTGGGCATTGTCCCTCGAGCCACCCATCCGTCATGTGGCACATCACACGTTGCAGAAGGGGGTCGGCCGCAGACTCACGTTGAATGTGGACCAGGCGTGCATCAGTGGCCGGCAGATTGGCAGAAGTGAAGGCTACATGTGCGTCGACTTGGCCAACGCACCCCTCAGGGTCAGACGGCGTGTTGACTGCCCTGGACAGAGCGTCTGCTATGATGAGGTCCTTACCCGGGGTGTAGACAAGTTGAAAGTCGTACCTCCGGAGTTTGAGCAGAATGCGCTGGAGGTGAGGGGTCATATCATTGAGGTCCTTTTGAATGATGCCAACCAGCGGGCGATGGTCAGTCTCCACAGTGAACTGGGGAAGGCCATACACATAGTCGTGGAACTTGTCAACGCCAGTCAACAGGCCTAGGCACTCCTTCTCAATTTGCGCATAGCGCTGCTCTGTAGGGGTCATGTCCCGTGACGCATAGGCGACTGGGGCCCATGATGAGGTGTCATCCCGTTGCAGGAGGACCGCCCCAATGTCGGATTGGCTGGCGTCAGTCGAGATCTTCGTCTCCCGTGCAGGATCGAAGAACGCCAGTACCGGGGCGGTGGTCAGCTTGACCTTGAGCTCCTCCCATTCACGATGGTGGGCGGGAATCCACTAGAATTCAGTTGTCTTCCTGACAAGGTGCCGGAGAGCTGTAGTGTGGGAAGCAAGGTTAGGGATGAACTTCCCCAGGAAGTTGACCATTCTGAGAAAGCGTAGCACCGCCTTCTTGTCTGTGGGCTTCTGCATGGCCGTGATGGCTGCCACCTTGTCGGCATCCGGCCGCACCCCCAACTGGGAGATGTGGTCCCCCAGGAACTTCAGCTCGGTTTGTCCAAAAGAGCATTTGGCTCGGTTAAGACGCAGGCCCTGATCCCGTATCCGTTTAAAGACGCGCTGAAGGCGACTGATGTGCTCCTGCGGTGTGGTGGACCAAATAATGATATTGTCCACATAGACGCGCACCCCTTCGATGCCCTCCATCATCTGTTCCATGATGCGATGGAACACTTCAGAGGCCGATAGGATGCCAAATGGCATCCTATTGTAGCAGTATCTGCCAAATGGAGTGTTGAAGGTACACAGCTTCCTGCTGGACTGATCCAATTGAATCTGCCAGAAGCCCTTTGAGGCATCCAGCTTGGTGAATATTTTTGCCCGAGCCATCTCGCACGTGATCTCCTCACGTTTGGGTATGGGGTAGTGTTCCCTCATTATGTTGCGATTTAAGTCTTTCAGGTCTATACAGATCCGGAGGTCGCCGGAAGGCTTCTTGACGCACACCATGGAGCTGACCCATGGAGTCGGCTCCCTTACCCGGGAAAGCACTCCTTGGTCCTGAAGTGCCTGCAGCTGCTGCTTGAGGCGGTCCTTGAGGGGTGCTGGGACCCTGCGAGGTGCGTGAACTACCGGGGTGGCATCCCGTTTAAGCCGGATTTTGTACGTGTAGGGCAGTGTGCCCATGCCCTCGAAAACATCCTGGTTGTGAGAGAGGATTGAGTTGAGCTGCGCCCTAAAGTCTGCATCTGGGAAATCGGACGTGCCTTCTGGAGAGAGTGTACTCGCTGAACGAGGTGGAGGATTTTGCACGCCTGTGCGCCCAGCAGAGAGTCCTTTGAGGAGCCCACAATTTTGAATGGGAGTATGGCTTTACGCGAGTTGTGTGTCACTTCGAGCTGGCACGACCCCGTGGCGGGGATGACGTCACCATTATAGTCAACGAGTTGACAGTTCGATGGCAGAATAGGTGGTTTAACCTTCAGGGTCTGGAATGCTGACCATGCGAGGAGATTGGCGGAGGCACCAGTGTCCAGGCGGAATCTGATCTGGGATCGGTTGACCGTCAGGGTGGCACACCACTCATCGTCCGGATCAATGCTGTGCACTGACAGCGGCTGGTGCATTCGACTCGGGGACAGCTTGTTCTTGTTGATGACAGCAACGCGGAAGGGCTCCCTGTCCTCAGTGTCACTGGTCTGTGTGACGTCGGGATCGGACTCGGTGAACGTGGGTTGAATTGCCCGAACGTTTCTGCGAGGCTGGTTAAACGGGTGCGAGTTGGCAGGGTGAGCTGCTCGACAGCAGGCAGCATAGTGGCCCAACCTGCCACAGCGTAGGCATTATCGGGCTTTGGCAGGACATTGCCGCTTTAAATGGGCGGAGCCACAGTTGCCGCACGTCGTGACATCAGTGCGTTTGTTGCACCACTACTCATGCTCGGTGCGGTCTTGCGTAGTGAGCACCAGCACGGTGCGGTCTTGCGTAGTGCGCACCAGCACGGTGCGGTCTTGCGTAGTGCGCACCAGCACGGTGCGGTCTTGCGTAGTGCGCGTTCCTCTGCGTCAGCGACCCCTCTTTTGGCGCGGGAGGCCTCGGAAAGCGTGCGAAATGGCCGGCCTCCTCCAGGCCGCGGCCCGGGAGGTACGCGATCGTCTGGACCCGCTCCGCCTCGTGGGGCCCGTGCTGCGCCGTTTCGGCCGCCTGGATGTGTGAGTACCGGCTGGTGGCGTTCTCATGCAGGACGCAGGTCTCGATGGCAGTCGCCTGGGTGAGTTGCTTGACCCGAAGGAGCTGCTGGCGCAGGGTGTCCGACATGACCACGAAAACTATCTGGTCGCGTATCATGGAGTCAGAGGTGGTCCCATAGCCGCAGGACTGCGCGAGGATGCGGAGGTACGTTAAATAAGACTGGAAAGGTTCGTCCTTACCCTGCAGGCGTTGCTGGAACAGGTACCTCTCGAAGCTCTCGTTTACTTCAACGCTGAGTGTTCGTCGAACTTCAGGAGCACCGTCTTGTATTTGGTTTTGTCCTCGACGTCCGCAAATGTAAGGGAGTTAAAGATATGGATGGCGTGTTGCCCCGCCGTGGAGAGAAGAAGGGCAATCTTCCTGGTGTCCGATGCATTCTCCCTGTCTGTGGCCTCGAGGAAGAGCTGGAAGCGCTGTTTAAACAGTTTCCAATTGACCCCGAGATTGCCAGCGATTCGGAGCGGCGGCGGCAGGTTGATGTTCTCCACGGTGCAGGACAACAGATTGCTGATGCGTTGCAGGTAGGTCTCACAGGCGCTGGTTTGCGTCCACTCCTGGTATCATGTCGTGTTGGGTATTCTGATGTACAAACGATCCAACACGGCTGGATATGGTGTAACTCAATTTTATTAACTACTCAACTGTAACAGCACACTGCTAACTTGGGTACGTGCATTACCAGCTAATCTGTGGACCCTGTCCTATCACTATCTGGGTGAGGCACTCAGCACATGGTGAACGTCTGAGTGGCAGGCTCTGAGCTCGGTGCTCTGAGCTGGCTGCTACTGGAATGAGCGGGAACTGTAGTGTGCCCTGTTTTTATAGTGCGTGTGCTCTCACTGGTGATTGGCTGCGATGTTGTGTGTGTGTTGGTTGGTCCTACTGCATGTCCATCAGTGTGTGTGTGATTGCACCATGATATGCTGATCTAAATATCATGACAGGTCTTGTCCTGGGTGCTGTACCGTCTGCTCCTAGTGGCGACGGGCTTGCAATCCGCAGTTAGATTGGCAAAGAGGGAGGGGGGGGGTCGACCTTGAGGGTCGCGAGGCTGCAAACGGTAAGGGGGGATAGGGGCCAGCCGAATTTGAGGGTGAGGCTCTGGAGATTGCACTGGAAGTCCAGGCCCAACAAGAGTGCAGCGCAGAGATTAGGAAGGACATAGAGGCGGAAGTTACTAAATTCTGCGCCCTGGACAGTGAGGGTGACTGTACAGAAGCCTCGGATCGGGACGGAGTGGGATCCGGAGGCTAGAGAGATCCTTTGATTGGCAGGGTGGACCGCGAGGGAGCAGCGCCTTACCGTATCTGGGTGAACTAAGCATTCGGTGCTCCCGGAGTCCAGCAGGCACGAGGTCGCGTGGCCGTTGATTTTCACCGTTGACGCGGTGGCCAGGTTGTGCGGGCGAGATTGGTCCAGCGTCATCGAAGCGAGCTGCGGGTAGTCGTCGGATGCTTCGGGTGGCGAGCGTGTGCGGTTCTGATCTCGGGATGTCCGGAGACCCTGTGGGGAACAAAATGGCGGCGCCCATGGGGCGCACGAGGCCAAAGGGGGACAAGATGGCGGCACCCATTGTGCGTCTGGCGTGGGGGAGGGGGCTAGAGTGGGCGCGATCACAGCGACTGCGCGGGCCTGGCACACAGCAGCGAAGTGGCCCTTTTTACTGCAGGATTTACAAACAGCAGTGCGGGCTGGGCAGTTTTGGCGGGAGTGCTTCTGCTGACCGCAGAAGTAGCAGCGGGGACCCCCGGGGTGCGCGGATCGGGGCAGGCGTATTGGGAAGGCAGGGCCCCAGCTGAGGAGGTCGGCGGCGGGGTCCAGGAGGGGTAGGAAGGGGTAGAAAGGTGGGCAGCGCGGCAGGGGGGGGTAAGACTGCATTACAGGATGCGACCGTCATGGAGAGCGCCAAGGTTTTCGTCTCCGCCAGTTCGAGCGTTGCCCCTTCCAGTAATCGTTCTCGGATGCGGTCCGATGCAATCCCCGTCACGAAAGCATCGCGCACGAGGAGATTCGCGTGTTCGGCGGCCGTGACGCCTGACAGTCACAGTCCCGGACGAGTGGGATTAGGGCCCGCCAGAAGTCTTCGATGGACTCACCAGGTAGTTGCGAGCGGGTGGCGAGTACATGCCTGGCGAAGAGCGTGTTTGTCTTTTGAGCATAGTGTTCTTTAAGGAGTGCCATTGCTTTCGCATAATTCAAGGCGTCTTGGATCAACGGGAACACGCTGGAGCTCAGTCAGGAGTACAGGATGTTTATCTTCTGAGCCTCCGTTGGCGCGGGGTCCGCCGCGTTGATGTAGGCCTCGAATCATGCTAGCCAGTGAGTAAAGTCTTTCCTGGCGTCGGGCGAGTGAGGATCCAGCTGCAGGCGATCGGGCTTAATTCTGATATCCATTCTGTGGAAAATCTGACTGTAATAAATTGATGCGCAATCAATTGCACAAAGACGCAGATTGGGTACAACTGTGGCTTTATTACAGTCAGATGCGTGGCCTCCTGCTGCAGCTGGCGAAATGGCAGGGCAATGGAGGTCACGCATATTTATACAGATCTTAGTGGGCAGAGCCAGCCGGCAGGGGCTACCGGCGAACCTGTAGTGCAGGTCCTACCTTACATCCCATAATACAGTGGTTCACCACAGGGTTATTGGTTACGGGGATAGGGTGGAAGTGAGGGCTTAAGTGGGTCGGTGCAGGTTCGATAGGCCGAACGGCCTCCTTCTGCACTGTATGTTCTAATACAGGAAAGTATCTCATCAGCCTTCTGAACCACCTTATCTAAGTGTGCTGCTGCCGTAAGGGATCTATGTACATGCACACCAAGATCCCTCTTGTCCTCTGTACTTCCTGGCGTCCTGCTGGTCATTGGGTATCTATTCCCTTTACCTTGTCAGTCCTCCCAAAATGCATCACCTCACATTTTTCAGGGTTAAACTGCATTCTTCCACCCACTGACTAGCCCGTCTACATCATCCTGTAATCTAAGGCCAATTTCCACACCAACAACATGCCGCCCACATTCACGTCCAGATTGTTAATGCACACTACAAAGAGTAAGGTACCCAGCACAGGTCCCTGCGGAACACCGCTGGACGCAGGCTTCCAATCACCATCCCCCATTGCCCTCGAACTGAGTGCCTCGCTCGGCTATTTCTGGGAGAAGTTCCGAGTCAACCACATTGCTGTGGGTCTGGAGTCACATGCAGATCAGACCGGGTAAGGACGGCAGATTTCCTTCCCTAAAGGACATGAGTGAACCAGGTGGGTTTTTACAACAATCGACAATGGTCTCATGGTCATCATTAGAATATCATAGAATTTACAGTGCCGAAGGAGGCCATTCGGCCCATCGAGTCTGCACCGACTCTTGGAAAGAGCACCCTACCCAAAGTCAACACCTCCACCCTATCCCCATCACCCAGTAACCCCACCCAACATTAAGGGCAATTTTGGACATTCAGGGCAATTTATCACAGCCAATCCACCTAACCTGCACATCTTTGGACTGTGGGAGGAAACCGGAGCACCCGGAGGAAACCCACGCACACACGGGGATAACGTGCAGACTCCGCACAGCCAGTGACCCAAGCCGGAATCGAACCTGGGACCCTGGAGCTGTGAAGCAATTGTGCTATCCACAATGCTACCGTGCTGCCCCACTTAGACTAATTCAAATTTCACCATCTGCCATGGTGGGATTCAAACCCGGGTCCCCAGTACCCTGGGTTTCTGGGTTACTATTTCGGGGCTGGGAATCATACAATCATAGAATTTACAGTGCAGAAGGAGGCCATTCAGCCCATTGAGTCTGCACCGGCCCTTGGAAAGGGTACCTTACTTCAGCCCACGCCTCCGCCCTATCCCCGTAACCCAATAACCCCACCTAACCTTTTGGACACGAAGGGACCATTGATCACGGCCAATCCACCTAACCTGCACATCTTTGGACTGTGGGAGGAAACCGGAGCACCCGGAGGAAACCCACGCAGACACGGGGAGGACGTGCAGACTCCGCACAGACAGTGACCCAAGCCGGGAATCGAACCTGGGACCCTGGCACTGTGAAGCAATTGTGCTATCCACAATGCTACCGTGCTGCCCTTAAGAACAGTCACCCGAGGCCAGAATTGAACCCAAGTCCCTGGCGCTGAGAGACGCAGTGCTACCCACTATGCTACTGTGCCACCTATGTGACATTGGAGCTGGAAATGCAGGTCTGGGACTGGGAATTTGGAATTGGGGCGGGAATACAGGTTTACACAGAATCATATATGGAAAATAGAAGCAGGCGGAGGCCCTTCGAGCCTGCTCCACGATATATTACAATCATGGCTGATCATCAGACTTCCGGTCGCGGCGATGCCCCGCTAGCCGCACGTTTCGGCGGCTCCAGCTCCGACGGACCTTCGGGCTCTTTTAAGAGCCCCAATGGGGAATTTTTGGGCGACGCAACCCGGTGTGGGGTGAGTGAATAGGGAGTCCCCCCCCCAACGAAAGAGGAAAATATCGGCGGCTGCAGCGCGAGGAATCGTCGACGAAAGGGACAGAAAGGGAGAAGACACAAGATGGAGGCGGAGAAAGCCCAGGCGACATGGGGGCCCGAGCAAGATGAATTTCAGAGACGGTGTGTGGAGCTACTAAAGAGGGAGGTGCTGACCCCGATGCTACAGGCAATTGAGGGGCTCAAGGAGGCACAAAGGACCCAGGAGACAGAGCTCCGCGTGGTGGTGCAGAAGGTGACGGATAATGAGGACGAGATCCTGGGCCTGGCGGTCAAAACACAGACGCACGAGGCACTCCATAAAAAGTGTATTGAAAGGATTGAGGCCCTAGAAAACAGAGCGCGAAGGAAGAACCTTCGGATACTGGGTCTCTCTGAGAGAGTGGAAGGAGCGGACTGTGGAGCTTATGTAAGTACGATGCTAAGCTCATTGATGGGTGCTGAGGCCCCTGCGGGCCCCTTGGAGATGGAGTGGGCACATAGGATCCCGGCGAGAAGACCAAAAGCGGGAGAACCACCCAGGGCGACAATCGTGCGATTTCACCGCCTTAAAGATAGAGAAGAGGTCCTGAGATGGGCTAAAAAGGTGCGGAGTAGCAGATGGGAGAATGCAGGGGTACGGGAGTACCAGGATTGGAGTGCGGAGGTGGCGAGAAGGAGGGCGAGTTTTAACCGAGCCAAGGAGGTGTTACACAAAAAGAAGGTGAAGTTCGGGATGCTGCAGCCGGCACGACTATGGGTCACGTACCAGGAGAGACACCATTATTTCGATACGGCGGAAGTAGCATGGACCTTTATTAAAGAGGAGAAATTGGATCGGAACTGAGGGACTGATACTGTAGGGAATGTTATTGTTATTGTTATGGTTGATGTAAATAGAGAAGTAAATTGGGATGGGGGGAGACACTAGGAAATGTGGGCGCCGGTGAGTGGGGAAAGAAGGGACATAGGCGGAGAATGAGGAATGAGAGGGGGAGAGGAAAGGGAGCTGCGCCACAAGAGGCGGGTCAGATAAAGGGATGTTCCCGCGCCAGAAAGATTATGGCGGGAAGACAGGCGCAAGGCGGATGGGAGTTCCCCACACGGGGGGGTCAAGGAGTGAGCAGGAGTAGCCAGGGTCAGTTGAAGTCAGCTGACTTGCGGAAGTAATATGGGGGGAGCAATCACGCTAGAAAGGGATCTAGCGGGGGCGGGGGGGGGGGTGGGAGGAGGGGGGGGGGGACAACTGGGCTGCTGCTGCGGAAATCAAAAAGGAAATGGCTAAAGAGTGGGTGGACGGGGATGGAATGCGATGCTTGGGGAGCGAATGGGAGCGCGGAGGCGGGATATAAGACTGGCCTAGAGAAGGTGATGGCTAGTCGACACGGGAGGGGGGCAGGTAGCCCCCTAGTGAGGCTGATCACGTGGAACGTGAGAGGCCTGAACGGACCGATTAAAAGGGCCCGAGTGCTCGCGCACTTGAAAGGACCAAGGGCAGACGTGGCTATGCTCCAAGAGACGCACCTGAAGGTGGCGGACCAAGTTAGGTTAAGGAAAGGATGGGTGGGACAGGTGTTCCACTCAGGACTAGATGCAAAGAATAGAGGGGTGGCCATATTGGTGGGGAAACGGGTAGCATTTGAAGCAAAGAACATCGTAGCAGATAGCGGAGGTAGATATGTAATGGTGAGTGGCAGGCTGGAGGGAATGGAGGTCATGTTGGTTAATGTATATGCCCCGAATTGGGACGATGCGGGATTTATGAGACGGATGCTGGGTCATATACCGGACCTGGAGGTAGGAAACTTGATATTGGGCGGGGACTTCAATACCGTGCTGGACCCAGGGCTAGATAGATCCAGCTCAAAGACCGGAAGAAGGCCGGCAGCGGCCAAGGTGCTCAAGGGGTTTATGGACCAAATGGGGGGAGTGGATCCATGGCGATTTCTTAGACCGAGGGCCAGGGAGTTCTCCTTCTTCTCCCATGTCCATAAAGTGTACTCCCGGATAGATTTTTTTGTTTTGGGAAGGTCGTTGATCTCAAGGGTGGAAGAAGCTGAGTATTCAGCCATAGCGGTTTCGGACCATGCCCCACACTGGGTGGACCTGGAACTAGGAGAGGAAAGGGAGCAGAGAGCACTCTGGCGATTAGATGTGGGATTGATGGCGGACGAGGGAGTGTGTGGAAGAGTGCGGGGGTGTATTGAGAGATACCTGGAGGTCAATGACGACGGGGAGGTCCGAGTGGGAGTGGTATGGGAAGCACTAAAAGCGGTGGTCAGAGGAGAGCTGATCTCCATTGGGGCCCACAAAGGGAAAACAGAGGCCAAGGAAAGGGAAAGATTACTGGGGGAGATTTTAAGGGTGGATAGGGAATTTGCAGAGACCCCGGAGGAGGGACTGTACAGGGAGAGGAGACGACTCCAGACGGAGTTTGACCTCCTGACCACCAGAAAGGCGGAGGTGCTGTGGAAGAAGGCACAGGGGAGGAGGTATGAATATGGAGAAAAGGCTAGTCGCCTGCTGGCTCATCAGTTGCGAAAGAGGGCAGCGGCGAGGGAGATAGGGGGAATTAGAGACGAAAAGGGAGCCACGGTGCGAAGAGCAGGGAAGATAAATGAGGTGTTCAAGACCTTTTATGAGGGACTGTATAGGTCCCAACCCCCAGAGGGAGAGGAGGGGATGCGGCAGTTCCTGGATCAATTGAGGTTCCCGAGGGTGGAGGAGCAGGAGGTGGAAGGCCTGGGGGCACCGATTGGGGTGGACGAGGTTATTAAGGGGCTGGGGAACATGCAAGCAGGGAAGGCTCAGGGACCAGACGGGTTCCCGGTGGAATTTTATAGAAAATATGTGGACTTGTTGGCCCCGTTGTTGGTGAGGACGTTCAATGAGGCCAGGGAAGGAGGGACTTTACCCCCGACAATGTCGGAGGCGACGATATCGTTAATTTTGAAGAGGGATAAAGATCCGTTGCAGTGCGGGTCCTATAGACCTATTTCATTATTGAATGTGGACGCCAAATTGCTGGCAAAGGTACTGGCATCGAGGATAGAGGACAGTGTCCCGGGGGTGGTGCACGAAGACCAGACAGGGTTCGTAAAGGGGAGACAACTGAATGTCAACGTGCGACGACTATTAGGGGTGATAATGATGCCCCCAGTGGAGGGGGAGGCAGAGATAGCGGCGGCAATGGATGCAGAGAAGGCATTTGATAGGGTGGAGTGTGAGTATTTATGGGAGGTGTTAAGGAGGTTTGGGTTCAGGAACGGGTTTATTAGCTGGGTCAAACTCCTTTATGGGGCCCCAACGGCAAGTGTAGTCACGGGTCGGCATAGATCGGAGTATTTCCGATTATATAGGGGAACAAGTCAGGGATGCCCGCTATCTCCACTGTTGTTCGCGTTGGCAATTGAACCTCTGGCCATGGCGTTGAGAGACTCCAGGAAATGGAGAGGGGTGATTAGAGGGGGAGAAGAACACCGAGTCTCGCTATACGCGGATGACCTACTGTTGTATGTGTCAGACCCAGCGGGGGGGATGACAGAGGTTATGCGGATGTTGAGGGAGTTCGGAGATTTCTCGGGATATAGGCTTAACATGGGGAAGCGTGAACTATTTGTGATACACCCAGGGGACCAGAGTAGAGAGATAGAAGGCCTGCCTCTAAGGAAAGTGGAAAGAAACTTCCGATACCTGGGGATTCAGATCGCTAGGAGCTGGGGAACCTTGCACAGACTTAATCTGACACGATTGGTAGAACAAATGGAGGAGGACTTCAAGAGGTGGGACACGCAGCCTCTGTCGTTGGCGGGCAGAGTGCAGGCAATTAAGATGATGGTCCTCCCGAGGTTCTTATTTGTATTTCAATGTCTCCCTATACTAATCACTAAGACCTTTTTCAAAAAAATAGACAGGAGCATCAGGAGCTTCGTGTGGGCAGGGAAAGTCCCGAGGGTAAGGAGGGGGTTCCTACAACGCAGCAGGGACAGAGGAGGATTGGGGCTACCGAATTTGGGCGACTACGATTGGGCCGCCAATGTGGCGATGATTCGTAAATGGATGATGGAGGGAGAGGGAGCGGCGTGGAAAAGACTGGAGAGAAAGTCCTGTAAAGGGACGAGCTTAGAGGCGCTGGTGACGGCCCCGCTACCGCTCTCACCAAAAAAGTTTACCACAAACCCGGTGGTGGCAGCAACATTGAATATCTGGGGACAATGGAGGCGACAGAGAGGTGTGCGGGGAGCCCTGGTGGGGTCCCCAATCAGGAACAACCATAGGTTTGCCCCAGGAAGAATGGATGGAGGATTTCAGAGCTGGCACCAGTTGGGAATTAGGAGGGTGGGAGATTTATTTATAGATGGGACGTTTGCGAGCTTGAGAGCATTGGAGGAAAAGTATAAGTTGCCCCGGGGAAACTTCCTTAGATATATGCAGGTGAGGGCGTTCACTAGACAACAGGTGAGGGAATTTCCGCTGCTCCCGGTACAGGGGATTCAGGACAGAGTGCTTTCGGGGGTGTGGGTCGGAGAGGGCAAGGTGTCAGAGATATACCGAGAGATGAGGGAAGAGGGGGAGGAGTTGGTGGGCGAATTAAAAGGAAAGTGGGAAGAAGAGCTAGGGGAGGAGATAGAGGAGGGTATGTGGGCTGATGCCCTAAGCAGGGTAAATTCCTCTTCCTCATGCGCCAGGCTTAGCCTGATTCAATTTAAGGTGCTACATAGAGCACACATAACGGGAGCAAGGTTGAGCAGGTTCTTTGGAGTGGAGGACAAGTGTGGGAGGTGCGGCGGAAGCCCGGCAAACCACGCACATATGTTTTGGGCGTGCCCGGCACTGGAGTGGTATTGGAAGGGAGTGACGGGAGTGATTTCTAAGGTGGTGAAGGCCCGGGTCAAACCAGGCTGGGGGCTAGCTCTATTTGGAGTTGCGGATGAGCCGGGAGTGCAGGAGGCGAAAGAGGCCGACGTTGTGGCCTTTGCGTCCCTAGTAGACCGGCGTAGGATTCTACTCATGTGGAAGGAGGCGAAACCCCCCGGACTGGAGGCCTGGGTAAACGATATGGCGGGGTTCATTAAACTGGAGCAGATAAAGTTTGCCCTGAGAGGATCGGCTCAAGGGTTCACCAGGCGGTGGCAGCCATTTCTCGACTACCTAGGGGAACGTTAGAGGGAAGACAGATGACCAGCAGCAGCGACCCAGGGGGGAGGGGGGGGGGGGTGGAAGTTTTAGTTTATGTTAAATGATTAGATTACCATGTTGGTTAGCCATTTGTTTATTGTTAAACTTTCTTTACTGTTATGTTTGTTCTGTAAGGGGAAAAAATTTTGATCAAAAAAATTTCAATAAAACATTTTTTTTTTTTTAAATGGCTGATCATCAGGTTCAATACCCTGATCCCGCGCTCTCCCATATCTTCATCCCTTTAGCCCCAAGAGCTGTATCTAATCTCTTCTTGAAATTACACGTTTTGACCTCAACTACTTTCTGTGGGAGTGAATTCCACAGATTCACCGCTCTCTGGGTGAAGAAATTTCTCCTCACCTCAGTTCTAAAAGGTTTACCCCTTAATAAGGGGATTAATAAGGGGATCAGGGGTTATGGGGAGAAGGCAGGAGAATGGGGATGAGAAAATATCAGCCATGATTGAATGGCGGGGCAGACTCGATGGGCCGAGTGGCCTAATTCTGCTCCTATGTCTTATGGTCTTACCCTCAAACTATGACCCCTAGTTCTGGACTCCCCCACCATCAGGAACATTTAGGGGCTGTTTAGCACAGGGCTAAATTGCTGGCTTTGAAAGCAGACCAAGGCAAGCTAGCAGCGCGGGTTCAATTCCTGTACCAGCCTCCCCGAACAGGCGCCGGAATGTGGCGACTAGGGCCTTTTCACATTAACTTCATTTTTGAAGCCTACTTCAAAAGCGATTTTCATTTCATTCTTTCTGAATCTACCCTGTCTAATCCTGAGGGTGGGGGTGGGGGTGAGGGTGGTGTGGGGGTGGGGGTGAGGGTGGTGTGGGGGTGAGGGTGGGGGGGATGAGGGTGGGGGGATGAGGGTGGGGGTGAGGGGGGTGAGAGTGGTGTGGGGAGGGGTGTGGGTGGGGAGGGGGGTGGGTGGTGGGGTGGGGGTGGGGGTGGTGTGAGGGGGTGGTGTGAGGGTGTGGTGGGGGTGGGAGTGAGGATGGGGGTGATGTGGCGGTGAGGGTGGTGTGGGGGTGAGGGTGGGGGTCGGGGTGGAGGATAGGGTGGTGTGGGGGTGAGGGTGGTGTGGGGGTGAGGGCGAGGGTGGGGGTCGGGGTGGGGGTTAGGGTGGTGTGGGGGTGAGGGTGGGGTGAGGGTGATGTGGGTGGGGTGGGGGTGGGGGTGGAGGTGGTGTGGGGATGAGGGTGGGGTGGGGGTGGGGGTGAGGGTGGTGTGGAGATGAGGGTGGTGTGGGGGTGGAGGTGAGGGTGGGGGTGAGGGTGGTGTGGAGGTGAGGGTGGTGTGGGGGTGAGGGTGGTGTGGGGGTGGAGGTGAGGGTGGGGGTGAGGGTGGGGGTGAGGGTGGTGTGGGGGTGAGGGTGGAGGTGAGGGTGGGGGTGAGGATGGTGTGGGGGTGAGGGTGGTGTGGGGGTGAGGGTGGGGGTGAGGGTGGTGTGGGGGTGAGGGTGGGGGTGAGGGTGGTGTGGGGGTGAGGGTGGGGGTGAGGGTGGTGTGGGGGTGAGGGTGGAGGTGAGGGTGGGGGTGAGGTTGGTGTGGGGGTGAGGGTGGTGTAGGGGTGGGGGCGAACGGCGGCAGCTGGTAGCCTTGCCCCCAGCCCGGGGTCGCCCGTCTCTCAATCATGGCGTCCAGCCGGGTCTCAAGCTCGCCGTCCGTAAAACTGCCACCTTGTGGCTGGGATGGTGTGTGTGGGGAGTGAGGGTGAGGGTGGGGGTGGTGTGAGGGTGGGGGTGGTGTGAGGGTGGGGGTGGTGTGAGGGTGCGGGTGGTGTGAGGGTGGGTGTGGTGTGAGGGTGGCGGTGGTGTGAGGGTGGGGGTGGTGTGAGGGTGGGGGTGGTGTGAGGGTGAGGGTGGTGTGAGGGTGTGGGTGGTGTGAGGGTGAGGGTGGTGTGAGGGTGGGGGTGGTGTGAGGGTGAGGGTGGTGTGAGGGTGGGGGTGGTGTGAGGGTGGGGGTGGTGTGAGGGTGGGGGTGGTGTGAGGGTGGGGGTGGTGTGAGGGTGGGGGTGGTGTGAGGGTGAGGGTGGTGTGAGGGTGTGGGTGGTGTGAGGGTGAGGGTGGTGTGAGGGTGGGGGTGAGTGTGTGTGGGGGTGAGGGGTGTATATGCGGCTACAGCTTGTCAGCCTCCTGAGTGCCTTTGGCAAATCGGGTTCATCCCGCAGATTTTCTCATTGGAATCGATTGTGTTCCATGTGGTGACGGTGCTTGCCCCCCAACGGTCGCTGAATCGGTCCACGTGTGGCTCCAATTTTGCTGTTGTAGAAATCCACGAATCCTGCCCCGGCATCAACAGTCAGTCTCAGGAACGGAGAATTCCGCCGAATACATTCAGCTCCCTCATCCAATTCATTAAAATAGAAGTGAACAGTTACACCTTCAAAGAATTCCTGTAGATTTCCCCTTCGTAAATCCGTGCTGACTCTGTCTGATTACACCGCTGCTTTCCAAATGCTGTGCTATGGAATCCTTGATAATGGACTCCAGCAACTACCCTACTACCGAGGTTAGGCTCACTGGTCTATAGTTCCCTGTTTTCTCTCTATCTTTCTTTTTGAATAGCGGGGTTACATTCGCCACCCTCCAATCTGTAGGAACCATTCCAGAGTCCAAAGAATTTTGGAAAATGACAACCAATGGATCTACTATTTCTAGGGCCACTTCCTTTAGTGCTCTGGGATGCAGATTAACAGGCTCTGGAGATTTATCCCCCTTCAATCCCATTAATTTCCCCAAAATCATTTCTTTACTAATACTAATTTCCTTCAGCTCCTCACTGAAACTTGCGTTTTTCAGAACTTCCGGGACATTATTCATGTCTTCCTTGGTGAACACAGAAGCAAAGTACGAATTTAGTTCCTCGGCCATTTCTTTGTTCCTTGTTATTAATTCCCCCGTTTCTGACTGTCAGGGGCCTACATTAGTTTTTATTAATCTTTTTCTCTTTACATACTTGATAGAGTTTTACTCACTAACTTGATAGAGTTTTTCGACGAGGTCACAAAGATGATTGATGCAGGTAGGGCAGTGGATGTTGTCTATATGGACTTCAGTAAGGCCTTTGACAAGGTCCCTCATGGTAGACTAGTACAAAAGGTGAAGTCACACGGGATCAGGGGTGAGCTGGCAAGGTGGATACAGAACTGGCTAGGTCACAGAAGGCAGAGAGTAGCAATGGAAGGATGCTTTTCTAATTGGAGGGCTGTGACCAGTGGTGTTCCACAGGGATCAGTGCTGGGACCTTTGCTGTTTGTAGTATATATAAATGATTTGGAGGAAAATGTAACTGGTCTGATGAGTAAGTTTGCAGACGACACAAAGGTTGGTTGAATTGCGGATAGCGATGAGGACTGTCAGAGGATACAGCAGGATTTAGATTGTTTGGAGACTTGGGCGGAGAGATGGCAGATGGAGTTTAATCCGGACAAATGTGAGGTAATGCATTTTGGAAGGTCTAATGCAGGTAGGGAATATACAGTGAATGGCAGAACCCTCAAGAGTATTGAAAGTCAGAGAGATCTAGGAGTACAGGTCCACAGGTCACGGAAAGGGGCAACACAGGTGGAGAAGGTAGTCAAGAAGGCATACGGCATGCTTGCCTTCATTGGCCGGGGCATTGAGAATAAGAATTGGCAAGAACCTTAGTTAGGCCACACTTGGAGTATAGTGTTCAATTCTGGTTGCCTCACTACCAGAAGGATGTGGAGGCTTTAGAGAGGGTGCAGAAGAGATTTACCAGAATGTTGCCTGGTATGGAGGGCATTAGCTATGAGGAGCGGTTGAATAAACTCGGTTTGTTCTCACTGGAATGACGGAGGTTGAGGGGCGACCTGATAGAGGTCTACAAAATTATGAGGGGCTGTACTTTTCTTTGTTCTTTGTTCTTATACCTGTAGAAACTTTGCAGTCAGTTTTTATGTTCCCCATTAGCTTACTTTCATATTATATTTTCCCTTCTTAATCAATCCCTTGGTCTGCCTTTGTTGAATTTTAAACTGTTCCCAATCCTCAAGTCTATTGCTTTTTCGAGCTAATTTGTATGCCTCTTCTTTGAATTTAATAAAACAAAGAACAAAGAAATGTACAGCACAGGAACAGGCCCTTCGGCCCTCCAGTCGACCATGCTGCCCGACTAAACTACAATCTTCTACACTTCCTGGGTCCGTATCCCTCTATTCCCATCCTATTCTTGTATTTGTCAAGATGCCCCTTAAATGTCACTATCGGCTCTGCTTCCACCACCTCCTCCGGTAGCGAGTTCCAGGCACCCACTACCCTCTGTGTAAAAAACTTGCCTCGTACATCTACTCTTAACCTTGCCCCTCTCACCTTAAACCTATGCCCCCTAGTAATTGACCCCTCTACCCTGGGGAAAAGCCTTTGACTATCCACTCTGTCTATGCCCCTCATAATTTTGTAGACCTTTATCAGGTCTCCCCTCAACCTCCTTCGTTCCAGTGAGAACAAACCGAGTTTATTCAACCGCTCCTCATAGCTAATGCCCTCCATACCAGGCAACATTCTGGTAAATCTCTTCTGCACCCTCTCTAAAGCCTCCACATCCTTCTGGTAGTGTGGCGACCAGAATTGAATACTATACTCCAAGTGTGGCCTAACTAAGGTTCTATACAGCTGCAACATGACTTGCCAATTCTTATACTCAATGCCCCGGCCAATGAAGGCAAGCATGCCGTATGCCTTCTTGACTACCTTCTCCACCTGCGTTGCCCCTTTCAATGTCCTGTGGACCTGTACTCCTAGATCTCTTTGACTTTCAATACTCTTGAGGGTTCTACCATTCACTGTATATTCCCTACCTGCATTAGACCTTCCAAAATGCATTACCTCACATTTGTCCGGATTAAACTCCATCTGCCATCTCTCCGCCCAAGTCTCCAAACAATCTAAATCCTGCTGTATCCTCTGACAGTCCTCATCGCTATCCGCAATTCCACCAACCTCCAAATCATTTATATATACTATAAAGAGCAAAGGTCCCAGCACTGATCCCTGTGGAACACCACTGGTCACAGCCCTCCAATTAGAAAAGCATCCTTCCATTGCTACTCTCTGCCTTCTATGACCTAGCCAGTTCTGTATCCACCTTGCCAGCTCACCCCTGATCCCGTGTGACTTCACCTTTTGTACTAGTCTACCATGAGGGACCTTGTCAAAGGCCTTACTGAAGTCCATATGGACAATATCCACTGCCCTACCTGCATCAATCATCTTAGTGACCTCCTCGAAAAACTCTATCAAGTTAGTGAGACACGACCTTCCCTTCACAAAACCGTGCTGCCTCTCACTAATACGTCCATTTGCTCCCAAATGGGAGTAGATCCTGTCTCGAAGAATTCTCTCCAGTAATTTCCCTACCACTGAAGTAAGGCTCACCGGCCTGTAGTTCCCGGGATTATCCTTGCTACCCTTCATAAACAGAGGAACAACATTGGCTATTCTCCAGTCCTCCAGGACATCCCCTGAAGACAGTGAGGATACAAAGATTTCTGTCAAGGCCTCAGCAATTTCCTCTCCAGCCTCCTTCAGTATTCTGGGGTAGATCCCATCAGGCCCTGGGGTCTTATCTACCTTAATATTTTTTAAGACACCCAACACCTCGTCTTTTTGGATCTCAATGTGACCCAGGCTATCTACACACCCTTCTCCAGACTCAACATCTACCAATTTCTTCTCTTTGGTGAATACTGATGCAAAGTATTCATTTAGTACCTCGCCCATTTCCTCTGGCTCCACACATAGATTCCCTTGCCTATCCTTCAGTGGGCCAACCCTTTCCCTGGCTACCCTCTTGCGTTTTATGTACGTGTAAAAAGCCTTGGGATTTTCCTTAACCCTATTTGCCAATGACTTTTCATGACCCCTTCTAGCCCTCCTGACTCCTTGCTTAAGTTCCTTCCTACTTTCCTTATATTCCACGCAGGCTTCGTCTGTTCGCAGCCTTTTAGCCCTGACAAATGCCTCCTTTTTCTTTTTGACGAGGCCTACAATATCTCTCGTTATCCAAGGTTCCCGAAAATTGCCGTATTTATCCTTCTTCCTCACAGGAACATGCCGGTCCTGAATTCCTTTCAACTGCCAGAGATATTTGAATTATCGGCAGCCACAGGTGAGGTGCCTGAAGATTGGAGAGTGGCGAATGTTGTGCCCTTGTTTAAGAAGGGCAGCAGGGAAAAGCCTGGGAACTACAGACCGGTGAGCCTAACGTCTGTAGTAGGTAAGTTGCTAGAAGGTATTCTGAGAGACAGGATCTACAAGCATTTGGAGAGGCAAGGACTGATTCGGGGCAGTCAGCATGGCTTTGTGCGTGGAAAATCATGTCTCACAAATTTGATTGAGGTTTTTGAGGGGGTGACCAAGAAGGTAGATGAGGGCAGTGCAGTAGACGTTGTCTACATGGACTTTAGCAAAGCCTTTGACAAGGTACCGCATGGTAGGTTGTTGCAGAAGGTTAAAGCTCACGGGATCCAGGGTGAGGTTGCCAATTGGATTCAAAATTGGCTGGACGACAGAAGACAGAGGGTGGATGTAGAGGGTTGTTTTTCAAACTGGAGGCCTGTGACCAGTGGTGTGCCTCAGGGATCGGTGCTGGGTCCACTGTTATTTGTGATTTATATTAATGATTTGGAGGAGAATTTAGGAGGCATGGTTAGTAAGTTTGCAGATGACACCAAGATTGGTGGCACAGTGGATAGTGAAGAAGGTTATCTAGGATTGCAACGGGATCTTGATCAATTAGGCCAGTGGGCCGACGAATGGCAGATGGAGTTTAATTTAGATAAATGTGAGGTGATGCATTTTGGCAGATCGAATCAGGCCAGGACCTACTCAGTTAATGGTATGGCGTTGGGGAGAGTTATAGAACAAAGAGATCTAGGAGTACAGGTTCATAGCTCCTTGAAGGTGGAGTCGCAGGTGGACAGGGTGGTGAAGAAGGCATTCGGCATGCTTGGTCAGAACATTGAATACAGGAGTTGGGACGTCTTGTTGAAGTTGTACAAGACATTGGTGCGGCCACACTTGGAGTACTGTGTGCAGTTCTGGTCACCCTATTATAGAAAGGATATTATTAAACTAGAAAGAGTGCAGAAAAGATTTACTAGGATGTTGCCGGGACTTGATGGTTTGAGTTATAAGGAGAGGCTGGATAGACTGGGACTTTTTTCCCTGGAGCGTAGGAGGCTTAGGGGTGATCTTATAGAGCCCTATAAAATAATGAGGGGCATAGATAAGGTAGATAGTCAACATCTTTTCCCAAAGGTAGGGGAGTCTAAAACTAGAGGGCATAGGTTTAAGGTGAGAGGGGAGAGATTCAGAAGGGCCCAGAGGGGCAATTTCTTCACTCAGGGGGTAGTGAGTGTCTGGAATGGGCTGCCAGAGTTAGTAGTAGAGGCGGGTACAATTGTGTCTTTTAAAAAGCATTTAGATAGTTACATGGGTAAGATGGGTATAGAGGGTTATGGGCCAAGTGCGGGCAACTGCGACTAGCTTAATGGTAAAAACTGGGCGGCATGGACTGGTTGGGCCGAAGGGCCTGTTTCCATGCTGTAAACTTCTATGATTCTATGCCACTTGAAAGCCTCCCACATGTCAGATGTTGATTTGCCCTGAAACATCCGCCCCCAATCTATGTTCTTCAGTTCCCGCCTAATATTGTTATAATTAGCCTTCCCCCAATTTAGCACATTCATCCTAGGACCACTCTTATCCTTGTCCACCAGTACTTTAAAACTTACTGAATTGTGGTCACTGTTACCGAAATGCTCCCCTACTGAAACATCTACCACCTGGTCGGGCTCATTCCCCAATACCAGGTCCAGTACCGCCCCTTCCCTAGTTGGACTGTCTACATATTGTTTTAAGAAGCCCTCCTGGATGCTCCTTACAAACTCCGCCCCGTCTAAGCCCCTGGCACTAAGTGAGTCCCAGTCAATATTGGGGAAGTTGAAGTCTCCCATCACCACAACCCTGTTGTTTTTACTCTTTTCCAAAATCGGTCTACCTATCTGCTCCTCTATCTCCCGCTGGCTGTTGGGAGGCGTGTAGTAAACCCCCAACATTGTGACTGCACCCTTCTTATTCCTGATCTCTACCCATATAGCCTCACTGCCCTCTAAGGTGTCCTCCCGTAGTACAGCTGTGATATTCTCCCGAACCAGTAGTGCAACTCCGCCTCCCCTTTTACATCCCCCTCTATCCCACCTGAAACATCTAAATCCTGGAACGTTTAGCTGCCAATCCTGCCCTTCCCTCAACCAGGTCTCTGTAATGGTAACAACATCATAGTTCCAAGTACTAATCCAAGCTCTAAGTTCATCTGCCTTACCCGTAATACTTCTTGCATTAAAACATATGCACTTCAGGCCACCAGATCCGCTGTGTTCAGCAACTTCTCCCTGTCTGCTCTGCCTCAGAGCCCCACTGTCCCAATTCCCTAGTTCTCCCTCAATGCTCTCACCTTCTGACCTATTGCTCCCGTGCCCATCCCCCTGCCATACTAGTTTAAACCCTCCCGTGTGACACTAGCAAACCTCGCGGCCAGGATATTTATGCCTCTCCGCTTTATATGCAACCCGTCCTTCTTATATAGGTCACACCTGCCCCGGAAGAGCTCCCAGTGGTCCAGATAACGGAAACCCTCCCTCCTACACCAGCTGTTTAGCCACGTGTTTAGCTGCTCTATCTTCCTATTTCTAGCCTCACTGGCACGTGGCACAGGGAGTAATCCCGAGATTACAACCCTCGAGGTCCTGTCTTTTAACTTTCTGCCTAGCTCCCTGAACTCCTGCTGCAGGACCTCATGCCACTTCCTGCCTATGTCGTTAGTACCAATATGTACAACGACCTCTGCCTGTTTGCCCTCCCCCTTCAGGATGCCCTCTACCCGTTCGGAGACATCCTGGACCCTGGCACCAGGGAGGCAACATACCATCCTGGAGTCTCTTTCACGTCCACAGAAGTGCCTATCTGTGCCCCTGACTATAGAGTCCCCTATTACTATTACTCTTCTGCGCTTTGACCCTCCCTTCTGAACATCAGAGCCAGCCGTGGTGCCACTGCTCTGGCTGCTGCTGTTTTCCCCTGATAGGCTATCCCCCCCGACAGTATCCAAAGAGGTATACCTGTTCGAGAGGGGGACAACCACAGGGGATTCCTGCACTGACTGCCTGCCCTTTCTGGTGGTCACCCATTTCTCTGCCTGCACCTTGGGTGTGACCACATTTACCTAACTGCGATCTATGATGCTTTCCGCCACCTGCATGCTCCTAAGTGCATCCAATTGCTGCTTCAACCGAACCATGCGGTCTGTGAGGAGCTCCAGTTGGGTGCACTTTCTGTAGATGAAGCCATCCGGGACGCTGGAAGCCTCCCGGACCTGCCACATCTCACAGTCAGAGCACTGCACCCCTCTAACTGACATTGCGTCAATTAATTAAAATTAAAATTTAATATATATTTTTTTAATTTCAAAGTTACTGTTAACTATCTGTTTCCTAGCACTAGATTTCTAATAGAAATGCGAAAGCTAAATATAGTACTCTCCGATCTCTGGCTTAGATACCCCTCTAAATTATAATTAAGTAATTATGTTTAATTAGTTACCAATGCTTAATTTTTTAAATTTAGTGTAGATTCCCAACCAGGCACTCAGGTCACAGCTTTTCTGTGATGTCACTTCAGTTTCCCCCGACACACACAATTTGAAAAAGGTATAAAAGTAAAAATGAGTAAAAATCACTTACTTACCTTCTTACCTTCTGAGTGTCTTAGATGTTCTCAGGTTCTCTCCCTGACAGAGACTGCTCCTCCTCCTCCGAACGGCTCCCGAAACTAGGCCGCGATCTTTTAAAATCTCTGCTCCGACTCGCAGCTCCCGCGCTTTTTAACTCTCCCGCGCTGTTTTCACTGTCCTGGTTCATACTATCTCTAATTTCCCTTGTAAGCCATGGTTTGGTCACAGTTCCCTCTCACATGCGCCAAATAGGAATAAAAAACTTTTAGAGTTCACCTATTCGTTCCTTGAATGCTGCCATTGCCTGCCCGCTGTCCTTCCTTACAGTAATGTTACCCAGTTCAAGGGCAGCAGGGTGGTGCAGTGCTTAGCACTGCTGCCTCACGGCGCCGAGGTCCCAGGTTCGATCCCGGCATGGCGGCGCAGTGGTTAGCACTGTTGCCTCACGGCGCCGAGGTCCCAGGTTCAATCCCGGCCCTGGGTCACTGTCCGTGTGGAGTTTGCACACATTCTCCCCGTGTCTGCGTGGGTTTCGCCACCACAACCCAAAGATGTGCAGCGTAGGTGGATTGGCCACGCTAAATTGCCCCTTAATTGGAAAAAATGAATTGGGTTCTCTAAATTTAAATAAAAATGGTTCCCAGTCCGTCATAGCCAGCTCATGCCTCATACCATCATTGTTACCCTTATTGAGGTTCAGGACCTTGGTCTCAGAATCAACAACCTCATTATTCACCTTGTCAAAGAATTCTACCATATTATGGTCACTCATACCCAAGGGTTCTCTCACAACGAGATTGTCAACTAATCCTTTCTCATTGCACAACACCCAGTCCGAAATGACCTGTTCCCTTGTTGGTTCCTCAATGTATTGGTCCAGAAAACCATCCCATCTGCACTCCAGAAATTCCTCCTCTATTGAACTGTGACTAATTTGACTCACCCAATCTCTATGCAGATTAAAGTCACCCCTAATCACAGATGTTCCTTTATCACATGCTTCTCTGATTTCCTGTCTTTATTTATTTTTTTAAATTTAGAGTGCATTTTTTTCCATTTAAGGGGCAGTTTTTAGCATGGCCAATCCACCTAACCTGCACATCTTTGGGTTGTGGGGGTGAAATCCACGCGTACACGGGGAGAATGTGCAAACTCCACACGGACAGTGACCCGGAGCCGGGATCGAACCTGGGACCTCAGCGCCGTGAGGCAGCAGGGCTAACCACTAGGCCACCGTGCTGCCCGAGTCTGATTTCCTGTCTGTTTAACTCCACCCAGGCAGATTCCACATCATCTCTACCAATATCTTTCCTCAATAATGGATTAACATCTTCTTTATCTGCTTGGGTGCGGGGAATGCAAGCATTGGGGCGGAACTGTGGGATTGGGAGTGGAAATGTGGGATTGGGGTGGGAATGCGGGATTGGGCTGGGAATACAAGATTGGGAACAGCTGCAGGACTCAGCAATTGCCGCAGGGTGGCACAAACATTCAGCGCTGGTCGACTGTGGCGGTGCCACTGGTGGAGGTGGGCACAGGAGGCCATTCAGCCCTTTGGGCCCGTGCTGACACTCTGCAATTCACCACATTGGCCTTGTCTGCACCTTTCTGTTATTTTATCAGTGAATTCTCTAAACGTTAGTTAAACAAGAGTTTTAGAAATCCACACAGGCTATGTTCTGTTACATTCTCTGGCTCAGGGAGCTTGTCGTCTGTATTTTTTAGGACAGATTCCATTTTCTTTGCGACGATGAGACAGGCTTTTAAAACCGAGTCTTGAGTCACCACCCTCGGGTTTCCACGCCTCCGGTGTAGCCCCTTCCCTGTTTTTGCGGCTCCGAGCTTCACAGTCGGATAAAAGTCGGAAGACAGGGAAGCAAGTCTGATCTGAGAATCCCTGGAGCCTGTTTGCAGCACAGCCACGAGACAGGGGGAGGGGGCGTTCACCCTGCCCCATTTACTGGAAGCCGTGTAACCCCCTCCTCCAAACTGACCCTGTGGGAAAGGGACAGCGAACAACAGCAGCTGGGACTTGTCTGCATTCTCGCCAAGTCCTGGCAGCTCACTCACATTCTTCACTTCAGCCGAGTGATTCAAATGTTCCTCCCAGTGAGCCGGGTTCACCCAGAGCCCACCCCCGTCTGCGCCCGGAGCCCCCCCTCTGCGCCCGGAGCCCACCGTCTGCACCCAGAGCCCACCCCCGTCTGCGCCCGGAGCCCCCCGTCTGCGCCCGGAGCCCACCCCCGTCTGCGCCCAGAGCCCCCCGTCTGCACCCAGAGCCCACCCCCGTCTGCGCCCGGAGCCCCCCGTCTGCGCCCAGAGCCCCCCGTCTGCGCCCAGAGCCCCCCGTCTGCGCCCGGAGCCCCCCGTCTGCGCCCAGAGCCCCCCGTCTGCGCCCAGAGCCCCCCGTCTGCGCCCGGAGCCCACCGTCTGCGCCCAGAGCCCCCCGTCTGCGCCCGGAGCCCCCCGTCTGCGCCCAGAGCCCCCCGTCTGCGCCCAGAGCCCCCCGTCTGCGCCCGGAGCCCACCGTCTGCGCCCAGAGCCCCCCGTCTGCGCCCGGAGCCCCCCGTCTGCGCCCAGAGCCCCCCGTCTGCGCCCAGAGCCCCCCGTCTGCGCCCAGAGCCCCCCGTCTGCGCCCGGAGCCCACCGTCTGCGCCCAGAGCCCCCCGTCTGCGCCCAGAGCCCCCCGTCTGCGCCCGGAGCCCCCCGTCTGCGCCCAGAGCCCCCCGTCTGCGCCCAGAGCCCACCCCCGTCTGCGCCCAGAGCCCCCCGTCTGCACCCAGAGCCCACCCCCGTCTGCGCCCGGAGCCCCCCGTCTGCGCCCGGAGCCCCCCGTCTGCGCCCAGAGCCCCCCGTCTGCGCCCGGAGCCCCCCGTCTGCGCCCGGAGCCCCCCGTCCCCACCGTCCTCACAATCAAACTGTTAGTGTCGGCACCCCCACCCTCAATCCCTTACCCCCATCCCCACCCTCACTCTCACCTCAACCCTCACCCCCACCTTCACAGCGACCCTCACCCCCACCCTCACCCCCACCCCCACCCTCACCCTCACCCCACCCCCACCCTCACCTCACCCCACCCTCACCCCCACCCTCACTCTCACCTCAACCCTCACCCCCACCCTCACCCCCACCTTCACAGCGACCCTCACCCCCACCCTCACCCCCACCTCACCCTCACCTCCACCCTCACCCCCACCCTCACCTCCACCCTCACCCTCACCCTCACCTCCACCCTCACCCCACCCCCACCCTCACCTCACCCCACCCTCACCTCCACCCCCACCCTCACCCTCACACCCATCGCACCCTCACCATCACCCTCATGCCCACCCTCTCCCCCACCCTCACCATCCAACCCTCACCCTCACCCCGACACTCACCTTCACCCTCACTCCCACCCCTACCCTCACCCTCATCCCCACCCTCACCCCCACCCTCATCCCCACTCCCCACCCGCACCCACCCTCACCCCCACCCTACCACCACCCCCACGCTCACCCCTACCTTCAGCCCCACCCCTACCCCCACCCCTATCCGTACCCTCACCCACTCGCCACTGCCTCACACCCACCCTGATCCACACCAACTACCTGACCCTCACCCTCACCCCCTCCCTGACCCCCACCCTCACCCCCATCCTGACCCTCATCCCCACCCTCACCCCCATCCCAACCCCCACTCAACCCCACCCCAACCCGTCCTTCACCACCACCCTAACCCCCACCCTCACTACACCGTCACCCGTCCCCACCCTCATCACATTCCCACCCAACCCGCACCCTCACCCCATCCCCACCGACCCCATCACCCGCAGTCTCACCCCCATTCTCACACCTACACTCATCCCACTCTCATCTCTACATCCTACGGAAGCTAAAGAAATTCAGCATGTCTGCATCGACTCTCTCAAACTTCTACAGATGTGCGCTAGAGAGCATCTATGCACGATCAATTGCACAAAGACTAAAGTTGGGTACAACTGTGGCTTTATTACAGTCAGATGTGTGGCCTCCTGCTGCAGCTGGCGAAATGGCAGGGCACTGGAGGTCACGCATATTTATACAGGTCTTAGTGGGCGGAGCCAGCCGGCAGGAGCTACTGGCGAACCTGTAGTGCAGGTCCTACCTTACATTTCCTATTACAGTGGTTCACCACATTCACCCCCTGTTAAAAATGAGTCCGGCGGGGGGGGAAACTATATACAATTAGTGCAATTGTGTACAGTGGTAGGGAAAGAAAAGTCCATGTTGACGGTCCGGAGTCCGTCAAAGGTTCAGCCGGTCCGGTGCTTTGGTGCTTCGTTGGGAGCGGCGTAACGGTGGCGGCGACGTTGGTGCTGGCGGTGGTGGAGGTGGCACCGATGGCGGTGGTGGCGGTGCTGATGCTGGCCAGTCATCGGAGAACTCCGGGAGCGTGCCGAAGTCCTCTTCGTCCTCTTGTGCGGGAAAGGGGAGGGGGGGGTGCTCTGGTGGGGTCAATATTGGTGGCGCGATGGGAGGTGGGGGGGGGGGGCACATTGGTGGGGGGGGGGGGTGTGTGTTGGGATGGAACCTGACGGTACCAGGTCCCTGAGTGAGACGGTATCTTGGCGGCAGTCGGGGAACTCAACGTAGGCATATTGAAAGTTGGCGTGGAGCAGGTGAACACTGTCCACCAAGGGGTCCGTCTTGTGGAGTCGGACGTGCCTACGGAGAAGGACCGGTCCTGGAGCAGCGAGCCAAGTTGGGAGCGACACCCCGGATGTGGACTTCTTGGGGAAGGTAAAGACACGTTCATGGGGTGTGTTATTAGTGGCGGTGCACAATAGTGACCAGATGGAGTGTAGAGCGTCAGGGAGGACCTCCTGCCAGTGAGAGGCTGGGAGGTTCCTGGACCGTAGGGCCAGCTGGACGGCCCTCCAAACCGTCCCATTCTCCCGTTCTATTTGCCTGTTTCCCCGGGGGTTGTAGCTGGTCGTCCTGCTGGAGGTTATACCCCTGCTGAGCAGGAACTGACGCAGCTCATCGCTCATGAATGAGGATCCCCTGTCACTGTGGATGTAGGCGGGGAAACCGAACAGAGCGAAGATGGTGCTGAGGGCCTTGATGACGGTGGCAGATGTCACATCGGGGCATGGGATGGCGAAGGGGAACCTGGAGTACTCATCGACCACACTGAGAGTGTACGTGTTACGGTCGGTGGAGGGGAGGGGCCCCTTGAAATCCACGCTGAGGCTTTCAAAGGGGTGGGAAGCCTTCACCAGGCGCGCACGGTCTGCTGGTAGAAGTGCGGCTTGCACTCCGCATAGACCTGGCAGTTCCTGGTGACTGTCCTTACTTCCTCGACGGAGTAGGGCAGATTGCGAGCTTTGAGCAGATGGTACAATCGAGTGATCCCCGGGTGACAAAGGCTGTCGTGCGGGGCCCGGAGTTGGTTCACTTGTGCACTGGCACATGTACCTCGGGAGAGGGCGTCTGGGGGCTCGTTGAGTTCACCGGGGCGATACAAAATCTCGTAATTATAGGTGGAGAGCTTGATTCTCCACCGCAAGATTTTATCATTTTTGATCTTGCCCCGCTGTGTGTTGTTGAACATGAAGGCTACCGACCGTTGGTCCGTGAGGAGAGTGAATCTCTTACTGGCCAGGTAATGCCTCCAATGCCGCACAGCTTCAACGATAGCTTGGGCCTCCTTCTCGATGGATGAGTGTTGAATTTCAGAGGCATGAAGGGTGCGGGAAAAGAATGCCCCGGGCCTGCCTGCCTGGTTTAGGGTGGCGGCAATGGCGACGTCTGAAGCGTCGCTTTCTACTTGGAAAGGCAGTGACTCATCCACTGCGCGCATCCCGGCCTTGGCAATGTCTGCTCTGATGCGGGCGAAAGCGTGTTGTGCCTCAGCCGCGAGGGGGAATTGGGCGGACTGAATGAGTGGGCGGGCCTTGTCCGCATAGTTTGAGACCCACTGGGCGTAGTAGGAAAAGGACCCCAGGCAGCGTTTGAGGGCCTTGGGGCATTAGGTGAGGGGAAGTTCCATGAGGGGGCGCATGCGGTCGGGGTCGGGGTCGGGCCCGAGACGTCCGTTTTGGACTATATAGCCGAGAATGGCTAACCAGGTCGTGCTGAACACACACTTCTCTTTGTTGTAGGTCAGGTTGAGAAGAGTGGCAGTGCGGAGGAATTTATCGAGGTTGGCATCGTGGTCCTGCTGGTCATGGCCGCAGATGGTGGCATTATCTAAGTACGGAAAATACTCCCGGAGTCTAGCAGGCACGAGGTCGCGTGGCCGTTGATTTTAACCGTCGTCGACGCGGTGGCCTGGTTGTGCGGGCGAGATTGGTCTAGCGTCATCGAAGCGAGCTGCAGGTAGCCGTCGGATGTTTTGGGTGGCGAGCGTGTGTGGTTCCGATGTCGGGATGTCCGGAGACCCTGTGGGGAACAAGATGGCGGCGCCCACGGGGCGCACATGGCCGAAGGGGGACAAGATGGCGGCACCCATTGGTCGCACATGGACCCGGGAGGAGAAGATGGCGGCTCCCATTGTGCGTCTGGCATGGGGGAGGGGGTGATAGCGTGCGCGATCGCAGCGACTGCACGGGCCTGGCACACAGCCGCGAAGTGGCCCTTTTTACTGCAGGCTTTACAAACGGGAGTGCGGGCTGGGCAGTGTTGGCGGGGGTGCTTCTGCTGACCGGAGAAGTAGCAGCGGGGACCCCCGGGGTGCGCGGATCGGCGTGTGGTGCAGGCGTATTGGGAAGGCAGGGCCCCGGCTGAGGAGGCCATCAGTGGGGTCCGGGGGGGTAGGAAGGAGTAGAAGGGTGGGCAGCGCGGTGGGAGGGGTTCAATTGTACGTTACGGGATGCAACCGTCATGGAAAACGGCAAGGTTTTTGTCTCCGCCAGTTCGAGCGTGGCCCCTTCCAGCAATCGTTCTTGGATGCGGTCCGACGCAATCCCCGTCACGAAGGCATCGCGCATGAGGAGATTCGCGTGTTCGGCGGCCATGACGGCCTGACAGTCACAGTCCCGGACAAGTGGAATTAGGGCCCGCCAGAAGTCTTCGATGGACTCACCAGGTAGTTGCGAGCGGGTGGCGAGTACATGCCTGGTGAAGAGCGTGTTCGCCTTCTGCGCGCAGTGTTCTCTGAGGAGTTCCATTGCTTTTGTGTAATTCGAGGCGTCTTGGAACAACGGGAACACGCTGGAGCTCAGTCTGGAGTACAGGATGTTTATCTTCTGACCCTCCGTTGGCGCGGGGTCCGCCGCGTTGATGTAGGCCTCGAATCATGCTAGCCAGTGAGTAAAGTCTTTCCAGGCATCGGGCGAGTGCGGATCCAGCTGCAGGCGATCGGGCTTAATTCTGATATCCATTCTGTGGAAAATCTGACTGTAATAAATTGATACACGATCAATTGTACAAAGACTAAAGTTGGGTACAACTGTGGCTTTATTACAGTCAGAGGCGTGGCCTCCTGCTGCAGCTGGCGAAATGGCAGGGCACTGGAGGTCATGCATATTTATACAGTTCTCCCTGGGCGGAGCCAGCCGGCAGGAGCTACCGGCGAACCTGTAGTGCAGGTCCTACCTTACATCCCCTAATACAGTGGTTCACCAGAGCATCCTATCCGGCTGCATCACAGCTGGTATGGCAACTGCTCGGTCCAAGATCGCAAGAAACTGCAGAGTGTGGTGAACTCAGCCCAACGCATCACACAAGCTTGTCACCTCCCATTGATTCTGTCTACACCTCCCGCTGCCTCAGGAAGGCAGACAGCGTTATCAGAGACCCCTCCCACCCAGGCATTGCCTTCTTCCAGACCCTTCTATCAGGCAGAAGGTACAGAAGTCTGAAGACCCGCACATCCAGACAGAGGAACAGCTTCTTCCCCACAGCTACTAGACTCCTCAACGACTCCCCCTCGGACTGATCTGTTCCCTGTAAGAACACTATTCACGACGCCCTATGCTGCTCTTGCTCATGTATTTGCTTTGTTTGGCCCCTTGTTCCGCACTGTAACCAATCACTGTTTGTCCCTTGGCCGCAGAAAAATACTTTTCACTGTACTTCGTTACATATGACAATAAATCAATCAATCAATCCCCCCCCCTCATTCCACCCCAACCACCCCCCCTATGCTCACCCACCCTCACCCCACCCCCAGCCTCACCCTCATCCCCAATCCCTCACCATCACTCTCACCCCACCCTCACCTCCACATTCCCGCCAACTCTCCCCTCCACCCACCCTCCTGCAGATTCCGCCCCCCCTCCCGTACTGTGACCCCCCCTCCAGACTGGACCGGTCTCCTCTCCTCCAGGCCTGAGTGAATCTGATGGTAGTTTCATGAGAATGAGAAGTAGAATCACCGTTATTGAGACTAGCCTTTAATTCCAAATTGATTTAATTAACTTAATATAAATTCCAAGCTGTCACTGTGGGGTGTGAAACAATATTGCTCGATCATTAGTCCAGGCCTCTCTGGATCCATACCCTATAAGCCATGTGTTATTATGCCCGGAGTGTAAATCCCAAACAGTGCATGGCCCAGCTTTAGCTCAGATCCATTGACATTAGTACTTTCTCCTGAATCATCGAGAACCCCTGGATTCAGTCCGTGCTGCATCTCACCTTTCTCTATCTGTACTGCAATCCACCCTGAATCCTCACAGCTATCGTGTTCAGGTGACAGCCTTTCATGTGGAACGTTATCAAAAGCCTTCTGGAAGGTGAGTTAGGTTTCTGCAGAGGGAGTCTCACATTGCGCTCTCATCGCCACTATGTCGCAAGCAGTTGAAGGGCTTGTTCAGGTAGCACCTTCTCCACCTTCAACCATGTTGGATTGGATTTGTTTATTGTCACGTGTACCGAGGTACAGTGAAAAGTATTTTTCTGCGAGCAGCTCAACAGATCATTAAGTACATGAGAAGAAAAGGGAATAAAAGAAAATACATAATGGGGCAACACAACATATACAATGTAACTACATAAGCACTGGCATCGGATGAAGCATACAGGGTGTAGTGTTAATGAAATCAGTCCATAACAGGGCAGCATGGTAGCCTTGTGGATAGCACAATTGCTTCACAGCTCCAGGGTCCCAGGTTCGATTCCGGCTTGGATCACTGTCTGTGCGGAGTCTGCACATCCTCCCCGTGTCTGCGTGGGTTTCCTCCGGGTGCTCCGGTTTCCTCCCACAGTCCAATGATGTGCGGGTTAGGTGGATTGGCCATGATAAATTGCCCTTAGTGTCCAAAGTTTCCCTTAGTGTTGGGTGGGGTTACTGGGTTATGGGGATAGGGTGGAGGTGTTGACCTTGGGTAGGGTGCTCTTTCCAAGAGCCAGTGCAGGCTCGATGGGCCGAATGGCTGCACTGTAAATTCTATGATAATCTATGATTTAGGAGTGTGGGGAAGAAGCTGTTTTTGAGTCTGTTCGTGCATGTTTTCAGACTTCTGTATCTCCTGCCCGATGAAAGAAGTTGGAAGAGTGAGTAAGCCTGGTGGGAGGGATCTTTGATTATACTGCCCGCTTTCCCCAGGCAGCGGGAGATGTAGATGGAGTCAATGGATGGGAGGCAGGTTTGTGTGATGGACTGGGCGGTGTTCACGACTCTCTGAAGTTTCTTGCGGTCCTGGGCCGAGCAGTTGCCATACCAGGCTGTGATGCAGCCTGATAGGATGCTTTCTATGGTGCACCTGTAAAAGTTGGTAAGAGTCAATGTGGACATGCCGAATTTCCTTAGTTTCCTGAGGAAGTATAGGCGCTGTTGTGCTTTCTTGGTGGTAGCGTCGACGTGGGTGGACCAGGACAGATTTTTGGAGATGTGCACCCCTAGGAATTTGAAACTGCACCTCGGCCCCGTTGATGCTGACAGGGGTGTGTACAGTACTTTGCTTCCTGAAGTCAATTACCAGCTCTTTAGTTTTGCTGGCATTGAGGGAGAGATTGTTGTCGCTACACCACTTCACTAGGTTCTCTATCTCCCCCCTGTATTCTGACTCGTCATTATTCGAGATCCGGCCCACTATGGTCGTATCGTCAGCAAACTTGTAGATGGAGTTGGAACCAAGTTTTGCCACGCAGTCGTGTGTGTACAGGGAGTAGAGTAGGGGGCGAAGTACGCAGCCTTGAGGGGCGCCGGTGTTGAGGACTATTGTGGAGGAGGTGTTGTTGTTCATTCTTACTGATTGTGGTCTGTTGGTCAGAAAATCGAGAATCCAGTTGCAGAGTGGGGAGCCAAGTCCTAGGTTTTGGAGCTTTGATATGAGCTTGGCTGGGATTATGGTGTTGAAGGCGGAGCTGTAGTCTATAAATAGGAGTCTAATGTAGGAGTCCTTGTTTTCGAGATGCTCTAGGGATGAGTGTAGGGCCAGGGAAATGGTGTCTGATGTGGACCGGTTGCAGCGGTATGCGAATTGCAGTGGATCAAGGCGTTCTGGGAGTATGGAGGTGATGCGCTTCATGATCAACCTCTCGAAGCACTTCATTACGACTGAAGTCAGCGCCACTGGTCGGTAGTCATTGAGGCACGTTGCCTGGTTCTTCTTTGGTACCGGCATGATGGTGGCCTTCTTGAAGCAGGTGGGGACCTCGGAGTGGAGTAGGGACAGGTTAAAGATGTCCGCGAATACCTCTGCCAGCTGGTCCGCGCAGGCTCTGAGTGCACGACCAGGGATCCCGTCTGGGCTCGTCGCCTTCCGAGGGTTCACTTTCAGGAAGGCCAATCTGACTTCGGAAGCTGTGATGATGGGTATGGGTGAATTATGGGCTGCTGGGGCACTCGCCAGTGGATTGTTGGTTACCTGCTCGAACCGAGCATTGAGTTCACCGGGGAGGGGTGCGCTGCTGCCAGAGATACTGTTCGACTTCGCTTTGTAGCCCATTATGTTGTTTAGTCCTTGCCACAACCGCTGAAAGTCTGTCTGTGACTCTAGCTTGGTTTGATATTCTCTCTTGGCATTCCGGATGGCTTTGCAGAGGTCGTACCTGGATTTCTTGTATAGGTCAGGGTCGTCTGCCTTGAACGCCTCAGGTCTGTCCTTCAGTAGGGAGTCAATCTCGCGATTGAGCCATGGTTTCCGGTTGGGGAACGCACGGACTGCTTTCTTTGGCAGTTAATTATAGTTGGATTGAAAATCCTTGAATTTAACAGGAGTCATATGAAGAGGGGCAGGGGTGATTCCGGAACTGCAGGCTCCGGGTAACAAACAATACAAAATAGTAAATGATCAGGAAGAGAACAGCCAGTGTAGATAAAATCAAACGCTAACTTGAGGCACTCCTGCAGTGATGTCCTGGGACTGAGATTATTAACCTCCAACCACCACAACCACCTTTGTGCCGGGTGTGACTCTAACACAATGGCGAGCTTCCCCCTGATTCCCATTGACTCCAGTTTAGCTCGGGCTCCTTGATGCCTCACTCGGTCAAATGCTGCCTTGATGTCAAGGGCAGTCACTCTCACCTCACATACTTCTCCCAATGATCATTCATTTTGCCCACACTAATTATCCCAGTATTTCCACATTGACTGGCCTGTGGTTCCTGGCTTTCCCCCTTGCACCTGTTTTAAATGGGTCACTGTTTGTAATTGCCCAGTCCTCTGCCCCCGATCCTGTACGGAAGGAGGACTGGAGCATTGTGGTCGGGGCTCACACTTACCTCCCTCAGGATTCTCAGACGCATCTCATCCAGACTGGGCTGCTTTTTATATTTTTGAGGATTTGCAATGAACTCCTCTTCATCTATTTTTATTCTGTCCATTATCTACCCTGCCTTCTCCCTTCCATCGTCAGCCGCCACTTCTCTAGGGAAGATATAAAACGTGCCCAGTTAGTACCTTAGCAGTGCCCTCTGCTTGCACAAGACGTTCTCTCAAGCGACTCCACCCATCCTTTGGCTACCTTTTTACTATTTATATCTTTATTAAAAAACTTGTGTGTGTTCCTTTTATATTAGCCACTAATCTATTCTTATAACCTCTCTCTGTGCCTTATTTCTTGTTGAAGCTCCCTATAGGGGCTGGTATAGCACAGAGCTAAATCGCTGGCTTTGAAAGCAGACCAAGGCAGGCCAGCAGCATGGTTCAATTCCCGTACCAGCCTCCCCAAACAGGTGCCGGAATGTGGCGACTAGGGGCTTTTCACAGTAACTTCATTTGAAGCCTACTTGTGACAATAAGCGATTTGCATTTTCTTTTCATTTCATTGCTGTATTTTCCATATTATGAACCTCTTTCCCGATCTCATTTTAATCAGCATATCTTTAGTCATCCAGGGGGCGCTAGCTTTGGATGTCCTTCCTTTCCCCATCATGGGTGGCAGCAGATAATATGGAAAGCAAGTGGAACGTTGGCATTTATAGCAAAAGGAATTGAGTAGAAAGGAGAGGAAGTGTTGCTGCAACTATACACGGCATCGGTGAGACCTCAGCTGGAGTATTGGGCACAGTTTTGGTCCCTTTATTTGAGGAAAGATGTAGCGGCATTTGAGGCAGTTCAGAGGAGGTTCACTAGGTTGATTCCAGAGATGAGGGTTTGCCGTATGAGGAGAGATTGAACAGTTTAGGCCGATACTCTCGCGAGTTTAGAAGAATGAGGGGAGATCTAATTGAGATATACAAGATGCTAAAAGGTCTGGATGAAGTAGACGTGGAGCTGATGCTTTCTCTTGTGGGGCAGTCCAAAACGAGAGGCCATAATCTTAGAACAGGTGGTAGCAAATTTAAAACCGATTTGAAGAAAAACTACTTCTCCCAAAGGGTTGTGAATCTGTGGAATTCGCTACCACAGAGTGACGTGGATGCTGGGACAGTGAGTAAATTAAGGAGGAGTTGGACAGATTTTTAATTGGGAACGGGTTGAAGGGTTATGGAGAACGGGCAGGACGGTGGAGTTGAGGCCAGGATGGGATCAGCCAGGATCACATTGAAGGTGTTAGGCTCGGGAGGCTAAATTGCCGACTCCCGCTCCGAGGTCATGTGTTCGAGGGAGGAGACGCTCTGGCTGATTTTGCAATCCGGCTCTTGGTCTGTAACATTGTAGGTAACAGAGGAGGAACATACCAGCATGATAGAATGGCGGAGCAGACTTGATGGGCCAAATGGCCTAATTCTGCTCCTGTATCTTATGAACTAAGGACCATCTGCACCTTTGAAAGTCTCCCATTGTTTTGCCTAACAACATTTGATTCTAATCATCCTGATCTAGAATTTAGTTTTCACCTTACCAAAGTCACTTCTTCTCTCGTTTAATGTTCCAAACTTCGATTGTTGCTGTTGATATGATCATTGTTTCTCAAATGCTCTCCCACTGAAACATGTTCCACTGCCTCACTTTTCTTCCCCCCAAATTTGTGAAAGAACATTCCAAAATATTTAAAATTTTGGTGAAAGTGTAGTGAAATGCAATTTTTCTCCTTCCGCCATGACCCACGCTGGTGCTCTCATACAATTGTAATACCCTTGATTGTTACACAGAATCACAGAATGGTTACGGTGCACAGGCAGACCATTCGGCCCATTGTGTCTGTCCCAGCTCTCCAAACGAGCAGCGTAACTCAGTACCATTACCCCGCCTTTCGCCCGAACCCCCGCACATCGTTTCTATTCAATAACCCTCTAATACCCTCTGGAACTCCTGGATTGAACCTGCCTCCACCACACTTCCAGGCCTCGCATTCCAGACCACTCGCTGTGTGAAGAAGGCTTTTCTCACATCGCATTTGCTTCTTTTGTATATCCTTTAAAACTGTGCTCCTCTCGTTCGCGCTCCTTTCCCGAGCGGGAACGGTTTCTCCCCGTCCGCTCTCTCCAGCCCCCTCATGATTTTGAACATCTCGATCAAATCCCCTCTCAGCCTCCTTCCCTCCAAGGAGAACAGTCCCAACCTCTCCAATCTATCCTCATGACTGAAGTTTCTCATCCCTGGAACCAGTCTTGTGAACCTCTCCTGCTCTCTCTCCAATGTGTTCACATCCTTCCTATCGCGTGGAGCCTGGAATTATACACAATATTCCAGCTGAGGTCTAACTAGTGTCTTGTATAAGTTCAGCATAACCTCCGCGCTCTTGTACTCTCTGCCCCTGTTAATAAAGCTCAGAATACTATCTGCTTTATTCGCTGCTCTCTCCACCTGTCCTGCCACTTTCAATGATCTATGCACAGCGGGTCCCTCTGCTCCTGCACCCCTTTAAGAATTGTACCCTTACTTTATATTGTCTTCCATTCTCTTCCTACCAAACTGCATCACCTCCACACGCATCTCTAAATTGAACTATATCTGCCACCTATCTGTCCACCCCACCAACTTGTCTATGTCCTTTTGAGGTTCTACACTGTCCTCTTCACAGCTTGCAATGCTTACAAGTTTTGTACCATCTGCAAATATTGAAATTGTCCCCATGCACACCAAGATCGAGATCATTAATATACATCAGGAAAAGGGCAGCACGGTAGCACAGTGGTTAGCACAGTTGCTTCGCAGCTCCAGGGTCCCAGGTTCAATTCCCGGCTTGGGTCACTGTCTGTGCGGTGTCTGCACGTTCTCCCCGTGTCTGCGTGCGTTTCCTCCGGGTGCTCCGGTTTCCTCCCACAGCCCAAAGATGTGCAGGTTAGGTGGATTGGCCACGCTAAATTGCCCTTAGTGTCCAAAAACGGTTAGGTGGGGTTACGGGGATGGGGTGGAGGTGTAGGGATAGGATGGAGGTGTGGGCTCGGGTAGGGTGCTCTTTCCAAGGGCTCGTGCAGTCTCGATGGGCCGAATGGCCTCCTTCTGCACTGTAAATTCTGTAAAAGCAAGGGTCCCAATACCGGAGGAACCCCACTACAAACCTGCCTCCAGCCCGAAAATATCCATTGACCACCACTCTCTGTTCCCTGTCACTCAACTCATTTCATATCCAGCTTGCTGCTGTCTCTTTTATTCCATGAGCTGTAACTTTCCCCACAAGTCTGTTGTGTGGCACTGTATTGAATTTTTTTTTTCCATAGAATTTACAGTGCAGAAGGAGGCCATTCGGCCCATCGAGTCTGCACCGGCTCTTGGAAAGAGCACCCTACCCAAGGTCAACACTTCCACCCTATCCCCATAACCCAGTAACCCCACCCAACACTAAGGGCAATTTTGGACACTAAGGGCAATTTATCATTGGCCAATCCACCTAACCCGCACATCTTTGGACTGTGGGAGGAAACCGGAGTACCCGGAGGAAACCCACGCACACACGGGGAGGATGTGCAGACTCCGCAAAGACAGTGACCCAAGCCGGAATCGAACCTGGGACCCTGGAGCTGTGAAGCAATTGTGCTATCCACAAGGCTACCGTGCTACCAGAATGCCTTCTGAAAGTCCATGGGCGGGATGCTCTGTTGGCAGACACCGAAATAAGGAAACGCGCGGAGAACATGTTCCGACACCCCACCCCCCACAGGTGACTCCAGCCAGCCATCAGCTGTATGGGCGCGCTCCAGCACAACTAGTGCCATCTTGTTGGCTGGGATGAGTGTGTGTGGGGATTGTAATGTGTATATGCGGCTGCAGCTTATCAGCCTCCCGAGCGTCAATCACAAATTCGGCAAATCCGGCACCGTTTTTCATTGGAATCGATCGTGTTCCACGTGGCACCGGTGCTAACCCCTCCATGGTCGCTGCATCGGTCCAGGTTCGGTGCTAGTTTAGATGTCGTGGAACTCCACGAATCCTGCCCCGGCATCAACACTGAGTCTCAGTAACGGAGAATCCAGTCCCATGTACACCACATCAGCCGCATTACCCTCATCAACCTTCTCTGCTCCTCCGCCAAAACTTAGTTGAACATAATTTTCCCTTAAGAAATCCAGGCTGGATCTCCCTAATCAACCAAAATTTTTCCATGTGACTACCAATTCTATCCCGAATAATTGTTTCCAGAAACTTGTCTAACACCCACATTAAACTGACTGCTGTGTAATTCCTGGGACTGATCCTTGCAAAATTTCTCAAACAAGGGTATGACATTTGCAATTCTCCATTCCTCTGGCACCTATCCTGAGTCTCGAGAAGACGGGAAGGTTATGGCCAGTACCCCTGCAATTTCCATTCTCACTTCCTTCAATATCCTTGAAAGTATCCCATCCGTTCCTGGTGCCTTGTCAACTTCTCCAGCGCCGACAGTCTATTCAACACTTCCTCCTTATCAATTTTGACCCGTTCTAGTGAAGGTTTCCTGATCATGTCCGGGCCATTTCTGTTTTGAAGGAAGCCCATTGTTCAGCTGCAGGTTTTCCCGTCAATTGGTCCAGCTCCGTTCTCGTCCTATTGAAGTCGGCTCTGAAGGTGGCACAGTGGTTAGCACTGCTGCCTCACAGCGCTAGGGTCCCAGGTTCGATTCTGGCCTCGGGTGACTGTCTGTGTGGAGTTACACATTCTCCCCGTGTCTGCGTGGGTTTCCTCCAGGTGCTCCAGTTTCCTCCCACAGTCCAAAGATGTGCGGGTTAGGTGGATTGGCCGTGATAAATTGCTCTTAGTGTCCAAAGGTTAGGTGGTGTTATGGGCCTAAGTAGATTGCTCTTTCAGAGGGTCAGCGCAGACTCGATTGGTCAAATGGCCTCCTTCTGCACTGTAGGGTTTCTATGATTCTTCGCCAGTTAATAATTTTTACTCTGGAATGCCTATTATTTTTTTTGATCATCGTCCTAAACTTTACGATACAATGATCACTGTTTCCTCAATGCTCCCCCACCTGATCAAGTTGGTTAGCCTCTTTTGCAAGAACCAGGTCCGACAGTGAATCCTTTCATGTTGGACTCGACACAAACTGCTGGGGAAAACTTTCCTGAACGCAATCGAGGAACCTTTTCCCTCTCCACCCAGTACACTACCACTGTCCCAGTCTACATTTGGGTAATTTAAGTCCCCCATTAAAACTACTCGACAATGTTTGCATCTCTCTGTAATTTTCCGGCAGATTTGTTCCTCGACATCCTTCTCACGAGTTGGTGATCTGCAGACTGCACCCAGTAATATATTTGCACACTTTTTGTTCCATAGCTGCTGCCAAATGGATTCTGCCCTTGACCCGCCACCCCCCCCCCCCCCCCCCCCCCCCGCCCCGGGACATCCTCTTTCTCCTGCACTGCAATGTTCACCCCTCCCCTTTTCTTCATGCCCTATCTTTCCTGAACACCTCTCACAGAGCAATATTTAACACCCAGCCCTGCCCCTCCTTCAGCCAGTTCTCTGTGATCACCGCAATATCATATTTCCACAACGCAATCTGGGCCGGTAATTCACCAATCTCTTTTTTTTTACTATCCTCTGCGTATTGCACTGTTACAATTTGCGTTCCGTGTCAGGAATACATCCTCTCGGTGCACTCTGGCTGCGAGGCCTCAGACAGCGAGCTTCCCCTGCTGCGCCTCTGCGGCGTCCGCCCCAAGCTTTGGCCTCTCCCTCAGCTCCAGCCCTGGAATCTGCCCGTCTACAACACTCGGTCGGGGAGAACTCTTTGCTCCGGAAGACAAAGTTTTCGGGCAGACCGAAAAGAGCTTCTCTCACCGAGTTGATGGTGCAGACAGTCGCCTCCGTGTCGGTCCCTAGAACCCCGACCCGGCGCTGCTGGTTTCCTGATCGGAAAGCTACCGTTTTTTTGTGTTTCGGGGTCTCTTCACCCTCATCCCCGCCGAATTCTGAACTTTATTGCAGTGTTGTAAGGCCTGCCCTGTTCCTGTGTCCACTCGTCTATCCCTCTCTCTCACACACGTCAGCCTGGTGAACTTCCCTGCCTCATTCTCACTTTCCCTTCTTTCCCTCTGCCTGCCTCCGATGAATTTTGAAGAAAATAAATCCGTGATCCAGAGAAATAAAGAGTGACTGGCTGAGGAAACCCAGCTTCCTGAATGAAGTGATTTGACATCTGGGTGATTCGGGTAAGTACAGCTCTCACATTTAAACATCTTCATTCCCCGATTCCTAAAGTCCTTTTCTCCTAATTGTATCGCCAAACGCTTCAGGTTTTGATTGTAAATGGAAAGAAAGTCTTGCCTTCATATAGCACCTGTGATTACTTTGGGATGTCAGAAAGGGTTTAGACACAACAGGTTAATTTGGAAGACTGTTCCCAGTTGGAAAGTAAGAAAGGCGGCAACTAATTTGAGCAGAGAGAACACCAGCAGAGGGGAAGGTAATAATGAACGGGTAATCTGTTGCTCTGATATTTGTTTGCAGATAGATTTTGACAGACGCACTGCCGACAATACCTCTGCAACTTCTCTCCAATTGTGATCTATTCTATCAAGACCAGAGGGGTTTAGAATCACATCTCATCTACTCTGACTGCGGCACTCCCTCAGTACTACCCCTCTGACAGTGCAGCACTCCCTCAGTACTGACCCTCTGACAGTGCAGCGCTCCCTCAGTACTGACCCTCTGACAGTGCGGCACTCCCTCAGTACTGACCCTCTGACAGTGCAGCACTCCCTCAGTCCTGACTCTCTGACAGTGCAGCACTCCCTCAGTACTGACCCTCTGACAGTGCGGCACTCCCTCAGCACTGACCCTCTGACAGTGCAGCACCCCCTCAGTCCTGACTCTCTGACAGTGCAGCACTCCCTCAGTACTGACCCTCTGACAGTGCGGCACTCCCTCAGTACTGATCCTCTGACAGTGCAGCACTCCCTCAGTACTGACCCTCTGACAGTGCAGCATTCCCTCAGTCCTGACCCTCTGACAGTGCAGCACTCCCTCAGCACTGACTCTCTGACAGTGCAGCACTCCCTCAATACTAACCCTCTAACAGAGCGGCACTCCCTCAGTACGGACCCTCTGACAGTGCAGCACTCCCTCAATACTAACCCTCTGACAGTGCAGCACTCCCTCAGTACTGACCCTCTGACAGTGCAGCGCTTCCTCAGCACTGACCCTCTGACAGTGCGGCACTCCCTCAGTACTGACCCTCTGACAGTGCGGCACTCCCTCAGTACTGACCCTCTGAGAGTGAAGCACTCCCTCAGTACTGACCCTCTGACACTGCGGCACTCCCTCAGTACTGACCCTCTGACAGTGAAGCACTCACTCAGTACTGACCCTCTGACAGTGCGGCACTCCCTCAGTACTGACCCTCTGACAGTGCGGCACTCCCTCAGTACTGACCCTCTGACAGTGAAGCACTCCCTCAGCACTGACCCTCTGACAGTGCGGCACTCCCTCAGTACTGACCCTCTGACAGTGAAGCACTCCCTCAGTACTAACCCTCTGACAGTGCGGCACTCCCTCAGTACTGACACTCTGACAGTGCGGCACTCCCTCAGTACTGACCCTCTGACAGTGCAGCACTCTCTCAGTGCTGACCCTCTGACAGTGCAGCAATCCCTCAGTACTGACCCTCTGGCAGTGCAGCACTCTCTCAGTGCTGACCCTCCGACAGTGCAACACTCCCTCAGTACTGACCCTCTGACAGTGCGGCACTCCCCGAGTACTGACACTCTGACAGTGCGGCGCTCCCTCAGTACTGACCCTCTGATAGTGTAGCGCTCCCTCACTACTGACCCTCTGACAGTGCAGCACTCCCTCAGCACTGACCTTCTGACAGTGCAGCACTCCCTCAGTACTGACCCTCTGACAGTGCAGCACTCCCTCAGTACTGACCCTCTGACAGTGCAGCGCTCCCTCAGTACTGACCCGCTGACAGTGCAGCACTCCCTCAGTACTGACCCTCTGACAGTGCAGCACTCCCTCAGTACTGACCCTCTGACAGTGCAGCGCTCCCTCAGTACTGACCCTCTGACAGTGCAGCACTCTCTCAGTACTGACCCTCTGACAGTGAAGCGCTCCCTCAGTACTGACCCTCTGACAGTGCAACACTCCCTCAGTACAGTCCCTCTGACAGTGCAGCACTCCTGCAGTACTGACCCTCTGACAGTGCAGCATTACCTCAGTACAGACCCTCTGACAGTGCAGCACTCCCTCAGTACTGACCCTCTGACAGTGCGGCACTCCCTCAGTACTGTCCCTCTGACAGTGCAGCACTCCTGCAGTACGGTCCCTCTGACAGTGCAGCACTCCCTCAGTACTGACTCTCTGACAGTGCAGCACTCCCTCAGTACTGACCCTCTGACAGTGCAGCACTCCCTCAGTACGGACCCTCTGACAGTGCAGCACTCCCTCAATACTAACCCTCTGACAGTGCAGCTCTCCCTCAGTACTGACCCTCTGACAGTGCAGCACTCTCTCAGTACTGACCCTCTGACAGTGCAGCGCTCCCTCAGCACTGACCCTCTGACAGTGCGGCACTCCCTCAGTACGGACCCTCTGACAGTGCAGCACACCCTCAATACTAACCCTCTGACAGTGCAGCACTCCCTCAGTACAGACCCTCTGACAGTGCAGCGCTCCCTCAGCACTGACCCTCTGACAGTGCGGCACTCCCTCAGTACTGACCCTCTGACAGTGCGGCACTCCCTCAGTACTGACCCTCTGACAGTGCGGCACTCCCTCAGTACTGACACTCTGACAGTGCGGCACTCCCTCAGTACTGACCCTCTGACAGTGCAGCACTCTCTCAGTGCTGACCCTCTGACAGTGCAGCACTCCCTCAGTACTGACCCTCTGACAGTGCAGCACTCTCTCAGTGCTGACCCTCCGACAGTGCAACACTCCCTCAGTACTGACCCTCTGACAGTGCGGCACTCCCTCAGTACTGACACTCTGACAGTGCGGCGCTCCCTCAGTACTGATCCTCTGATAGTGCAGCGCTCCCTCAATACTGATCCTCTGATAGTGCAGCGCTCCCTCAATACTGACCCTCTGACAGTGCAGCACTCCCTCAGCACTAACCTTCTGACAGTGCAGCACTCCCTCAGTACTGACCCTCTGACAGTGCAGCACTCCCTCAGTACTGACCCTCTGACAGTGCAGCGCTCCCTCAGTACTGACCCTCTGACAGTGCAGCACTCCCTCAGTACTGACCCTCTGACAGTGCAGCGCTCCCTCAGTACTGGCCCTCTGACAGTGCAGCACTCTCTCAGTACTGACCCTCTGACAGTGAAGCACTCCCTCAGTACTGACCCTCTGACAGTGCAGCACTCCCTCAGTACTGTCCCTCTGACAGTGCAGCACTCCTGCAGTACTGACCCTCTGACAGTGCAGCACTACCTCAGTACAGACCCTCTGACAGTGCAGCACTCCCTCAGTACTGACCCTCTGACAGTGCGGCACTCCCTCAGTACTGTCCCTCTGACAGTGCAGCACTCCTGCAGTACGGTCACTCTAACAGTGCAGCACACCCTCAGTACCGACTCTCTGACAGTGCAGCACTCCCTCAGTACTGACACTCTTACAGTGCAGCACTCCCTCAGTACTGACCCTCTGACAGTGCAGTGCTCCCTCAGTACTGACACTCTTACAGTGCTGCACTCCCTCAGTACTGACCCTCTGACAGTGCGGCACTCACTCAGTACTGTCCCTCTGACAGTGCAGCACTCCTGCAGTACGGATCCTCTGACAGTGCAGCACTCCCTCAGTACAGACCCTCTGACAGTGCAGCACTCACTCAGTACTGACCCTCTGACAGTGCAGCACTCCCTCAGCACTGACCCTCTGACAGTGCAGCACTCCCTCTGTACTGACCCTCTGACAGTGCAGCACTCCCTCAGTACTTACCCTCTGACAGTGCAGCACTCCCTCAGTACTGACCCTCTGACAGTGCAGCACTCCCTCAGTACTGACCCTCTGATAGTGCAGCTCTCCCTCAGTACTGACCCTCTGACAGTGCAGCACTCCCTCAGTACTGACCCTCTGACAGTGCAGCACTCCCTCAGTACTTACCCTCTGACAGTGCAGCGCTCCCTCAGTACTGACCCTCTGACAGTGCAGCACTCCCTCAGTACTGACTGTCTGACAGTGCAGCGCTCCCTCAGTACTGACCCTCTGAGAGTGCTGCACTCCCTCAGTACTGACCCTCTGACAGTGCAGCGCTCCCTCAGTGCTGACCCTCTGACAGTGCGGCACTCCCTCAGTACTGACCCTCTGACAGTGCAGCTCTCCCTCAGTGCTGACCCTCTGACAGTGCAGCACTCCCTCAGAACTGACACTCTGACAGTGCAGCACTCCCTCAGAACTGACCCTCTGACAGTGCGGCACTCCCTTAGTGCTGACCCTCTGACAGTGCAGCTCTCCCTCATACTGACCCTCTGACAGTGCGGCACTCCCTCAGTGCTGTCCCTCTGACAGTGCAGCTCTCCCTCAGTGCTGACCCTCTGACAGTGCAGCTCTCCGTCAGTGCTGACCCTCAGACAGTGCGGCACTCCCTCAGTGCTGACCTTCTGACAGTGCAGCTCTCCCTCAGTGCTGACCCTCTGACAGTGCAGCTCTCCCTCAGTGCTGACCCTCTGACAGTGCGGCACTCCCTCAGTGCTGACCCTCTGACAGTGCAGCTCTCCCTCAGTACTGACCCTCTGACAGTGCGGCACTCCCTCAGTACTGACCCTGTGACAGTGCAGCACTCCCTCAGTACTGACCCTCTGACAGTGCAGCGTCCCCTCAGTACTGACCCTCTGACAGTGCACAACTCCCTCAGTACTGACCCTCTGACAGTGCACAACTCCCTCAGTACAGACCCTCTGACAGTGCAGCACTCACTCAGTACTGACCCTCTGACAGTACGGCACTCCCTCAGTACTGTCCCTCTGACAGTGCGGCACTCCCTCAGTACTGATCCTCTGACAGTGCAGCACTCCCTCAGTACTGACCCTCTGACAGTGCAGCACTCACTCAGTACTGACCCTCTGACAGTGCAGCACTCCCTCAGCACTGACCCTCTGACAGTGCAGCACTCCCTCTGTATTGACCCTCTGACAGTGCAGCACTCACTCAGTACTTACCCTCTGACAGTGCAGCACTCCCTCAGTACTCACCCTCTGACAGTGCAGCACTCCCTCAGTACTGACCCTCTGACAGTGCAGCTCTCCCTCAGTACTGACCATCTGACAGTGCAGCACTCCCTCAGTACTGACCCTCTGACAGTGCAGCACTCCCTCAGTACTGACCCTCTGACAGTGCAGCTCTCCCTCAGTACTGACCCTCTGACAGTGCAGCACTCTCTCAGTACTGACCCTCTGACAGTGCGGCACTCCCTCAGTACTGACACTCTGACAGTGCAGCTCTCCCTCAGTGCTGACCCTCTGACAGTGCAGCACTCCCTCAGAACTGACACTCTGACAGTGCAGCACTCCCTCAGAACTGACCCTCTGACAGTGCGGCACTCCCTCAGTGCTGACCCTCTGACAGTGCAGCTCTCCCTCAGTACTGACCCTCTGACAGTGCGGCACTCCCTCAGCGCTGACCCTCTGACAGTGCAGCTCTCCCTCAGTGCTGACCCTCTGACAGTGCAGCTCTCCCTCAGTGCTGACCCTCTGACAGTGCGGCACTCCCTCAGTGCTGACCCTCTGACAGTGCAGCTCTCCCTCAGTGCTGACCTCTGACAGTGCAGCTCTCCCTCAGTACTGACCCTCTGACAGTGCAGCACTCCCTCAGTACTGACCCTCTGACAGTGCAGCGCTCTCTCAGTACTGACCCTCTGACAGTGCGGCACTCCCTCAGTACTGACCCTCTGACAGTGCGGCACTCCCTCAGTACTGACCCTCTGACAGTACGGCACTCCCTCAGTACTGTCCCTCTGACAGTGCAGCACTACCTCAGTACAGACCCTCTGACAGTACGGCACTCCCTCAGTACTGTCCCTCTGACCGTGCAGCACTCCCTCAGTACAGACCCTCTGACAGTGCAGCACTCACTCAGTACTGACCCTCTGACAGTGCAGCACTCCCTCTGTACTGACCTTCTGACAGTGCAGCACTCACTCAGTACTTACCCTCTGACAGTGCAGCACTCCCTCAGTACTGACCCTCTGACAGTGCAGCACTCCCTCAGTACTGACCCTCTGACAGTGCAGCTCTCCCTCAGTACTGACCCTCTGACAGTGCAGCACTCCCTCAGTACTGACCCTCTGACAGTGCAGCACTCTCTCAGTGCTGACCCTCCGACAGTGCAACACTCCCTCAGTACTGACCCTCTGACAGTGCGGCACTCCCTCAGTACTGACACTCTGACAGTGCGGCTCTCCCTCAGTACTGATCCTCTGATAGTGCAGCGCTCCCTCAATACTGATCCTCTGATAGTGCAGCGCTCCCTCAATACTGACCCTCTGACAGTGCAGCACTCCCTCAGCACTAACCTTCTGACAGTGCAGCACTCCCTCAGTACTGACCCTCTGACAGTGCAGCACTCCCTCAGTACTGACCCTCTGACAGTGCAGCGCTCCCTCAGTACTGACCCTCTGACAGTGCAGCACTCCCTCAGTACTGACCCTCTGACAGTGCAGCGCTCCCTCAGTACTGGCCCTCTGACAGTGCAGCACTCTCTCAGTACTGACCCTCTGACAGTGAAGCACACCCTCAGTACTGACCCTCTGACAGTGCAGCACTCCCTCAGTACTGTCCCTCTGACAGTGCAGCACTCCTGCAGTACTGACCCTCTGACAGTGCAGCACTACCTCAGTACAGACCCTCTGACAGTGCAGCACTCCCTCAGTACTGACCCTCTGACAGTGCGGCACTCCCTCAGTACTGTCCCTCTGACAGTGCAGCACTCCTGCAGTACGGTCACTCTAACAGTGCAGCACACCCTCAGTACCGACTCTCTGACAGTGCAGCACTCCCTCAGTACTGACACTCTTACAGTGCAGCACTCCCTCAGTACTGACCCTCTGACAGTGCAGTGCTCCCTCAGTACTGACACTCTTACAGTGCTGCACTCCCTCAGTACTGACCCTCTGACAGTGCGGCACTCACTCAGTACTGTCCCTCTGACAGTGCAGCACTCCTGCAGTACGGATCCTCTGACAGTGCAGCACTCCCTCAGTACAGACCCTCTGACAGTGCAGCACTCACTCAGTACTGACCCTCTGACAGTGCAGCACTCCCTCAGCACTGACCCTCTGACAGTGCAGCACTCCCTCTGTACTGACCCTCTGACAGTGCAGCACTCCCTCAGTACTTACCCTCTGACAGTGCAGCACTCCCTCAGTACTGACCCTCTGACAGTGCAGCACTCCCTCAGTACTGACCCTCTGATAGTGCAGCTCTCCCTCAGTACTGACCCTCTGACAGTGCAGCACTCCCTCAGTACTGACCCTCTGACAGTGCAGCACTCCCTCAGTACTTACCCTCTGACAGTACAGCGCTCCCTCAGTACTGACCCTCTGACAGTGCAGCACTACCTCAGTACTGACTGTCTGACAGTGCAGCGCTCCCTCAGTACTGACCCTCTGAGAGTGCTGCACTCCCTCAGTACTGACCCTCTGACAGTGCAGCGCTCCCTCAGTGCTGACCCTCTGACAGTGCGGCACTCCCTCAGTACTGACCCTCTGACAGTGCAGCTCTCCCTCAGTGCTGACCCTCTGACAGTGCAGCACTCCCTCAGAACTGACACTCTGACAGTGCAGCACTCCCTCAGAACTGACCCTCTGACAGTGCGGCACTCCCTTAGTGCTGACCCTCTGACAGTGCAGCTCTCCCTCATACTGACCCTCTGACAGTGCGGCACTCCCTCAGTGCTGTCCCTCTGACAGTGCAGCTCTCCCTCAGTGCTGACCCTCTGACAGTGCGGCACTCCCTCAGTGCTGACCTTCTGACAGTGCAGCTCTCCCTCAGTGCTGACCCTCTGACAGTGCAGCTCTCCCTCAGTGCTGACCCTCTGACAGTGCGGCACTCCCTCAGTGCTGACCCTCTGACAGTGCAGCTCTCCCTCAGTACTGACCCTCTGACAGTGCGGCACTCCCTCAGTACTGACCCTGTGACAGTGCAGCACTCCCTCAGTACTGACCCTCTGACAGTGCAGCGTCCCCTCAGTACTGACCCTCTGACAGTGCACAACTCCCTCAGTACTGACCCTCTGACAGTGCACAACTCCCTCAGTACAGACCCTCTGACAGTGCAGCACTCACTCAGTACTGACCCTCTGACAGTACGGCACTCCCTCAGTACTGTCCCTCTGACAGTGCGGCACTCCCTCAGTACTGATCCTCTGACAGTGCAGCACTCCCTCAGTACTGACCCTCTGACAGTGCAGCACTCACTCAGTACTGACCCTCTGACAGTGCAGCACTCCCTCAGCACTGACCCTCTGACAGTGCAGCACTCCCTCTGTACTGACCCTCTGACAGTGCAGCACTCACTCAGTACTTACCCTCTGACAGTGCAGCACTCCCTCAGTACTCACCCTCTGACAGTGCAGCACTCCCTCAGTACTGACCCTCTGACAGTGCAGCTCTCCCTCAGTACTGACCATCTGACAGTGCAGCACTCCCTCAGTACTGACCCTCTGACAGTGCAGCACTCCCTCAGTACTGACCCTCTGACAGTGCAGCTCTCCCTCAGTACTGACCCTCTGACAGTGCAGCACTCTCTCAGTACTGACCCTCTGACAGTGCATCACTCCCTCAGTACTGACCCTCTGACAGTGCAGCGCTCCCTCAGTACTGACCCTCTGACAGTGCAGCACTCCCTCAGTACTGACTCTCTGACAGTGCAGCGCTCCCTCAGTACTGACCCTCTGAGAGTGCTGCACTCCCTCAGTACTGACCCTCTGACAGTGCAGCGCTCCTGAGTGCTGACCCTCTGACAGTGCGGCACTCCCTCAGTACTGACACTCTGACAGTGCAGCTCTCCCTCAGTGCTGACCCTCTGACAGTGCAGCACTCCCTCAGAACTGACACTCTGACAGTGCAGCACTCCCTCAGAACTGACCCTCTGACAGTGCGGCACTCCCTCAGTGCTGACCCTCTGACAGTGCAGCTCTCCCTCAGTACTGACCCTCTGACAGTGCGGCACTCCCTCAGCGCTGACCCTCTGACAGTGCAGCTCTCCCTCAGTGCTGACCCTCTGACAGTGCAGCTCTCCCTCAGTGCTGACCCTCTGACAGTGCGGCACTCCCTCAGTGCTGACCCTCTGACAGTGCAGCTCTCCCTCAGTGCTGACCTCTGACAGTGCAGCTCTCCCTCAGTACTGACCCTCTGACAGTGCAGCACTCCCTCAGTACTGACCCTCTGACAGTGCAGCGCTCTCTCAGTACTGACCCTCTGACAGTGCGGCACTCCCTCAGTACTGACCCTCTGACAGTGCGGCACTCCCTCAGTACTGACCCTCTGACAGTACGGCACTCCCTCAGTACTGTCCCTCTGACAGTGCAGCACTACCTCAGTACAGACCCTCTGACAGTACGGCACTCCCTCAGTACTGTCCCTCTGACCGTGCAGCACTCCCTCAGTACAGACCCTCTGACAGTGCAGCACTCACTCAGTACTGACCCTCTGACAGTGCAGCACTCCCTCTGTACTGACCTTCTGACAGTGCAGCACTCACTCAGTACTTACCCTCTGACAGTGCAGCACTCCCTCAGTACTGACCCTCTGACAGTGCAGCACTCCCTCAGTACTGACCCTCTGACAGTGCAGCTCTCCCTCAGTACTGACCCTCTGACAGTGCAGCACTCTCTCAGTACTGACCCTCTGACAGTGCAGCACTCCCTCAGTACTGACCCTCTGACAGTGCAGCGCTCCCTCAGTACTGACCCTCTGACAGTGCAGCACTCCCTCAGAACTGACACTCTGACAGTGCAGCACTCCCTCAGAACTGACCCTCTGACAGTGCGGCACTCCCTCAGTGCTGACCCTCTGACAGTGCAGCTCTCCCTCAGTACTGACCCTCTGACAGTGCGGCACTCCCTCAGCGCTGACCCTCTGACAGTGCAGCTCTCCCTCAGTGCTGACCCTCTGACAGTGCAGCACTCCCTCAGTACTGACCCTCTGACAGTGCAGCACTCCCTCAGTACTGACCCTCTGACAGTGCAGCTCTCCCTCAGTACTGACCCTCTGACAGTGCAGCACTCCCTCAGTACTGACCCTCTGACAGTGCAGCGCTCCCTCAGTACTGACCCTCTGACAGTGCGGCACTCCCTCAGTACTGACCCTCTGACAGTGCGGCACTCCCTCAGTACTGACCCTCTGACAGTACGGCACTCCCTCAGTACTGTCCCTCTGACAGTGCAGCACTACCTCAGTACAGACCCTCTGACAGTGCAGCACTCCCTCAATACAGACCCTCTGACAGTGCAGCACTCACTCAGTACTGACCCTCTGCCAGTGCAGCACTCCCTCAGCACTGACCCTCTGACAGTGCAGTGCAGCACTACCTCTGTACTGACCTTCTGACAGTGCAGCACTCACTCAGTACTTACCCTCTGACAGTGCAGCACTCCCTCAGTACTGACCCTCTGACAGTGCAGCACTCACTCAGTACTGACCCTCTGCCAGTGCAGCACTCCCTCAGCACTGACCCTCTGACAGTGCAGTGCAGCACTACCTCTGTACTGACCTTCTGACAGTGCAGCACTCACTCAGTACTTACCCTCTGACAGTGCAGCACTCCCTCAGTACTGACCCTCTGACAGTGCAGCACTCCCTCAGTACTGACCCTCTGACAGTGCAGCTCTCCCTCAGTACTGACCCTCTGACAGTGCAGCACTCTCTCAGTACTGACCCTCTGACAGTGCAGCACTCCCTCAGTACTGACCCTCTGACAGTGCAGCGCTCCCTCAGTACTGACCCTCTGACAGTGCAGCACTCCCTCAGTCCTGACTCTCGGACAGTGCAGCGCTCCCTCAGTACTGACCCTCTGAGAGTGCTGCACTCCCTCAGTACTGACCCTCTGACAGTGCAGCGCTCCCTCAGTGCTGACCCTCTGACAGTGCGGCACTCCCTCAGTACTGACACTCTGACAGTGCAGCTCTCCCTCAGTGCTGACCCTCTGACAGTGCAGCACTCCCTCAGAACTGACACTCTGACAGTGCAGCACTCCCTCAGAACTGACCCTCTGACAGTGCGGCACTCCCTCAGTGCTGACCCTCTGACAGTGCAGCTCTCCCTCAGTACTGACCCTCTGACAGTGCGGCACTCCCTCAGCGCTGACCCTCTGACAGTGCAGCTCTCCCTCAGTGCTGACCCTCTGACAGTGCAGCTCTCCCTCAGTGCTGACCCTCTGACAGTGCGGCACTCCCTCAGTGCTGACCCTCTGACAGTGCAGCTCTCCCTCAGTGCTGACCCTCTGACAGTGCAGCTCTCCCTCAGTACTGACCCTCTGACAGTGCAGCACTCCCTCAGTACTGACCCTCTGACAGTGCAGCGCTCCCTCAGTACTGACCCTCTGACAGTGCAGCGCTCCCTCAGTACTGACCCTCTGACAGTGCGGCACTCCCTCAGTACTGACCCTCTGACAGTGCGGCACTCCCTCAGTACTGACCCTCTGACAGTGCGGCACTCTCTCAGTGTTGACCCTCCGACAGTGCGGCACTCCCTCAGTACTGTCCCTCTGACAGTGCAGCACTCCCTCAGTACTGACCCTCTGACAGTGCAGCACTCCCTCAGTACTGAGCCTCTGACAGTGCAGCACTCGCTCAGTACTGACACTCTGACAGTGCGGCACTCCCTCAGTACTGACCCTCTGACTGTGCAGCTCTCCCTCAGTACTGACTCTCTGACAGTGCGGCACTCCCTCAGTGCTGACCCTCTGACAGTGCAGCTCTCCCTCAGTACTGACCCTGTGACTGTGCGGCACTCCCTCAGTACTGACCCTCTGACAGTGCAGCACTCCCTCAGTACTGAGCCTCTGACAGTGCAGCACTCGCTCAGTACTGACACTCTGACAGTGCGGCACTCCCTCAGTACTGACCCTCTGACTGTGCAGCTCTCCCTCAGTACTGACTCTCTGACAGTGCGGCACTCCCTCAGTGCTGACCCTCTGACAGTGCAGCTCTCCCTCAGTACTGACCCTGTGACTGTGCGGCACTCCCTCAGTGCTGACCCTCTGACAGTGCAGCACTTACTCAGTGCTGCATTGTTGTCTCAGTGAAGAGTTCATGCTCAAATTCTTTGTCGGTGATTTGAGACCCTGGTTTATTGACTGAGGACCTGAGCATTGTCTTCACAGGATTGATACCTTTATCCTTTTGATGAGGTATTCTGAATTTAATCTCTCCCTATTTGCATTTCAGTATTTCTTTGAGGTACCTGGAGCTCTTTCTCATCTGACGATGGGACCCCATCGACACCTTCTCACCCTGTATATCCTCAGCCTTTCGGTAGGCCGGAGCCTGGCCTGTTTCTGTGGCAACTATCCATGGTCTCCATGGTCACCCTGTTCCGTGACCTGTGGAGGGGGTCAAACCACTCGTTCCAGGTTCGTGGCCAATCAGAATTTTTACATCCGTTTAGTAAGTCGGCTGCCTTTGGTTCGGGAGAGGGTTAGTTTGCAGACAGGATGGGTGGGAGGGACGAGAGAGAGTGATGTGGCAAGGGAATTCAGGGAATGGGGCGTCGAGCAGGGATGTGACGGAGGGGTGGGAGAGAACATGGACAGTTTGTGTGGGCGGGAGTAGGGGTGTGGAAAGAGTTTGGTGGACCATTGGACAGAGTGAATTAGGAGGGGAGAGATAGGACGTCACTGTTGTGGAAGGAATGGTGGTGGCGTGGACAAGGTTTCTGGGGCTTGGCACAGAGTCCTGTGGGATGGGGTTATGTGGACGTGGATGGAGAGCTGTGACACAAGGTGATGAGGAAGAGTGTGAGGTGAGGTGATGAGGGAGTTTGTGGAGAAGTGAGGGGCGAGGTGAGAGGGAGGGTGTGGAGAGATATGAGGCAAGGTAATGAGGGAGGGTGTGGAGTGGTGTGAGGCGAGGTGATGAGGTAGGGTGTGAGGTGAGGTGATGAATGAGGGTGTGGAGAGGTGAGGGATGAAGTGATGAGGGAGCGTGTGGAGAGGTGATGAGAGAGGGTGTGAGGCGTGGTGATGAGAGAGGCTGTGGAGAGGTGAGGGATGGGGTGATGAGGGAGGGAGTGGTGAATGATGAGGGACGGTGTGGGGAGGTGTGAAGTGAGGTGATGAAGGAGGGTGTGGAGAGGTGATGAGGGAGAGTGGGGAGGTGAGGGATGAGGGAGAGTGGGGAGGTGAGGTGATGAGGGAGGGTGTGGAGAGGTAATGAGGGAGGGTGTGAGGCAAATTGATGAGGGAGAGTGGGGAGGTGAGGGATGAGGTGATGAGGGAGAGTGTGAGCGAGGTGATGAGGTAGGGTGTGTATTATTCCTTGTGTCTGAATAAACATAGAACATAGAACATAGAACAATACAGCGCAGTACAGGCCCTTCGGCCCACGATGTTGCACCGAAACAAAAGCCATCTAACCTACACTATGCCATTATCATCCATATGTTTATCCAATAAACTTTTAAATGCCCTCAATGTTGGCGAGTTCACTACTGTAGCAGGTAGGGCATTCCACGGCCTCACTACTCTTTGCGTAAAGAACCTACCTCTGACCTCTGTCCTATATCTATTACCCCTCAGTTTAAAGTTATGTCCCCTCGTGCCAGCCATATCCATCCGCGGGAGAAGGCTCTCACTGTCCACCCTATCCAACCCCCTGATCATTTTGTATGCCTCTATTAAGTCTCCTCTTAACCTTCTTCTCGCCAACGAAAACAACCTCAAGTCCATCAGCCTTTCCTCATAAGATTTTCCCTCCATACCAGGCAACATCCTGGTAAATCTCCTCTGCACCCGCTCCAAAGCCTCCACGTCCTTCTTATAATGCGGTGACCAGAACTGTACGCAATACTCCAAATGCGGCCGTACCAGAGTTCTGTACAGCTGCAACATGACCTCCCGACTCCGGAACTCAATCCCTCTACCAATAAAGGCCAACACTCCATAGGCCTTCTTCACAACCCTATCAACCTGGGTGGCAACTTTCAGGGATCTATGTACATGGACACCTAGATCCCTCTGCTCATCCACACTTTCAAGAACTTTACCATTAGCCAAATATTCCGCATTCCTGTTATTCCTTCCAAAGTGAATCACCTCACACTTCTCTACATTAAACTCCATTTGCCACCTCTCAGCCCAGCTCTGCAGCTTATCTATATCCCTCTGTAATCTGCTACATCCTTCCACACTATCGACAACACCACCGACTTTAGTATCGTCTGCAAATTTACTCACCCACCCTTCTGCGCCTTCCTCTAGGTCATTGATAAAAATGACAAACAGCAACGGCCCCAGAACAGATCCTTGTGGTACTCCACTTGTGACTGTACTCCATTCTGAACATTTCCCACCAACCACCACCCTCTGTCTTCTTTCAGCTAGCCAATTTCTGATCCACATCTCTAAATCACCCTCAATCCCCAGCCTCCGTATTTTTTGCAATAGCCTACCATGGGGAACCTTATCAAACGCTTTGCTGAAATCCATATACACCACATCAACTGCTCTACCCTCGTCTACCTGTTCAGTCACCTTCTCAAAGAGCTCAATAAGGTTTGTGAGGCATGACCTACCCTTCACAAAGCCATGCTGACTATCCCTGATCATATTATTATAAAGCTCGTAGTCTTACAGTTGAAGTAGATGCTTTATTTGTATGAGTTTGTTCTCTCTCCAGCGCTTATACTATGTTACATCTGAGCTGCCTGTCTGTGTCCTGCTCACCAGCTGCTGTTCCTGTGAAGAGTGTCTGACTTCCTGTCTGTCTGTATTTATACATCCCCCGTGCTCCCTCTAGTAGTTACTTAGTTGTAGTGTATTTACATTAACCCCTTGTGTATACACGGTGATGCATATCACTACAGGGTGTGAGGTGAGGTGAAGAAGGAGGGTGTGGGGAGGTGAGGAGGGAGTGAGGTGAGGTGATGAGGGAGGGCGTGGAAAGGTGATCAAGGAGGGTGTGGAGAGGTGATGAGTGAGGGAGTGAGGCGAGGTGATGAGGGAGAGTGTGAGGAGCTGTGAGGTGAAGTGATGAGGGAGGATGTGGAGAGGTCATGAGGGAAGGTCTGCAGCGAGGTGATGAGGGAGGGTGTGGAGAGGTGAGGGATGAGGTGATGAAGGAGTGCGTGAGGCGAGGTGATGAGGGAGTGGAACGGTGAGGGATGGGGTGATGAGGGAGGGTGTGATGTGAGGTGATGAGGGAGGGAGTGGAGTGGTGATGAGGGAGGGTGTGGAGAATTGTGAGGCGAGGTGATGACGGGGGACTGGAGCGAAGTGATGAGGGGGAGTGGAGCGAGATGATGAGGGGGAGTGGAGTAATGTGATGAGGGAGGGTGTGTGGCAAGGCGATGAGGGAGGATATGAGGGACGAGGTGATGAGGGTGGGTATGAGGTGAGGTGATGATGGTAGATGTGAGGTGAGGTGATGAGGGGGGAGTGAAGAGGTGATGAGGGAGGGTGAGGTGCGGTGATGAAGGAGGGTGTGAGGCGAGGTGATCAGGGAGAGTGTGTGGCGAGGTGATGAGGGAGGGTGTGTGGCGAGGTGATGAGGGAAGATGAGGGACAAGTTGATCAGGGAGGGAGTGGAGAGGTATGAGGCGAGGTGATGTGAGATGGTGTGAAGCGAGGTGATGAGGGAGGGTGTGTGGCAAGGTGTTGAGGGAAGATGAGGGACAAGTTGATCAGGGAGGGAGTGGAGAGGTATGAGGCGAGGTGATGAGGGAGGGTGTGTGGCGAGGTGATGAGGAGGGTGTGAGGCGAGGTGATGAGGGGGGAGTGAAGAGGTGATGAGGGAGGGTGTGAGGCGAGGTGATGAGGAGGGTGTGTGGCGAGGTGATGAGGGAGGGTGTGTGGCGAGGTGATGAGGAGGGTGTGAGGCGAGGTGATGAGGGGGGAGTGAAGAGGTGATGAGGGAGGGTGTGAGGCGAGGTGATGAGGAGGGTGTGTGGTGAGGTGATGAGGGAGGGTGTGTGGCGAGGTGATGAGGGGGGAGTGAAGAAGTGATGAGGGAGGGTGTGAGGCGAGGTGATGAGGAGGGTGTGTGGCGAGGTGATGAGGGAGGGTGTGAGGCGAGGTGATGAGGAGGGTGTGTGGCGAGGTGATGAGGAGGGCGTGTGGCGAGGTGATGAGGGAGGGTGTGAGGCGAGGTGATGAGGGAGGGTGTGTGGCGAGGTGATGAGGAGGGTGTGAGGCGAGGTGATGAGGGAGGGTGTGTGGCGAGGTGATGAGGAGGGTGTGTGGCGAGGTGATGACGGAGGGTGTGTGGTGAGGTGATGAGGGAGGGTGTGTGGCGAGGTGATGAGGGAGGGCGTGAGGCGAGGTGATGAGGGAGGGCGTGAGGCGAGGTGATGAGGGGGGAGTGAAGAGGTGATGAGGGAGGGTGTGTGGCGAGGTGATGAGGGAGGGCGTGAGGCGAGGTGATGAGGGAGGGCGTGAGGCGAGGTGATGAGGGGGGAGTGAAGAGGTGATGAGGAGGGTGTGTGGTGAGGTGATGAGGGAGGGTGTGTGGCGAGGTGATGAGGGAGGGCGTGAGGCGAGGTGATGAGGGGGGAGTGAAGAGGTGATGAGGGAGGGTGTGTGGCGAGGTGATGAGGGAGGGTTTGAGGCGAGGTGATGAGGAGGGCGTGAGGCGAGGTGATGAGGAGGGTGTGTGGCGAGGTGATGAGGGAGGGTGTGTGGTGAGGTGATGAGGAGGGTGTGTGGCGAGGTGATGAGGGAGGGTTTGAGGCGAGGTGATGAGGAGGGCGTGAGGCGAGGTGATGAGGAGGGTGTGTGGCGAGGTGATGAGGGAGGGTGTGTGGCGAGGTGATGAGGAGGGCGTGAGGCGAGGTGATGAGGAGGGTGTGTGGTGAGGTGATGAGGAGGGTGTGTGGCGAGGTGATGAGGGAGGGTTTGAGGCGAGGTGATGAGGAGGGCGTGAGGCGAGGTGATGAGGAGGGTGTGTGGCGAGGTGATGAGGGAGGGTGTGTGGCGAGGTGATGAGGGAGGGTGTGTGGCGAGGTGATGAGGGAGAGTGTGAGGCGAGGTGATGAGGAGGGTGTGTGGTGAGGTGATGAGGGAGGGTGTGTGGCGAGGTGATGAGGGAGGGTGTGTGGCGAGGTGATGAGGGAGGGTGTGTGGCGAGGTGATGAGGGAGAGTGTGAGGCGAGGTGATGAGGAGGGTGTGTGGCGAGGTGATGAGGGAGGGTGTGTGGCGAGGTGATGAGGAGGGTGTGTGGTGAGGTGATGAGGGAGGAGTGAAGAGGTGATGAGGGAGGGTGTGTGGCGAGGTGATGAGGAGGGTGTGTGGTGAGGTGATGAGGGAGGGTGTGTGGCGAGGTGATGAGGGAGGGTGTGTGGCGAGGTGATGAGGGAGAGTGTGAGGCGAGGTGATGAGGAGGGTGTGTGGCGAGGTGATGAGGGAGGGTGTGTGGCGAGGTGATGAGGAGGGCGTGAGGCGAGGTGATGAGGAGGGCGTGAGGCGAGGTGATGAGGGAGGGTGTGTGGCGAGGTGATGAGGAGGGTGTGTGGCGAGGTGATGAGGGAGGGTGTGTGGCGAGGTGATGAGGGAGGGTGTGAGGCGAGGTGATGAGGAGGGTGTGTGGCGAGGTGATGAGGGAGGGTGTGAGGCGAGGTGATGAGGAGGGTGTGTGGCGAGGTGATGAGGAGGGTGTGAGGCGAGGTGATGAGGGAGGGTGTGTGGCGAGGTGATGAGGAGGGCGTGAGGCGAGGTGATGAGGAGGGCGTGAGGCGAAGTGATGAGGGAGGGTGTGTGGCGAGGTGATGAGGAGGGTGTGTGGCGAGGTGATGAGGGAGGGTGTGTGGCGAGGTGATGAGGGAGGGTGTGAGGCGAGGTGATGAGGAGCGTGTGTGGCGAGGTGATGAGGGAGGGTGTGAGGCGAGGTGATGAGGAGGGTGTGTGGCGAGGTGATGAGGAGGGTGTGAGGCGAGGTGATGAGGGGGGAGTGAAGAGGTGATGAGGGCGGGTGTGAGGCGAGGTGATGAGGAGGGTGTGTGGCGAGGTGATGAGGAGGGTGTGAGGTGAGGTGATGAGGAGGGTGTGAGGTGAGGTGATGAGGGGGGAGTGAAGAGGTGATGAGGGAGGGTGTGTGGCGAGGTGATGAGGGAGGGTGTGTGGCGAGGTGATGAGGAGGGTGTGTGGCGAGGTGATGAGGGGGGAGTGAAGAGGTGATGAGGGAGGGTTTGAGGCGAGGTGATGAAGGAGGGTGTGTGGCGAGGTGATGAGGAGGGTGTGAGGCGAGGTGATGAGGAGGGTGTGTGGCGAGGTGATGAGGGAGGGTGTGAGGCGAGGTGATGAGGAGGGTGTGTGGCGAGGTGATGAGGAGGGTGTGTGGCGAGGTGATGAGGAGGGTGTGTGGCGAGGTGATGAGGGAGAGTGTGTGGCGAGGTGATGAGGAGGGTGTGTGGCGAGGTGATGAGGAGGGTGTGAGGTGAGGTGATGAGGAGGGTGTGAGGTGAGGTGATGAGGGGGGAGTGAAGAGGTGATGAGGGAGGGTGTGTGGCGAGGTGATGAGGGAGGGTGTGTGGCGAGGTGATGAGGAGGGTGTGTGGCGAGGTGATGAGGGGGGAGTGAAGAGGTGATGAGGGAGGGTTTGAGGCGAGGTGATGAAGGAGGGTGTGTGGCGAGGTGATGAGGAGGGTGTGTGGCGAGGTGATGAGGGAGAGTGTGTGGCGAGGTGATGAGGAGGGTGTGTGGCGAGGTGATGAGGAGGGTGTGAGGTGAGGTGATGAGGAGGGTGTGAGGTGAGGTGATGAGGGGGGAGTGAAGAGGTGATGAGGGAGGGTGTGTGGCGAGGTGATGAGGGAGGGTGTGTGGCGAGGTGATGAGGAGGGTGTGTGGCGAGGTGATGAGGGGGGAGTGAAGAGGTGATGAGGGAGGGTTTGAGGCGAGGTGATGAGGAGGGTGTGAGGTGAGGTGATGAGGAGGGTGTGAGGTGAGGTGATGAGGAGGGTGTGAGGTGAGGTGATGAGGGGGGAGTGAAGAGGTGATGAGGGAGGGTGTGTGGCGAGGTGATGAGGGAGGGTGTGTGGCGAGGTGATGAGGAGGGTGTGTGGCGAGGTGATGAGGGGGGAGTGAAGAGGTGATGAAGGAGGGTGTGTGGCGAGGTGATGAGGAGGGTGTGAGGCGAGGTGATGAAGGAGGGTGTGTGGCGAGGTGATGAGGGAGGGTGTGTGGCGAGGTGATGAGGAGGGTGTGTGGCGAGGTGATGAGGAGGGTGTGAGGCGAGGTGATGAGGGAGGGTGTGAGGCGAGGTGATGAGGGAGGGTGTGAGGCGAGGTGATGAAGGAGGGTGTGTGGCGAGGTGATGAGGGAGGGTGTGAGGTGAGGTGATGAGGGAGGGTGTGTGGCGAGGTGATGAGGAGGGTGTGTGGCGAGGTGATGAGGGAGGGTATGTGGCGAGGTGATGAGGGAGGGTGTGTGGCGAGGTGATGAGGAGGGTGTGTGGCGAGGTGATGAGGGGGGAGTGAAGAGGTGATGAAGGAGGGTGTGTGGCGAGGTGATGAGGAGGGTGTGAGGCGAGGTGATGAAGGAGGGTGTGTGGCGAGGTGATGAGGGAGGGTGTGTGGCGAGGTGATGAGGAGGGTGTGTGGCGAGGTGATGAGGAGGGTGTGAGGCGAGGTGATGAGGGAGGGTGTGAGGCGAGGTGATGAGGGAGGGTGTGAGGCGAGGTGATGAAGGAGGGTGTGTGGCGAGGTGATGAGGGAGGGTGTGAGGTGAGGTGATGAGGGAGGGTGTGTGGCGAGGTGATGAGGAGGATGTGTGGCGAGGTGATGAGGGAGGGTGTGAGGTGAGGTGATGAGGGAGGGTGTGAGGCGAGGTGATGAAGGAGGGTGTGTGGCGAGGTGATGAGGGAGGGTGTGAGGCGAGGTGATGAGGAGGGTGTGTGGCGAGGTGATGAGGAGGGTGTGAGGCGAGGTGATGAGGGAGGGTTTGAGGCGAGGTGATGAGGGAGGGTGTGAGGCGAGGTGATGAGGGAGGGTGTGAGGCGAGGTGATGACGGAGGGTGTGTGGCGAGGTGATGAGGGAGGGTGTGTGGCGAGGTGATGAGGGAGGGTGAGGTGAGGTGATGAGGAGGGTGTGTGGTGAGGTGATGAGGAGGGTGTGTGGCGAGGTGATGAGGAGGGCGTGAGGCGAGGTGATGAGGGAGGGTGTGAGGCGAGGTGATGAGGGAGGGTGAGGTGAGGTGATGAAGGAGGGTGTGTGGCGAGGTGATGAGGGAGGGTGTGAGGCGAGGTGATGAGGAGGGTGTGTGGCGAGGTGGTGAGGGAGGGTGTGTGGCGAGGTGATGAGGAGGGTGTGAGGCGAGGTGATGAGGGAGGGTGTGTGGCGAGGTGATGAGGGAGGGTGTGAGGCGAGGTGATGAGGAGGGTGTGAGGCGAGGTGATGAGGAGGGTGTGTGGTGAGGTGATGAGGGAGGGTGAGGTGAGGTGATGAAGGAGGGTGTGTGGCGAGGTGATGAGGGAGGGTTTGAGGCGAGGTGATGAGGGAGGATTTGAGGCGAGGTGATGAGGGAGGGTGTGAGGCGAGGTGATGAGGGAGGGTGTGAGGCGAGGTGATGACGGAGGGTGTGTGGCGAGGTGATGAGGGAGGGTGTGTGGCGAGGTGATGAGGGAGGGTGAGGTGAGGTGATGAGGAGGGTGTGTGGTGAGGTGATGAGGAGGGTGTGTGGCGAGGTGATGAGGAGAGCGTGAGGCGAGGTGATGAGGGAGGGTGTGAGGCGAGGTGATGAGGGAGTGTGAGGTGAGGTGATGAAGGAGGGTGTGTGGCGAGGTGATGAGGGAGGGTGTGAGGCGAGGTGATGAGGAGGGTGTGTGGCGAGGTGATGAGGAGGGTGTGTGGCGAGGTGATGAGGGAGGGTGTGAGGCGAGGTGATGAGGGAGGGTGAGGTGAGGTGATGAAGGAGGGTGTGTGGCGAGGTGATGAGGGAGGGTGTGAGGCGAGGTGATGAGGAGGGTGTGTGGCGAGGTGATGAGGAGGGTGTGAGGCGAGGTGATGAGGGAGGGTGTGTGGCGAGGTGATGAGGAGGGTGTGAGGCGAGGTGATGAGGAGGGTGTGTGGTGAGGTGATGAGGGAGGGTGAGGTGAGGTGATGAAGGAGGGTGTGTGGCGAGGTGATGAGGAGGGTGTGTGGCGAGGTGATGAGGAGGGTGTGTGGTGAGGTGATGAGGGAGGGTTTGAGGCGAGGTGATGATGGAGGGTGTGTGGCGAGGTGATGAGGAGGGTGTGTGGCGAGGTGATGAGGGAGGGTGAGGTGAGGTGATGAAGGAGGGTGTGTGGTGAGGTGATGAAGGAGGGTGTGAGGCGAGGTGATGAGGGAGGGTTTGAGGCGAGGTGATGAAGGAGGGTGTGTGGCGAGGTGATGAAGGAGGGTGTGTGGCGAGGTGATGAGGGAGGGTTTGAGGCGAGGTGATGAAGGAGGGTGTGTGGCGAGGTGATGAGGGAGGGTGTGTGGCGAGGTGATGAAGGAGGGTGTGTGGCGAGGTGATGAAGGAGGGTGTGTGGCGAGGTGATGAAGGAGGGTGTGTGGCGAGGTGATGAGGGAGGGTTTGAGGCGAGGTGATGAAGGAGGGTGTGTGGCGAGGTGATGAAGGAGGGTGTGTGGCGAGGTGATGAGGGAGGGTTTGAGGCGAGGTGATGAGGGAGGGTGTGAGGTGAGGTGATGAAGGAGGGTGTGTGGCGAGGTGATGAGGGAGGGTGAGGCGAGGTGATGAAGGAGGGTGTGTGGCGAGGTGATGAGGGAGGGTGTGTGGTGAGGTGATGAGGAGGACGTGAGGCGAGGTGATGAGGGAGGGTGTGTGGCGAGGTGATGAGGGAGGGTGTGAGGCGAGGTGATGAGGGAGGGTGTGAGGCGAGGTGATGAGGAGGGTGTGAGGTGAGGTGATGAAGGAGGGTGTGAGGCGAGGTGATGACGGAGGGTGTGAGGCGAGGTGATGAGGAGGGTGTGAGGTGAGGTGATGAAGGAGGGTGTGTGGCGAGGTGATGAGGGAGGGTGAGGCGAGGTGATGAGGAGGGTGTGAGGCGAGGTGATGACGGAGGGTGTGAGGCGAGGTGATGAGGAGGGTGTGTGGCGAGGTGATGAGGGAGGGTGTGTGGCGAGGTGATGAGGGAGGGTGTGTGGTGAGGTGATGACGGAGGGTGTGAGGCGAGGTGATGAGGAGGGTGTGTGGCGAGGTGATGAGGAGGGTGTGAGGCGAGGTGATGAGGGAGGGTGTGTGGTGAGGTGATGAGGGAGGGTGTGAGGCGAGGTGATGAGGGAGGGTGTGTGGTGAGGTGATGACGGAGGGTGTGAGGCGAGGTGATGAGGAGGGTGTGTGGCGAGGTGATGAGGGAGGGTGTGTGGCGAGGTGATGAGGAGGGTGTTTGGCGAGGTGATGAGGGAGGGTGTGAGGCGAGGTGATGAGGAGGGTGTTTGGCGAGGTGATGAGGGAGGGTGTGAGGCGCGGTGATGAGGAGGGTGTTTGGTGAGGTGATGAGGGAGGGTGTGTGGCGAGGTGATGAGGAGGGTGTTTGGCGAGGTGATGAGGGAGGGTGTGAGGCGAGGTGATGAGGGAGGGTGTGAGGCGAGGTGATGAGGGAGGGTGAGGTGAGGTGATGAGGAGGGTGTGAGGCGAGGTGATGAGGGAGGGTGTGTGGCGAGGTGATGAGGGAGGGTGTGAGGCGAGGTGATGAGGGAGGGTTTGTGGCGAGTTGATGAAGTAGGGTGTGAGGCGAGGTGATGAGGAGGGTGTGTGGCGAGGTGATGAGGAGGGTGTGTGGCGAGGTGATGAAGGAGGGTGTGAGGCGAGGTGATGAGGAGGGTGTGTGGCGAGGTGATGAGGGAGGGTGTGAGGCGAGGTGATGAGGGAGGGTGTGTGGCGAGGTGATGAGGAGGGTGTGTGGCGAGGTGATGAGGAGGGTGTGTGGCGAGGTGATGAGGGAGGGTGAGGTGAGGTGATGAAGGAGGGTGTGAGGCGAGGTGATGAGGGAGGGTTTGAGGCGAGGTGATGAGGGAGGGTGAGGTGAGGTGATGAGGAGGGCGTGAGGCGAGGTGATGAGGGAGGGTGAGGTGAGGTGATGAAGGAGGGTGTGTGGCGAGGTGATGAGGGAGGGTTTGAGGCGAGGTGATGAGGAGGGCGTGAGGCGAGGTGATGAGGGAGGGTGAGGCGAGGTGATGAGGGAGGGTGTGTGGTGAGGTGATGAGGGAGGGTGTGAGGCGAGGTGATGAGGGAGGGTGTGTGGCGAGGTGATGAGGGAGGGTGTGAGGCGAGGTGATGAGGAGGGTGTGAGGCGAGGTGATGAGGGAGGGTGTGTGGCGAGGTGATGAGGGAGGGTTTGAGGCGAGGTGATGAGGGAGGGTGTGAGGCGAGGTGATGAGGAGGGTGTGAGGCGAGGTGATGAGGGAGGGTGTGTGGCGAGGTGATGAGGGAGGGTTTGAGGCGAGGTGATGAGGGAGGGTGTGAGGCGAGGTGATGAGGGAGGGTGTGTGGCGAGGTGATGAGGAGGGTGTGTGGCGAGGTGATGAGGGAGGGTGTGTGGCGAGGTGATGAGGATGGTGTGTGGCGAGGTGATGAGGGAGGGTGTGAGGCGAGGTGATGAGGGAGGGTGTGTGGCGAGGTGATGAGGGAGGGTGTGAGGCGAGGTGATGAGGGAGGGTGTGTGGCGAGGTGATGAGGGAGGGTTTGAGGCGAGGTGATGAGGGAGGGTGTGTGGTGAGGTGATGAGGGAGGGTGTGAGGCGAGGTGACGAGGGAGGGTGTGAGGCGAGGTGATGAGGGAGGGTGTGTGGCGAGGTGATGAGGGAGGGTGTGAGGCGAGGTGATGAGGAGGGTGTGAGGTGAGGTGATGAGGGAGGGTGTGTGGTGAGGTGATGAGGAGGGTGTGAGGCGAGGTGATGAGGGAGGGTGAGGTGAGGTGATGAAGGAGGGTGTGAGGCGAGGTGATCAGGGAGAGTGTGTGACGAGGTGTTGAGGGAAGATGAGGGACAAGTTGATCAGGGAGGGAGTGGAGAGGTGTGAGGCGAGGTGATGTGAGATGGTGTGAAGCGAGGTGATGAGGGAGGGTGTGTGGCAAGGTGTTGAGGGAAGATGAGGGACAAGTTGATCAGGGAGGGAGTGGAGAGGTGTGAGGCTAGGTGATGTGAGATGGTGTGAGGCGAGGTGATGAGGGAGGGTGTGTAGCGAGGTGATGAGGGGGGGTGTGAAGCGAGGTGATGAGGAGGGTGTGGAGAGGTGAGGAATGAGTTGATGAGGGAGGTTGTGAGGTGATGAGGGAGAATGTTGAGAGGTGAGGGATGAGGTGATGAGGGAGGGTGTGAGGCGAGGTGATGAGGGAGTGGAGCGGTGAGGGATGAGGTGTTATGGGCCAGGAGAACCCCAAAGTGTATCATGGAGTTCACCTGACCCACAACGTTTACTAGTTGTGGTATGGGGAACACATGGCCCACTCTACAGGTGCGGTACAGCAGAAATTGAAAAGTATTTTTTAAAGCAAAACAATGTTTATTCTATGAACTAAAGTTAACCTTTTTAAAACATACAGTGAACATCTTAGCAACCATCAATTCAAATACAACCCCCAAAGAATACAACACTAAGTAATCCTTTGAGCTTTCCTTTTAACATCCATAAGACTTAAAACACCTTTTACCAGAAGCACATCAGGTTAAAGTCACTACTGTTATTAGTTTTAAATCACCAAGATCGATTTACAGTCTTTAGATTACAGAGAGAGAATCTAATACACCTTCTGGCTGTGACTGTAGCTATCCAGCTCTGAAAACTAAACTAAACCACACCCTGCAGCAAACAGCCTAAAACAAAAGTAAAAAGCTGACAGACAGCCCAGCTCCATCCACTCTCTGACATCACCGCAGTAATAAACACCCATTTCTTAAAGGTACTCTCCCATGACACCTCCCCCCAAGTAAAAAAAATAAACCATCAACTTCAAGATGGTTTCATTTTTCAACTTTTCACTACCTTTTAAGAAATGCACACAGTAAATATACTTTTTCGTTTCAAAGAACAACACACGCAAACAGGTATAATAAAATACTCCATTTTTTTTCTTTTTTCTTGCTCCAACTGAAATCCTTCTCGATTGACAGTCTCTTTGAACAAGGAGGTCTCTGCATGGTCCATCCATTTCTCTCCGCTTTGGCATTTCTCTTTAAAGTCAGATACTTTAGTTCAATCTGATCACAGAGTCCCTTGTAATTCTCCAACACAGGAGCATTGGTTATCACAGCTTTCAGGCCGTCAAATGCCTGTTGAAACTCCGCTGTCCACTGAAATTTTCGACGTTTCTTCAGCAAGTCCATCAGTGGAGCAACCACACTACAAAACCCTTGCACAAATTTTCGAACAAATCCACTCATGCCAAGAACTCGCATTATTTCCCTTCGTCTTGAGGGTATCGGAAACTCCTCAATAACTGTTGATTTCACATCCCGTGGGACCAATCGACCCGGTCCGATTGTATGGCCAAGAAAAGTGACTTGGGCTTTTCCAAACTCACTTTTGGCTAGTGTGGTGTTGGGCGTTCTGACACACAGATGAGCCAACACGGTTGTATATGGTACAACGCTATTTTATTTAAACTTTATGTACAGTTTTGTCTTGATACTCTGCACGTGGGGATTCCCTGTTTGTGATCTTGTAACAGGTCTTGTCCGTGTCTTTGTCCCCAGACCTACTGTCCACTAGGTGTCGTGTTCGTGCTTTTATGTGGTTGCTGTCTTTGTGTGTGATTGGTTGTGGTGTTGTGTGCTCTGATTTGTCTGTTGGTGTGTCCATCATGAATATCATGACAGCTAGGTTTACCACCAAACCCGCCTCCTAAAGTCGATCAAATAACTCCATCAGATGTTTCAAATGTTCTTTCCATGTCTGGCTGGAAATTACCAGATCGTCGATGTACACCGCACAATTGGGTAATCCTGAAACGGCTTTGTTAGTTAACCGTTGAAATGTGGCTGGGGCGTTTTCCATGCCAAATGGCATAACTTTGAATTGGTCTATACCATCTGGAGTCACAAAAGCTGAAATCTCCTTCGCCCTTTTGGATAAAGGTACCTGCCAGTAACCTTTAAGTAAATTCAATTTGGAAATAAAAGCTGATTGTCCCACTTTCTCAATGCAATCCTTCAAACTGGGACAGGATAAGAGTCAGTTCTTGTAACATAGAATCATAGAATTTACAGTGCAGAAGGAGGCCGTTCGGCCCGTCGAGTCTGCACCAGCTCTTTGAAAGAGCACCCTACCCAAGCCCACACCTCCACCCTACCCCCATAACCCAGTATAACCATAAGACCATAAGACCATAAGACATAGGAGCGGAAGTAAGGCCATTTGGCCCATCGAGTCCACTCCACCATTCAATCATGGCTGATTTCAACTCCATTTACCCGCTCTCTCTCCATAGCCCTTAATTCCTCGAGAAATCAAGAATTTATCAACTTCTGTCTTAAAGACACTCAACGTCCCGGCCTCCACTGCCCTCTGTGGCAATGAATTCCACAGACCCACCACTCTCTGGCTGAAGAAATTTCTCCTCATCTCTGTTCTAAAGTGACTCCCTTTTATTCTAAGGCTGTGCCCCCGGGTCCTAGTCTCCCCTGCTAATGGAAACAACTTCCCTACATCCACCCTATCTAAGCCATTCATTATCTTGTAAGTTTCTATTAGATCTCCCCTCAACCTCCTAAACTCCAATGAATATAATTCCAGGATCCTCAGACGTTCATCGTATGTTAGGCCTACCATTCCTGGGATCATCCGTGTGAATCTCCGCTGGACCCGCTCCAGTGCCAGTATGTCCTTCCTGAGGTGTGGGGCCCAGAATTGCTCACAGTATTCTAAATGGGGCCTAACTAATGCTTTATAAAGCTTCAGAAGTACATCCCTGCTTTTATATTCCAAGCCTCTTGAGATGAATGACAACATTGCATTTGCTTTCTTAATTACGGACTCAACCTGCAAGTTTACCTTGAGAGAATCCTGGACTAGGACTCCCAAGTCCCTTTGCACTTCAGCATTATGAATTTTGTCACCGTTTAGAAAATAGTCCATGCCTCTATTCTTTTTTCCAAAGTGCAAGACCTCGCACTTGCCCATGTTGAATTTCATCAGCCATTTCTTGGACCACTCTCCTAAACTGTCTAAATCTTTCTGCAGCCTCCCCACCTCCTCCATACTACCTGCCCCTCCACCTATCTTTGTATCATCGGCAAACTTAGCCAGAATGCCCCCAGTCCCGTCATCTAGATCGTTAAGATATAAAGAGAACAGCTGTGGCCCCAACACTGAACCCTGCGGGACACCACTCATCACCGGTTGCCATTCCGAAAAAGAACCTTTTATCCCAACTCTCTGCCTTCTGCCTGACAGCCAATCGTCAATCCATGTTAGTACCTTGCCTCGAATACCATGGGCCCTTATTTTACTCAGCAGTCTCCCGTGAGGCACCTTATCAAAGGCCTTTTGGAAGTCAAGATAGATAACATCCATTGGCTCTCCTTGGTCTCACCTATTTGTTATCTCTTCAAAGAACTCTAACAGGTTTGTCAGGCATGACCTCCCCTTACTAAATCCATGCTGACTTGTCCTAATCTGACCCTGCACTTCCAAGAATTTAGAAATCTCATCCTTAACAATGGATTCTAGAACCTTGCCAACAACCGAGGTTAGGCAAAGTACTTATTTAGTTCCTCAGCTATTTCCTTGTCTCCCATCACAAAATTACCAGCGTCATTTTGGAGCGGCCCAATGTCAACTTTTGCCTCCCGTTTGTTTTTAATGTATTTAAAGAAACTTTTACTATCATTCCTAATGTTACTGGCTAGCCGACCTTCATATTTGATCCTCTATATCCTTATTTCTCTCTTTGTTATCCTCTGTTTGTTTTTGTAGCCTTCCCAATCTTCTGACTTCCCACTACTCTTTGCCACATTATAGGCTTTCTCTTTTGCCTTGATGCATTCCCTAACTTCCTTTGTCAGCCATGGCTGCCTAATCCCCCCTCTGATAACCTTTCTTTTCTTTGGGATGAACCTCTGTACTGTATCCTCAATTACTCCCAGAAACTCCTGCCATTGCTGTTCTACTGTCTTTCCCACTAGGCTCTGCTCCCAGTCGATTTTCGTCAGTTCCTCCCTCGTGCCCCTGTAGTTACCTTTATTTAACTGTAACACCTTTACATCTGATTCTACCTTCTTTCTTTCAAATTGGAGATTGAATTCTACCATATTATGATCACTGCCTCCTAAGTGCTCCCTTACTTTAAGATCTTTAATCAAGTCTGGCTCATTACATAACACTAAGTCCAGAATGGCCTGTTCTCTCGTGGGCTCCATCACAAGCTGTTCCAAAAAGCCCTCCTGTAAACATTCAATGAATTCCCTTTCCTTGGGTCCACTGGCAGCATTATTTACCCAGTCCACCTGCATATTGAAGTCCCCCATGATCACTGTGACCTTGCCTTTCTGACATGCACTTTCTATTTCGTGGTGCATTTTGTGCCCCCGGTCCTGACCACTGTTAGGAGGCCTGTACATAACTCCCATTATGGTTTTTTTGTGGTTCCCATTTGTGGTTCCTCAACTCTACCCACACAGACTCCACATCATCTGACGCTCTGTCATTTAGTGCTATTGATTTAATTTCATTCCTAATTAACAAGGCAACCCCGCCCCCTCTGCCCACCTCCCTGTCTTTTCGATAGGTTGTGAATCCCTGGATGTTTAAATGCCAGTCCTGAACCCCCTGCAACCATGTCTCTGTAATGCCTACCACATCATACCTGCCAGTCACAATCTGGGCCACAAGCTCATCTACCTTGTTCCGTACACTGCGCGCATTTAAATATAGCACCTTTAATTCTCTATTGACCGTCCCTTTTTGTTTTCTTAGTGTGGTGGACCTTGGTTTACTGAGCCTTTCCATACACTGTGTCATATTTTGTGGGATGGGGACTATCGTAACCTCTCCTGAGTTTTGTCTTTTCGTGCTTTTTTGTATTCCTAAGCAGCTACGCTTCCCACTGATTACTTCACCTCTTGGTTCCCTGACTTTTCCTTCCCCCCAATCTTTAGTTTAAAGTCCTATTGACCACCCTATTTATTCTTTTCGCCAGAACACTGGTCCCAGCTCGGTTCAGGTGGAGACCATCCCAGCGGTATAGGTCCCCCCTGTCCCAAAACTGATGCCAGTGTCCCATGAAAAGGAACCCCTCTTTCCCACACCACTCTTTCAGCCACGTGTTAACTTCCCTGATTCTTGCCTCCCTATGCCAATTTGCACGTGGCTCGGGCAGTAATCCGGAGATTATGACCCTTGAGGACCTGTTTTTTAATTTGAATCCTAGCTCTTTATAATCTCTAAACAGGTCCTCTTTCCTAGACTTGCCTATGTTGTTGGTACCGACATGGACCACAACAACTGGATCCTCCCCCTCCCTCTCCAGTATCCTTTCAAGCTGGTCAGAGATGTCCCGCACCCTAGCACCGGGCAGGCAACATACCATGCGGGACTCTTTATCCTGCTCACAAAGGATACTATCTATCCCCCTGATAATAGAATCCCCTACAACTACAACTTGCCTATTTACTCCCTCCCCTTGAATGGCCTGCTGAACCATGGTGCCTTGATCAGCTGACTCATCCTTCCTGCAGCCCTGTTCACCATCCACACAGGGAACAAGTGCCTCATACCTGTTGGACAGAGTCAAGGGCTGAGGCGCCTGAGTTCCTGACTGCTGGTTCCCTTTACCTGCCTGACTTGCAGTCACACCCTGCTGTCCCTGGCCACTGGCAGGATGTATACTTACTCTGACAGCCAAGGGGCTGTTTAGCACAGGGCCAAATCGCTGGCTTTGAAAGCAGACCAAGGCAGGCCAGCAGCACGGTTCGATTCCCGTACCAGCCTCCTGAACAAGCGCCGGAATGTGGCGACTAGGGGCTTTTCACAGTAACTTCATTTGAAGCCTACTTGTGACAATAAGCTATTTTCATTTCATTTAATTTCATTTACATTTCATTTCAGTAACCCCACCCAACACTAAGGGCAATTTCTGACACTAAGGGCAATTTATCATGGCCAATCCACCTGACCTGCACATCTTTGGACTGTGGGAGGAAACAGGAGCACCCGGAGGAAACCCACGCAGACACGGGGAGAATGTGCAGACTCCGCACAGACATTGACCCAAGCCGGGAATCGAACCTGGGATCCTGGAGCTGTGAAGCAATTGTACTAACCACCATGCTACCGTGCTGCCCACTAACCGCATTAACCTTTCGATAGTCCACACACAACCATTGGGTACCGTCTGGTTTTGGTACCATCACTATGGGTGAGCTCCATTGGCTGCAACCCACTTCAATTATGTCATTTTTAAGCACACTCTCAATCTCTTTGTTAACCTGTGCCAATTTTAAAGGATTAAGTCTATATGGATGTTGTTTGATTGGAACAGCATTTCCCACATCTACGTCATGTGTAGCCATTTTAGTACTTCCCAATTTATCTCCACAAACGTGCCCATGTGATATCAATAACTCTTTCAGGTCAGTTCGTTTTTCCTCTGGAAGGTAACTCAACAATTTATGCCAATTTTTAAGAACATCCTCGTTTTCCAATTTAATTTGAGGTATGTCAAATTCACAATCATCTGGATTTGGTTCGTCACTTTGAGTTAGAATCATTAAAACCTCCTTTTTCTCTCCTTCCCTTTCAAAGTACCTTTTAAGCATATTCGCATGACATACTCGGTGAGTCTTCCTTCTACCTGGTGTTTTTACCACATAATTCACCTCACTTAATTTCCTTTCAATCTGATACGGTCCACAAAACCTTGCTTTTAAAGGCTCACCTACCACGGGTAACAACACTAAAACTTTATCCCCACTGGCAAAACTACGAACTTTGGATTTCTTGTCCGCTACCCGTTTCATCACATTTTGTGCAACTTTCAAACGTTGTCTAGCCAATTCACCTGCTCTATTTAATTGTTCCCTAAAATTTGACACGTAATCCAATAATGTAATTTCCGATTTCTCACACACCAATTTTTCCTTAATCAATTTAAGTGGTCCTCTACTTCATGACCAAAAAGTACTTCAAAAGGACTAAATTTGGTTGACTCATTCGGAGCATCCCTAATTGCAAACAGTACAAATGGAATTGCTTTAACCAATCCTCTGGATAATCTTGACAATACGCCCTCAACATTGTCTTTAATGTCTGAAGTCACCTTTCTAATGCTCCCTGTGATTCTGGATGGTATGCAGTTGGTTTAAATTGTTTTATTCCTAAGCTATCCATAACTTCTTTGAATAACCTTGAGGTAAAATTCGATCCTTGATCCAATTGTATTTCTGTGGGTAGTCCATATCTGATAAAGAATTGAAGTAACTCCTCCACAATCTTTTTAGCTGTAATATTACGAACTGGAATGGCCTCTGGAGACCTAGTAAACACATCCATTATAGTCAAAAGATATTGATTCCCACTTTTTGTTTTAGGAAGCGGTCCTATGCAATCAATTAGGACCCTTGTAAAAGGTTCCTCAATGCTGTAATGGGTATTAAGGGCACTGGTTTTATCACTGCTTGAGGTTTCCCTATCACTTGGCATGTATGACAAGACAAAATTTTACTACATCTTTATGTCATCCAGGCCAATAAAAATGTTTTTGGATTTTAGCTTGAGTCTTCCTTATTCCCAAATGACCTCCCACTGGTACCTCATGTGCAACTCGCAACACCTCCTTTCTATACCCTACCGGCAATACTACTTGATGAAATTCTGCCCACTTTTCATCCGCCTGCATATGTAAAGGTCTCCATTTTCTCATCAACACATCACTTTTACGGTAATAACACTCTGGTATACATGCAGATTCCTCTTCCATGTATGCTTTCTGATACATCTGTTTTATTTCTATATCTTTCTGTTGTAACTCCGCCAATTTTCCTGAACTAAAAATATCCGCCTCATCCTCCACCTGTTCTTGTTCTTTTTCAACCATCTGATCAAAAATCGTTTCTGATAATTGCACTTCAACTTCATCTTCACTCTTTGATTTCTCCTCTTTCCTTAACCTGTGACTTTGCGACCTTGTTACTACACAATCCGGAAAAATCCTAGGATATTCGTCTTTCAACACTTCAGTTGACTGATTTTCCACTGACTTACCAACCACAGTAGGCATCACTCCCATCTGCGATCCAGCTATATCATTACCCAAGATAAACTGTATTCCTGGACAAGATAGTTTATCTATTACTCCTACTACCACTTCACCACTCTTCACTGGACTTTCCAACCTTACCTTATATAATGGAACACTACTCCTCTCACCCTGAATTCCACATATTACCACCTTTTCTGGCAACATTCTCCCCAAACTACATAACTCCTCATCTCTTACCATTAAAGATTGACTGGTTCCCGTATCTCTTAGAATTGTGACTTCCTTACCTGCTCCTCCTGATACACATGAGTAAACTTTACCCACACAAGCAAATTCTTTAAAGAGATCTACATAAGAACATAAGAACTAGGAGCAGGAGTAGGCCATCTGGCCCCACGAGCCTGCTCCACCATTCAATGAGATCATGGCTGATCTTTTGTGGACTCAGCTCCACTTTCCGGCCCGAACACCATAACCCTTAATCCCTTATTCTTCAAAAAACTATCTATCTTTATCTTAAAAACAGTTAATGAAGGAGCCTCTACTGCTTCACTGGGCAAGGAATTCCATAGATTCACAACCCTTTGGGTGAAGAAGTTCCTCCTAAACTCAGTCCCAAATCTACTTCCCCTTATTTTGAGGCTGTGCCCCCTAGTTCTGCTTTCACCTGTCAGTGGAAACAACCTGCCCGCATCTATCCTATCTATTCCCTTCATAATCTTATATGTTTCTATAAGATCCCCCCTCATCCTTCTAAATTCCAACGAGTACAGTCCCAGTCTACTCAACCTCTCCTCGTAATCCAACCCCTTCAGCTCTGGGATTAACCTAGTGAATCTCCTCTGCACACCCTCCGGTGCCAGTACGTCCTTTCTCAAGTAAGGAGACCAAAACTGAACACAATACTCCAGGTGTGGCCTCACTAACACCTTATACAATTGCAGCATAACCTCCCTAGTCTTAAACTCCATCCCTCTAGCAATGAAGGACAAAATTCCATTTGCCTTCTTAATCACCTGTTGCACCTGAAAACCAACTTTTTGCGACTCATGCACTAGCACACCCTGGCACCTTCTTATCAATCACCTCTTGATCAGGCTGTCCAATCTTTTACACCTCCTTCGCTTCACTTGGGCTTTCCTTTACCACTTTAACAAACCCCACTGTCTTATCCTGTTTTACCACATCAGCCTTCCCAGTGCTTTTCTTCAACTACCAACACTGACTTTACATGGCCTAGTTTATTGCAGTGAAAACATTTGAAACTTTTCGTTTCTTTTCCATCCTCCTGGATTTCTTTTTTAATCTGATTATCTCCCATCAGATCACCTTTACCTTTACCACTTGAGTATTTCTCATGTCCCCAGTTTCTATCCCTCACCGGCTGAAACTGAGGTCGGAAACCAAGCTTTGATTTATGAACTAATTCATAATCATCTGCCATTTCTGCTGCCAGTCTCGCAGTTTTAACCCTCTGCTCTTCCACATGAGTTCTCACTACATCAGGAATTGAATTTTTAAACTCCTCCAAAAGTATAATTTCTCTGAGAGCTTCATACATTTGATCTATTTTCAAAGCCCTTATCCACCATTCAAAATTACTCTGCTTGATCCTTTCAAACTCCATGTATGTTGACCAAATTCTTTCCCTATATTTCTAAACCTTTGTCTGCAGGCTTCAGGTACTACAAAGAACAAAGAACAAAGAAAATTACAGCACAGGAACAGGCCCTTCGGCCCTCCCAGCCTGCGCCGATCCCGATCCTTTATCTAAACTGGTCTTCTATTTTCCAAGGATCTACTTCCCTCTGTTCCCCGCCCGTTCATATATCTGTCTAGATGCATCTTAAATGATGCTATCGTGCCCGCCTCTACCACCTCCGCTGGCAAAACGTTCCAGGCACCCACCACCCTCTGCGTAAAAAACTTTCCACGCACATCTCCCTTAAACTTTCCCCCTCTCACCTTGAAATCGTGACCCCTTGTAATTGACACACCCACTCTTGGAAAAAGCTTGTTGCTATCCACCCTGTCCATACCTCTCATAATTTTGTAGACCTCAACCTCCGTCTTTCCAACGAAAACAATCCTAATCTACTCAACCTTTCTTCATAGCTAGCACCCTCCATCCCAGGCAACATCCTGGTGAACCTCCTCTGCACCCTCTCTAAAGCATCCACATCCTTCTGGTAATGTGGCGACCAGAACTGCACGCAGTATTCCAAATGTGGCCTAACCAAAGTCTGAAACAACTGTAACATGACCTGCCGACTCTTGTACTCAATACCCCGTCCGATGAAGGCAAGCATGCTGTATGCCTTCTTGACCACTCTATCGACCTGTGTTGCCACCTTCAGGGTACAATGAACCTGTACTCCCAGATCTCTCTGTACATCAATTTTCCCCAGGACTCTTCCATTGACCGTATAGTCCGCTCTTGAATTAGATCTTCCAAAATGCATCACCTCACATTTGCCTGGATTGAACTCCATCTGCCATTTCTCTGCCCAACTCTCCAATCTATCTATATTTTGCTGTATTCTCTGACAGTCCTCCTCACTATCTGCAACTCCACCAATCTTAGTATCATCTGCAAACTTGCTAATCAGACCACCTATACCTTCGTCCAGATCATTTATGTATATCACAAACAACAGTGGTCCGAGCACAGATCCCTGTGGAACACCACTAGTCACCTTTCTCCATTTTGAGACACTCCCTTCCACCACTACTCTGTCTCCTGTTGCCCAGCCAGTTCTTTATCCATCTAGCTAGTACACCCTGAACCCCATACGGCTTCACTTTTTCCATCAACCTGCCATGGGAAACTTTATCAAACACCTTACTGAAGTCCATGTATATGACATCTACAGCCCTTCCCTCATCAATTAACTTTGAAACTTCCTCAAAGAATTCTAATAGGTTTGTAAGACATGACCTTCCCTGCACAAAACCATGCTGCCTATCACTGATAAGTCTATTTTCTTCCAAATATGAATAGATCCAATCCCTCAGTATCTTCTCCTACAGTTTGCCTACCACTGACATCAAGCTCACAGGTCTACAATTCCCTGGATTACCCCTGCTACCCTTCTTAAACCGAGGGACAACATTAGCAATTCTCCAGTCCTCCGGGACCTCACCCGTGCTCACGGATGCTGCAAAGCTATCTGTTAAGGCCCCAGCTATTTTGTCCCTCGCTTCCCTCAGTAACCTGGGATAGATCCCATCCGGACCTGAGACTTGTCCACCTTAATGCCTTTTAGAATACCCAAAACTTCCCCCTTCCTTATGCCGACTTGACCTAGAGTATTTAAACATCCATCCCAAGCCTCAACATCCATCATGTCCCTCTCCTTGGTGAATACCGATGCAAAGCACTCATTAAGAATCTCACCCATTTCCTCTGACTCCACACATAAATTCCCTCTTTTGTCTTTGAGTGGGCCAATCCTTTCTCTAGTTACCCTCTTGCTCCTTCTATACAAATAAAAGGCTTTGGGATTTTCCTGAACCCTGTTAGCCAAAGATATTTCATGACCCCTTTAAGCCCTCTTTATTGCGCGTTTGAGATGTGTCCTACTTTCCCGATATTCCTCCAAAGCTTCATCAGATTTAAGTTGCCTAGATCTTATGTATGCTTCCTTTTTCATCTTAGCTAGTCTCACAATTCTTCCCGTCATCCATGGTTCCCGAATCTTGCCATTTCTATCCCTCATTTTCACAGGGACATGTCTGTCCTGCACTCTAATCAACCTTTCCTTCAAAGACTCCCACATTTCAAATGTGGATTTACCCTTGAACAGCTGCTCCCAATCCACATTCCCTAGCTCCTGCCGAATTTTGTAATACTTGGCCTTTCCCCAATTTAGCACTCTTCCTTTAGGACCACTCTCGTCTTTGTCCATGAGTATTCTAAAACTTACGGAATTGTGATCACTATTCCCAAAGTAATCACCAACTGAAACTTCAACCACCTGGCCGGGATCGTACCCCAATATCAGGTCCAGTATGGCCCCTTCCCAAGTTGGACTATTTACATACTGCTCTAAAAATCTCTCCTGGATGCCCCTTACAAATTCTGCTCCATCTACGCCTCCAACACTACATGAGTCCCATTCAATGTTGGGGAAGTTAAAATCTCCCATCACGACCACCCAATTGCTCCTACATTTTTCTATAATCTGTCTACATATTTGTACCTCTACTTCACGCTCACTTTTGGGAGGCCTGTAGTAAAGTCCCAACAATGTTACTGCACCCTTCCTATTTCTTAGCTCTACCCATATTGCCTCAGTGCTCGAATCCTCCATTGTGCCCTCAATCATATCTGTGATATCATCTCTGACCTGTAATGCAACTCCTCCACCCCTTTTACCTCCCTCTCTATCCCACCTGAAGCATCTATACCCTGGGATATTTAGTTGCCAGTCTTGCCCTTCCCTCAACCAAGTCAAGGGCAGCACGGTAGCACAGTGGTTAGCACTATTGCTTCACAGCTCCAGTGTCCCAGGTTCGATTCCGGCTTGGGTCACTGTCTGTGCGGAGTCTGCACATCCTCCCCGTGTGTGCGTGGGTTTCCTCCGGGTGGTCCGGTTTCCTCCCACAGTCCAAAGATGTGCAGGTTAGGTGGATTGGCCATGATAAATTGCCCTTAGTGTCCAAAATTGCCTTTAGTGTTGGGTGGGGTTACTGGGTTATGTGGATAGGGTGGAGGTGTTGACCTTGGGTAGGGTGCTCTTTCCAAGAGCCGGTGCAGACTCGATGGGCCGAATGGGCTCCTTCTGCACTGTAAATTCTATGATAAAAAGTCTCAGTAATACCAATAACATCATATTCCCAGGTACTAATCCAAGCCCTAAGTTCATCTGCCTTACCTGCTATACTTCTCGCATTGAAACAAATGCACCCCAGACCACCTGTCCCTTTGCGTTCATCATCTCTTCCCTGTCTACTCTTCCCCTTAGACACATTTAGTTTATTATCTAGTACCTTACTGGCTTTAGTTGCTGCCTCTTTACTGACCTCTAACTTCCTAATCTGGTTCCCATCCCCCTGCCACATTAGTTTAAAACCTCCCCAACAGTGTTAGCAAAAGGACATTGGTTCCAGTCCTGCCCAGGTGTAGACCATCCGATTTGTAATGGTCCCACCGCCCCCAGAACCGGTTCCAATGTCCCCAAAATCTGAACCCCTCCCTCCTGCACCATCTCTCAAGCCACGTATTCATTCTGACTATACTTGAATTTCTACTCTGACTGTCTCGTGGCACTGGTAGCAATCCTGAGATTACTACCTTTGAGGTCCTACTTTTTAACTTATCTCCTAACTCCCTTAATTCTGATTGTAGGACCTCATCCCGTTTTGTACCTATATCATTGGTGCCTATATGCCCACGACAACTGGCTGTTCACCCTCCCCCTTCAGTATGTCCTGCAGCCGATCTGAAACACCCCTGACCCGTGCACCCGGAGGGCAACATACCATTCGGGAGTCTCGTTTTCGACCACAGAAACACCTGTCTACTGCCCTTACGATTGAATCCCCTATGACAATAGCCCTGCCAGTCTTTTTCCCACCCTTCTGTGCAGCAGAGCCAGCCACGGTGCCATGAGCCTGGCTACTACTGCCTTCCCCTGGTGAGTCATCTCCCCCAACAGTATCCAAAACAGTATACCTGTTTTGGAGGGAGATGACTGCAGGGGACACCTGCACTGCCTTCCTGCTCTTTCTCTGCCTTTTGGTCACCCATTCCCCGTCTCCCTCACCAATCCTAATCTGCGGTGTGACCAACTCATTGAACGTGCTATCCACGACCTCCTCAGCATCGCGGATGCTCCAATGTGAGTCCATCCGCAGCTCCAGAGCCGTCATGCGGTCTAACAGGAGCTGCAGGTGGGCACACTTCTCGCACATGAAGGAATCAGGGACATCGGCCGCGTCACTGAACTCCCACATTGAGCACGAGGAGCATAACACGGGTCTGGGATCTCCTGCCATTTTTACACTTTACCTTAACTGATTATAAATATAATATCAAATAATGAATAATTGAAAGGAATAAAGATTTTACTCACCAACCATAATACTTACCAACACACAAAGAGTTAAATTTCTCCCAGCTACTGCTAATTGGAGCACTTTCCTTACCAGCCAATCAGGTCACTGCTTTGCTGTGATGTCACTCTTCAAGGTAAGTTTTTTAAGAGGAAAGTTTACCTTCCTGACAGACCGCTGGCCACTGCTCCCGCCAAAAATCTGAAGGCCGCTTCTCCGGCAGCTGTGTCCACGCTGCTCTCCTTGCGCTCTTTTATCCTGTGTCCCTGCCGCTCTCCTCGCGCTCTTTTATCCTGTGTCCCCGCTGCTCTCCTTGCGCTCTTTTATCCTGTGTCCCTGCCGCTCTCCTCGCGCTCTTTTATCCTGTGTCCCCGCCGCTCTCCTCGCGCTCTTTTATCCTGTGCCCCGCCGCTCTCCTCACGCTCTTTTATCCTGTGTCCCCGCCGCTCTCCACGCGCTCTTTTATCCTGTGTCCCCGCCGCTCTCCTCGCGCTCTTTTATCCTGTGTCCCCGCCGCTCTCCTCGCGCTCTTTTATCCTGTGTCCCCGCCGCTCTCCTCGCGCTCTTTTATCCTGTGTCCCCGCCGCTCTCCTCGCGCTCTTTTATCCTGTGTCCAAGCCGCTCTCCTCGCGCTCTTTTATCCTGTGTCCCCGCCGCTCTTTCACTGCAGGCTGTGACGTCACGGTTCAACTTCTTTCTACTTCTACCTGCCCTCGAGTCTCCCTCTTGATCTTTACTCGGCTGGGATCCTTACAGTGATTGCCTTTTTTTTTGGTTAGAGGAGGAGGTAGGGAGGGAAACACTGAAGAAGTGTTTCGGGTTTAACTGTCACTTGACAACAGCTCCTCCACAAACCACCTTCAAGATACGGTGACCACAATGCACTAATGCAAAATTTCCCCGCAACAGCCAATCAGCGGCTCCGCTCTACTGCCCACGAGTTCACAAGCACCTAAGATGGATATTTTCACCTCCTCATCCGTCTCAGATACCTCCTCCAGTAGTGATGCAAACACTTCACTAGCCCTACTTACCAGCTTTGTTTGAATCAGTAATACCCACATGTCCTGTGGCCATTTCATTTGTTTAGCCACCTTCTCAAATGAAATGAAAAAGACTTCTACCACCTTCTCATCAAACCTTGGCAATGCTTGGACATATTTAAATAGATCCCCACCAAGCCTTCGACTATGGCGCTTATTCTCACTATCCTCATCACTATCGACCAACTGTACATTTGAAATGAAATGAAAAAATGAAATGTAAATCGCTTATTGTCACAAGTAGGCTTCAAATGAAGTTACTGTGAAAAGCCCCTAGTCGCCACATTCCGACGCCTGTTCGGGACATTTCCCTTTACGTCTGCCAATTTTAACTGACTGTCATGTTTCATGGTCATTTTCTGAAGTTCAAACTCTCTCTCTTTATCTTTTTCCCTGATCTGTATCTCCCTTTCTCTTTCTTTTTGTTCTGCAAGGGCTATTCTTTCTGTTCTCCTTTCTTCTCTCTCTTTTTCCTCTCTCTCTCTTTCTCTTTCTATTTCTTTGTCCTCTCTCTTTCGTATTCAAGCTGCTTTAATTCTTTCTCATGTTCCATTTGTTTAATTTGTAACTGAATTTTTGCCATTTCCAATGATCAAACTGTATCTCAGGCAACTTTAAATGCTTAGCCACCGCCATAATGACCTCATCTTTTCGCATTTTGTCAGGTAATGTTAACTGCAATGTTTTTGCCAAATCTAACAGTCTGCTTTTAGTTTCTGTCCGTAAGGTCCTCCGTGTGACCGTCTCCACCCCCAAAAACATCTGAGCCTCTGAAAGAGCCATTGTCCACAACACACTCCCTACTGACTAGAATACCACACCTGAAAAGCAACCACAATATGCTCACCCCTCACTGTCTTTACGTTCACTAAGCCAATCCAATAGATAGACTATTCTCTAAATCCTGGCCCATAACAAATTGGGGGCCAGGGTTTAGAGAACCCCAAAGTGTATCATGGAGTTCACCTGACCCACAACCTTTAATAGATTGTGGTATGGGGAGCACACGGCCCACTCTACAGGTGTGGTACAGCAGAAATGGAAAAGTATTTTTTGAAAGCAAAACAATGTTTAATCTATGAATTCAAGTTAACCTTTTAAAAACAGACAGTGAACATCTTAGCAACCATCAATTCAAATACAACCCCCAAACAATGCAAGACTAAGTAAACCTTTAAGCTTTTCTTTTAACATCCATAAGACTTAAAACACCTTTTCCCAGAAGCACATCAGGTTAAAGTCACTACTGTTATTAGTTTAAAATCACCAGGATCGATTTACAGTCTTTAGATTACAGAGAGAGACTCTAATAGACCTTCTGGCTGTGACTGCAGCTATCCAGCTCTGAAAACGAAACTAAAACACACGCCGCAGCAAACAACCTAAAATGAAAGTAAAAAGCTGACAGACAGCCCAGCTCCACCCACTCTGTGACATCACTGCAGTAATAAACACCCATTTCTTAAAGGTACTCTCACATGACAGAGATGATGAGGGAGGGTGTGAGGCGATGTGATGAGGGAGGGAGTGGAGGGGTTTGAGGCGAGGTGATGAGGGATGGAGTGGAGGGGTGTGAGGTGAGGTGATGAGGGGAGAGTGGAGCAAGATGATGAGGGGGGAGTGGAGCGAGGTGATGAAGGAGGGTGTGAGGGAAGAGGTGATGAGGGAGGGTGTTGAGAGGTGATGAGGGAGGTGTGAGGCGAGGTGATGAGGGTGGGTGTGAGGGATTAAGTGATGAGGGAGGGTGTGGAGAGGTGATGAGGGAGGGTGTGAGGGATGAAGTGATGAGGGAGGGTGTGGAGAGGTGATGAGGGAGGTGTGAGGCGAGGTGATGAGGGTGGGTGTGAGGGATGAAGTGATGAGGGACGGTGTGGAGAGGTGATGAGGGGGGAGTGGGGAGGTGGGAGTTTGGGAATGTTGGTTTGAGGGATAAATGCGGAGGGAAGTTGGAGCGGCTGAGGGGGAGGTGGGGGTGGGGGGGTTGGGGGGGATTTGACGGGGGAGGTGGGGGGGAAGTGCGGGGTTGGGGGGGATGTGCGGGGTGACGGGGGAGGGTGGGGGGGAGGTGGGGTGGGGGTGGGGTTAGGGGAGGGTAGGGGGAGGTGGGGTTGGGGGAGGTGGGGTGGGGGTGGGGTTAGGGGAGGGTAGGGGGAGGTGGGGTGGGGGTGGGGGAGGGGTGTGTGGGGGGTGGGGTGGGGGTGGGGAGGGTGGGGGGGTGGGGAGTGGGGTGCGGGTGGGGTTAGGGGAGGGTAGGGGGGAAATGGGGTGGGGGTGGGGGTGGGGGATGGGGGTGTGGTGGGTGGGATGGGTTTGGGGGAGGGTGGGGGGTGTGGGGGGTGGGGTGGGGGGGGTTAGGGGAGGGTAGGGGGGAGATGGGGTGGGGGTGGGGGAGGGGGGTGTGGGGGGTGGGGTGGGGGTGGGGGAGTGTGGGGGGGGGTGTGGGGGGTGGGGTGGGGGTGGGGGAGGGTGGGGGGGCTGTGTGCTGTAATACTCTGATTACTGACTCAGTTCCTCACCTTCTCCGCCCAGGAATATCAAACAGAATTGCCACACCGTCTGCGCTCCCCGTGAACAGCAGAAGCAGTGTAACACCCAGGGGTGCAGCACCTCCTGTCGGATCGGCGACTGGTCAAACTGGTCAACGTGTGACCCCTGTGTCAGGAAACAGGTACACGCTCCCCTTTCCAAAACCAAACCTTCCTCTTCCTGAGGGAGGGGGCGAGGGCATGGAGGGCAGGGGGAGGGGGCAGGCAGAGCAGGGGGAGGGCAGGAGAGCGAGGGAGAGGGGGAGGTGGAGGGCCACAGAATTTACAGTGCAGAAGGAGGCCATTCGGCCCATCGACTCTGCACCGACCCACTTAAGCCCTCACTTCCACCCTATCCCCATAACCCAATAACCTCCCCTAACCTTTTTTTGGACACTAAGGGCAATTTTGGACACTAAGGGCAATTTATCATGACCAATCCACCTAACCTGCACATCTTTGGACTGTGGGAGGAAACCGGAGCACCCGGAGGAAACCCACGCACACACGGGGAGGATGTGCAGACTCCGCACAGACAGTGACCCAAGCCGGAATCGAACCTGGGACCCTGGCGCTGTGAAGCCACATTGCTATCCACTTGTGCTACCGTGTTGCCCAGGACAGGTTCGGGACGGGGAGGAGAGGTTGGGGAGGGGTAGGGGGCCGTGGGAGGTTACTCTGTCTCCGCAGCTGAAGGATAGGAGTTTCCTTCATCGATGGACCTAGAGACAATGCAGGAGACACTTTGCTGTACTGCCCCCAGCAGTAGAATAGCACTCGATATAAAACCAAGGACAAGCCTACCCACTGCCTCGAACAGAGAGCCAATGGGAACAGGGTGATAAACCGTTAAAACCTCCTGGGTTCAGCACATACACCAGGAGTGGAACCCGTGAATATGGCCACTGCCTACCCCTTTCCCAGTATTCCAGCTTAACCAGCCTCCCTCAGCCGAGTACCTCAGCGCTTTCCTGGCACTCCCTCAGTACTGACCCTCTGACAGTGCGGCACTCCCTCAGTACTGACCCTCTGACAGTGCAGCACTCCCTCAGTACTGACCCTCTGACAGTGCGGAGCTCCCTCAGTACTGACCCTCTAACAGTGCAGCACTCCCTCAGTACTGACCCTCTGACAGTGCGGAGCTCCCTCAGTACTGACCCTCTGACAGTGCGGCACTCCCTCAGTACTGACCCTCTGACAGTGCAGCGCTCCCTCAGTACTGACCCTCTGACAGTGCAGCACTCCCTCAGTACTGACCCTCTGACAGTGCTGCACTCCCTCAGTACTGACCCTCTGACAGTGCAGCACTCCCTCAGTACTGACCCTCTGACATTGCAGCGCTCCCTCAGTACTGACCCTCTGACAGTGCTGCACTCCCTCAGTACTGACCCTCTGACAGTGCGGCACTCCCTCAGTACTGACCCTCTGACAGTGCTGCACTCCCTCAGTACTGACCCCCTGACAGTGCGGCACTCCCTCAGGACTGACCCTGTGACAGTGAGGCACTCCCTCAATACTGACCCTCTGACAGTGCAGCACTCCCTCAGTACTGACCCTCTGACAGTGCAGCACTCCCTCAGCACTGACCCTCTGACAGTGCGGCACTCCCTCAGTACTGACCCTCTGACAGTGCAGCACTCCCTCAGTACTGACCCTCTGACAGTGCGGCACTCCCTCATTACTGACAATCTGACAGTGCAGCGCTCCCTCAGTACTGACGCTCTGACAGTGCAGCACTCCCTCAGTACTGACCCTCTGACAGTGCAGCACTCCCTCAGTACTGACCCTCTGACAGTGCGGCACTCCCTCAGTACTGACCCTCTGACAGTGCGGCACTCCCTCAGTACTGACCCTCTGACAGTGCTGCACTCCCTCAGTACTGACCCTCTGACAGTGCAGCACTCCCTCAGGACTGACCCTGTGACAGTGAGGCACTCCCTCAATACTGACCCTCTGACAGTGCAGCACTCCCTCAGTACTGACCCTCTGACAGTGCAGCACTCCCTCAGTACTGACCCTCTGACAGTGCGGCACTCCCTCAGTACTGACCCTCTGACAGTGCAGCACTCCCTCAGTACTGACCCTCTGACAGTGCGGCACTCCCTCATTACTGACAATCTGACAGTGCAGCGCTCCCTCAGTACTGACGCTCTGACAGTGCAGCACTCCCTCAGTACTGACCCTCTGACAGTGCAGCACTCCCTCAATACTGACCCTCTGACAGTGCAGCACTCCCTCAGTACTGACCCTCTGACAGTGCAGCACTCCCTCAGTACTGACCCTCTGACAGTGCAGCACTCCCTCAGTACTGACCCTCTGACAGTGCGGCACTCCCTCAATACTGACCCTCTGACAGTGCAGCACTCCCTCAGTACTGACCCTCTGACAGTGCGGCACTCCCTCAGGACTGACCCTGTGACAGTGAGGCACTCCCTCAATACTGACACTCTGACAGTGTGGCACTCCATCAGTACGGACCGTCTGACAGTGCAGCACTCCCTCAATACTGACACTCTGACAGTGCGGCACTCCCTAAGTACTGACCCTCTGACAGTGCAGCAGCCCCTCAGTACTGACCCTCTGACAGTGCAGCACTCCCTTAGTACTGACCCTCTGACAGTACGGCACTCCCTCAGTTCTGACCCTCTGTCAGTGCAGCACTCTCTCAGTATTGATCCTCTGACAGTGCGGCAGTCTCTCAGTACTGACCCTCTGACAGTGCAGCGCTCCCTCAGTACTGACGCTCTGACAGTGCGGCACTCCCTCAGTACTGACCCTCTGACAGTGCGGCACTCCCTCAGTACTGACCCTCTGACAGTGCAGCACTCCCTCAGTACTGACCCTCTGACAGTGCAGCACTCCCTCAGTACTGACCCTCTGACAGTGCAGCATTCCCTCAGTACTGACCCTCTGACAGTGCAGCACTCCCTCAGCACTGGCCTTCTGACAGTGCAGTGCTCCCTCAGTACTGACCGTCTTACAGTGCAGTACTCCCTCAGTATTGACCCTCTGACAGTGCGGCGCTCCCTCAGTACTGACCCTCTGATAGTGCGGCACTCCCTCATTACTGACCCTCTGACAGTGCAGCACTCCCTCAGTACTGACCCTCTGATAGTGCGGCACTCCCTCAGTACTGACCCTCTGACAGTGCAGCACTCCCTCAGTACTGACCCTCTGATAGTGCGGCACTCCCTCATTACTGACCCTCTGACAGTGCAGCACTCCCTCAGTACTGACCCTCTGATAGTGCGGCACTCCCTCAGTACTGACCCTCTGATAGTGCAGCACTCCCCCAGTACTGACCCTCTGACAGTGCGGCACTCCCTCAGTACTGACCCTCTGATAGTGCAGCACTCCCCCAGTACTGACCCTCTGACAGTACAGCACTTCCTCACTACTGACCCTCTGACAGTGCAGCACTCCCTCAGTACTGACCCTCTGACAGTGCGGCGCTCCCTCAGTACTAACACTCTGACAGTGCAGCACTCCCTCAGTACTGACCCTCTGACAGTGCAGCACTCCCTCAGTACTAACACTCTGACAGTGCAGCACTCCCTCAGTACTGACCCTCTGACAGTGCGGCACTCCCTCAGTACTGACCCTCTGACAGTAGCACTCCTTCAATATGCTTTGGAAATCCCCATCTGCAACAAACATAGGTTCACACCAGCGCTGACTGACAGTCAGGGACCTTTACGCGGACGGCAGGATCACAACACCGGACGAACTGACAGAGAAATTCTTGCTAGCCACGGAGAACGAGCTAAGGTACCTGCAGCTCAAAAACTTCCTACGAAAGGAGATAAGGACATACCCACACCCGCCACGATGGACATTACTGGAAGAGTTACTGGACGCAAGCATCCTAGATAAAGGAAACTGTAGCGACATCATGAGCGACTGGTAGAAGGGGCCGACACCGTACTGGATGCGACAAGAAAGAAATGGGAGGAGGACCTGGGGATCGAAATATGGTGGGGATTCTGGAGCGCAGCACTGCATAGGGTCAACTCCACCTCCACCTGCGCAAGGCTCAGCCTGACGCAACTAAAAGTGGTACATAGAGCCCACTTAACAAGAACCCGTATGAGCAGGTTCTTCCCGGAGGTGGAGGACAGATGTGAGCGGTGCCAAGGAGGCCCGGCCAACCCACCCACATGTTCTGGTCCTGCCCGAGACTTGTGGAGTACTGGACTGCCTTCTTCGAGGCAACGTCCAAAGTGGTGGGGGTGAGGGTGGAGCGATTCCCGAAAGTGGCGGTCTTCGGGGTTTCAGACCAGCCAGATCTATTCCTGGGGAGGAGGGCGGACGCCCTTGCCTTTGCCTCCCTGATCGCCCGCCGTAGAATCCTGTTCGGCTGGTGGTCAGCAGCACCACCCAAAGCTGCAGACTGGTTGGCGGTCAGCAGCACCCAAAGCTGCAGACTGGCTGGCGGTCAGCACCACCCAAAGCTGCAGACTGGCTGGCGGTCAGCACCCCCCCCAAAGCTGCAGACTGGCTGGCGGTCAGCACCACCCAAAGCTGCAGACTGGCTGGCGGTCAGCACCCCCCCCAAAGCTGCAGACTGGCTGGCGGTCAGCAGCACCCAAAGCTGCAGACTGGCTGGCGGTCAGCACCCCCCCCAAAGCTGCAGACTGGCTGGCGGTCAGCAGCACCACCCAAAGCTGCGGACTGGCTGGTGGTCAGCAGCACCCAAAGCTGCAGACTGGCTGGCGGTCAGCAGCACCACCCAAAGCTGCAGACTGGCTGGCGGTCAGCACCACCCAAAGCTGCAGACTGGTTGGCGGTCAGCAGCACCACCCAAAGCTGCGGACTGGCTGGCGGTCAGCACCACCCAAAGCTGCAGACTGGCTGGCGGTCAGCACCACCCAAAGCTGCAGACTGGTTGGCGGTCAGCAGCACCACCCAAAGCTGCAGACTGGCTGGCGGTCAGCACCACCCAAAGCTGCAGACTGGCTGGCGGTCAGCAGCACCACCCAAAGCTGCAGACTGGCTGGCGGTCAGCACCACCCAAAGCTGCAGACTGGCTGGCGGTCAGCACCACCCAAAGCTGCAGACTGGCTGGCGGTCAGCACCACCCAAAGCTGCGGACTGGCTGGCGGTCAGCACCACCCAAAGCTGCAGACTGGCTGGCGGTCAGCAGCACCCAAAGCTGCAGACTGGCTGGCGGTCAGCACCACCCAAAGCTGCAGACTGGCTGGCGGTCAGCACCACCCAAAGCTGCGGACTGGCTGGCGGTCAGCAGCACCCAAAGCTGCGGACTGGCTGGCGGTCAGCAGCACCCAAAGCTGCAGACTGGCTGGCGGTCAGCACCACCCAAAGCTGCAGACTGGCTGGCGGTCAGCACCACCCAAAGCTGCAGACTGGCTGGCGGTCAGCAGCACCCAAAGCTGCAGACTGGCTGGTGGTCAGCACCCCCCCCAAAGCTGCAGACTGGCTGGCGGTCAGCACCACCCAAAGCTGCAGACTAGCTGGCGGTCAGCAGCACCCAAAGCTGCAGACTGGCTGGTGGTCAGCACCCCCCAAAGCTGCAGACTGGCTGGCGGTCAGCACCACCCAAAGCTGCAGACTGGCTGGCGGTCAGCAGCACCCAAAGCTGCAGACTGGCTGGCGGTCAGCAGCACCCAAAGCTGCAGACTGGCTGGTGGTCAGCACCCCCCAAAGCTGCAGACTGGCTGGCGGTCAGCAGCACCACCCAAAGCTGCGGACTGGCTGGAGGTCAGCAGCACCACCCAAAGCTGCAGACTGGCTGGCGGTCAGCACCGTCCAAAGCTGCAGACTGGCTGGCGGTCAGCAGCACCGCCCAAAGCTGCAGACTGGTTGGCGGTCAGCACCCCCCCCAAAGCTGCGGACTGGCTGGCGGTCAGCACCCCCCCCAAAGCTGCAGACTGGCTGGCGGTCAGCACCGCCCAAAGCTGCGGACTGGCTGGCGGTCAGCAGCACCACCCAAAGCTGCGGACTGGCTGGCGGTCAGCAGCACCCCCAAAGCTGCGGACTGGCTGGCGGTCAGCACCACCCAAAGCTGCAGACTGGCTGGCGGTCAGCACCCCCCCCAAAGCTGCAGACTGGCTGGCGGTCAGCAGCACCCCCCAAAGCTGCAGACTGGCTGGCGGTCAGCACCACCCAAAGCTGCAGACTGGCTGGCGGTCAGCAGCACCCCCCAAAGCTGCAGACTGGCTGGCGGTCAGCACCACCCAAAGCTGCAGACTGGCTGGCGGTCAGCAGCACCGCCCAAAGCAGCAGACTGGCTGGCGGTCAGCACCACCCAAAGCTGCAGACTGGCTGGCGGTCAGCACCCCCCCCAAAGCTGCAGACTGGCTGGTGGTCAGCAGCACCACCCAAAGCTGCAGACTGGCTGGCGGTCAGCAGCACCCAAAGCTGCAGACTGGCTGGCGGTCAGCACCACCCAAAGCTGCAGACTGGCTGGCGGTCAGCACCACCCAAAGCTGCGGACTGGCTGGCGGTCAGCAGCACCACCCAAAGCTGCGGACTGGCTGGTGGTCAGCAGCACCCAAAGCTGCAGACTGGCTGGTGGTCAGCACCACCCAAAGCTGCGGACTGGCTGGCGGTCAGCAGCACCCAAAGCTGCAGACTGGCTGGCGGTCAGCACCCCCCCCAAAGCTGCAGACTGGCTGGCGGTCAGCACCACCCAAAGCTGCAGACTGGCTGGCGGTCAGCAGCACCCAAAGCTGCAGACTGGCTGGCGGTCAGCACCCCCCCCAAAGCTGCAGACTGGCTGGCGGTCAGCACCCCCCCCAAAGCTGCAGACTGGCTGGCGGTCAGCAGCACCCCCCAAAGCTGCAGACTGGCTGGCGGTCAGCAGCACCCAAAGCTGCAGACTGGCTGGCGGTCAGCACCACCCAAAGCTGCAGACTGGCTGGCGGTCAGCACCCCCCCCAAAGCTGCAGACTGGCTGGCGGTCAGCAGCACCACCCAAAGCTGCAGACTGGCTGGCGGTCAGCACCCCCCCCAAAGCTGCGGACTGGCTGGCGGTCAGCAGCACCCAAAGCTGCAGACTGGCTGGCGGTCAGCGGCACCACCCAAAGCTGCAGACTGGTTGGCGGTCAGCAGCACCCCCCAAAGCTGCAGACTGGCTGGCGGTCAGCACCACCCAAAGCTGCAGACTGGCTGGCGGTCAGCGGCACCACCCAAAGCTGCAGACTGGCTGGCGGTCAGCACCACCCAAAGCTGCGGACTGGCTGGCGGTCAGCAGCATCACCCAAAGCTGCAGACTGGCTGGCGGTCAGCACCACCCAAAGCTGCAGACTGGCTGGCGGTCAGCACCCCCCCCAAAGCTGCAGACTGGCTGGCGGTCAGCACCACCCAAAGCTGCGGACTGGCTGGCGGTCAGCGGCACCACCCAAAGCTGCAGACTGGCTGGCGGTCAGCACCACCCAAAGCTGCAGACTGGCTGGCGGTCAGCGGCACCACCCAAAGCTGCAGACTGGCTGGCGGTCAGCACCACCCAAAGCTGCGGACTGGCTGGCGGTCAGCAGCCTCCCCCCAAAGCTGCAGACTGGCTGGCGGTCAGCACCACCCAAAGCTGCAGACTGGCTGGCGGTCAGCGGCACCACCCAAAGCTGCAGACTGGCTGGCGGTCAGCACCACCCAAAGCTGCAGACTGGCTGGCGGTCAGCAGCACCACCCAAAGCTGCAGACTGGCTGGCGGTCAGCACCACCCAAAGCTGCGGACTGGCTGGCGGTCAGCACCACCCAAAGCTGCAGACTGGCTGGCGGTCAGCAGCACCACCCAAAGCTGCAGACTGGCTGGTGGTCAGCACCACCCAAAGCTGCGGACTGGCTGGCGGTCAGCACCACCCAAAGCTGCAGACTGGCTGGCGGTCAGCAGCACCACCCAAAGCTGCAGACTGGCTGGTGGTCAGCACCACCCAAAGCTGCAGACTGGCTGGCGGTCAGCACCACCCAAAGCTGCAGACTGGCTGGCGGTCAGCAGCACCACCCAAAGCTGCAGACTGGCTGGTGGTCAGCACCACCCAAAGCTGCAGACTGGCTGGCGGTCAGCACCACCCAAAGCTGCAGACTGGCTGGCGGTCAGCACCACCCAAAGCTGCGGACTGGCTGGCGGTCAGCACCACCCAAAGCTGCAGACTGGCTGGCGGTCAGCAGCACCACCCAAAGCTGCAGACTGGCTGGCGGTCAGCACCACCCAAAGCTGCAGACTGGCTGGCGGTCAGCAGCACCCAAAGCTGCAGACTGGCTGGCGGTCAGCACCACCCAAAGCTGCAGACTGGCTGGCGGTCAGCAGCACCACCCAAAGCTGCAGACTGGCTGGCGGTCAGCAGCACCCAAAGCTGCAGACTGGCTGGCGGTCAGCACCCCCCAAAGCTGCAGACTGGCTGGCGGTCAGCAGCACCACCCAAAGCTGCGGACTGGCTGGCGGTCAGCAGCACCACCCAAAGCTGCAGACTGGCTGGCGGTCAGCACCACCCAAAGCTGCAGACTGGCTGGCGGTCAGCAGCACCACCCAAAGCTGCAGACTGGCTGGCGGTCAGCAGCACCCAAAGCTGCAGACTGGCTGGCGGTCAGCATCACCCAAAGCTGCAGACTGGCTGGCGGTCAGCATCACCCAAAGCTGCAGACTGGCTGGCGGTCAGCACCACCCAAAGCTGCAGACTGGCTGGCGGTCAGCAGCACCCAAAGCTGCGGACTGGCTGGAGGTCAGCAGCACCACCCAAAGCTGCAGACTGGCTGGCGGTCAGCATCACCCAAAGCTGCAGACTGGCTGGCGGTCAGCATCACCCAAAGCTGCAGACTGGTTGGCGGTCAGCAGCACCGCCCAAAGCCCAAAGCTGCAGACTGGCTGGCGGTCAGCACCACCCAAAGCTGCGGACTGGCTGGCGGTCAGCAGCACCCAAAGCTGCAGACTGGCTGGCGGTCAGCACCACCCAAAGCTGCAGACTGGCTGGCGGTCAGCACCCCCCAAAGCTGCAGACTGGCTGGCGGTCAGCACCACCCAAAGCTGCGGACTGGCTGGCGGTCAGCACCACCCAAAGCTGCGGACTGGCTGGCGGTCAGCACCCCCCAAAGCTGCAGACTGGCTGGCGGTCAGCATCACCCAAAGCTGCAGACTGGCTGGCGGTCAGCACCACCCAAAGCTGCAGACTGGCTGGCGGTCAGCACCACCCAAAGCTGCGGACTGGCTGGCGGTCAGCACCCCCCAAAGCTGCAGACTGGCTGGCGGTCAGCACCACCCAAAGCTGCAGACTGGCTGGCGGTCAGCATCACCCAAAGCTGCAGACTGGCTGGCGGTCAGCAGCACCCAAAGCTGCAGACTGGCTGGTGGTCAGCAGCACCCAAAGCTGCAGACTGGCTGGCGGTCAGCAGCACCCAAAGCTGCGGACTGGCTGGCGGTCAGCAGCACCCAAAGCTGCAGACTGGCTGGTGGTCAGCAGCACCCAAAGCTGCGGACTGGCTGGCGGTCAGCAGCACCCAAAGCTGCAGACTGGCTGGCGGTCAGCAGCACCACCCAAAGCTGCAGACTGGCTGGCGGTCAGCAGCACCACCCAAAGCTGCAGACTGGCTGGCGGTCAGCACCCCCCCCAAAGCTGCGGACTGGCTGGCGGTCAGCACCACCCAAAGCTGCGGACTGGCTGGCGGTCAGCACCACCCAAAGCTGCAGACTGGCTGGCGGTCAGCACCACCCAAAGCTGCGGACTGGCTGGCGGTCAGCACCACCCAAAGCTGCAGACTGGCTGGCGGTCAGCAGCACCACCCAAAGCTGCGGACTGGCTGGCGGTCAGCAGCACCACCCAAAGCTGCAGACTGACTGGCGGTCAGCACCACCCAAAGCTGCGGACTGGCTGGCGGTCAGCACCACCCAAAGCTGCAGACTGGCTGGCGGTCAGCACCACCCAAAGCTGCAGACTGGCTGGCGGTCAGCAGCACCGCCCAAAGCCCAAAGCTGCAGACTGGCTGGCGGTCAGCACCACCCAAAGCTGCAGACTGGCTGGTGGTCAGCAGCACCCAAAGCTGCGGACTGGCTGGCGGTCAGCAGCACCACCCAAAGCTGCAGACTGGCTGGCGGTCAGCACCACCCAAAGCTGCAGACTGGCTGGCGGTCAGCAGCACCACCCAAAGCTGCAGACTGGCTGGCGGTCAGCACCACCCAAAGCTGCAGACTGGCTGGCGGTCAGCAGCACCACCCAAAGCTGCGGACTGGCTGGTGGTCAGCACCACCCAAAGCTGCAGACTGGCTGGCGGTCAGCAGCACCACCCAAAGCTGCAGACTGGCTGGCGGTCAGCAGCACCACCCAAAGCTGCGGACTGGCTGTCCGACCTCTCAGAATCTCTCCAAATGGAGAAAATCAAATTTGCCATCCGAGGGTCAGACGACGGCTTCCACAGAACGTGGGAGCCATTCACCCAATTGTTCCGGGTCCTGTTTGTGGCCAGCGAGCAAGCAGAAGAATAGCCAGGTAGCCAAGAAACAGGGGAGAGTAGCCGAAGCAGGAGAGGGAGAGATAGACCGGGAGGGGGTGGGGGGGTGGACAGCTAAACCTCAGAGGAAAGAAAGGCGAACCGCAGGAGGGGTGGGAGGGGGCAGAAGCGGGGGGGGGGAGGGGGGGAAGAGGGAAAAGACAGGGAACAATCGAGGAGAACCAGGGAGGGGGGGGGGGGGAGGCAAGGAAACGATAACAAACCTGGCATCTCCAGGAACAGAGAGCAAGGAGAATCCGGGCGGAAGACGGGAGGAACGGCTGAAGCGGAGGTGAGCGCGAGACGAGAAGGGCAGCGAGATCTGTCCGGGAGAAGCAAGCGACAACACAACACCAGACCCATTCGTGTATTGCCCTCTGTAATTGTTTCCCCGGCAACCAAATGTATATCTGCCCCCCCAGTCTCCATCTGTGTCTGGCCACGCCGAATTACAGGACTGAAAGCTCTCCGTCTCGATTCGCCTCCTGTGACATGGATTTGAGGAGCTGAGTGCCCTCTATTGGTGCTGTGCGCCTCCTCGGTAACTCTCCTTACCCTGGGATCTTTAGTTTCGTTCCAGGGCTCTGTTGAAACCAGCCGAGTTCGGAGGCCTGTGTGAGGAGACGGAGATGAGCAGTGACCGGCCGTGCTTACCTGACAGACTGTGCACCATTCAGCAAACGGACTGCGCCAATAAGTTCCTCTGTCAGAACGGTAAAAATATTCTTATTGAGCAATAATCCTTACAGCACAGAATGTGGCCACCAGCCTATCCTCCCCATGCACCATCTTTGAAAGGTTTACTTCATCCTATAAAGCTACCATTTAAAAATTTTATTCATTCAGGGGATGGGGTGACGTCAACATTTATTGCCCACCCCTAATTGCCCTTTAACTGGGTGGTTTGCTCGTCCATTCCAGAGGGTCAGTTAAGAGCCAGCCACATTGCTGTGGGTCTGGAGTCAGGTGTGGGCCAGACCGGGTAAGGACGGCAGATTTCCTTCCCTGAAGGACATTAGTGAACCAGTCGGATTTTAAAAACAAAAAATATTTTTATTCTCCTCCTTTTTCACATTTTCTCCCAATTTTACACCCATCAACAATAAACAATAATCAGTAACGAATGTAATGTCAATCCCCATATCAATAACAACGATCCCATCCTCCCGCCAAACCCCAAACATTTGCCCGCATGTTCACATAAACAAATGACAAAAAGGAGTCAGGAATCACCCATTGTCACCATTAACACATCCAGTCCCCCTCCCCCCAACCCGCCCAGCCCCCCCACTAATGTTCGATGTGATCCAATTCTCAAAAGTGCAGAATGAATAACGCCCATGAATTGTAGAACCCCTCCATCCTTCCCCTCAGTTCAAACTTAACCTTCTCAAGCGTCAAGAATTCCAACAGGCCCCCCCGCCACGCCAGGGTGGAGAGGTTGATCTCCACCCTAACAGGATCCGCCTTCGGGCGATCAACGAGGCGAAGGCTACAACATCTGCCTCCGCACCCGTTTCCAACCCCGGCTGGTCCGACACCCCGAATATGGCCTCCCGGGGACCCGGGTCCAGTTTCACGTGCAGCACTTTAGAGATTACCCTAAAAACCTCCTTTCAGTAATCCTCCAGCTTTGGACAGGACCAAAATATATGAAGTTGGTTTACGCCCCCCCCCCCCGGCAACGTTCACACACATCTTCTACCCCCTCAAAGAGCCGGCTCATCCTCGCCCTTGTAAGGTGCGCTCTATACACCACCTTCAGCTGTATCAGCCCCAACCTCGCACACGAGGTGGAGGCGTTCACCCTCCGGAGCACCTCATACCAGAACCCCTCCTCCATACCCTCTCCCAACTCTTCCTCCCACTTTGCCTTGATCCCTTCCAGCGGCGTCTGCACCTCCTCCAAAATAGCCCCGTAAACCGCCGATACTACCCCCTTCTCCAGTCCCCCTGTCGTCAGCACCTCCTCCAGCAATGTGGAAGCCGGCTCGACTGGGAAGCTCTGTATCTCCTTCCTGGCACAGTCTCCAACCTGCATGTATCTAAATATTTCCCCCTGCTCCAGCCCATACTTCGCTTCCAGCTCCTTCAATCCTGCAAACCGACCACCAAGAAACAAATCTTTTAGTGTCCTCCCATCTCCGAAAATTTCCATCCCACTTCCCTGGCTCAAATCTATGATTCCCCTGAATCGGCATTTCCCTTGAGCCTGCCCCGAACCCAAAGTGCTGTCGAAACTGCCTCCAATTTCTCAGCGAAGCTATTACTACCGGACTGACGGAGTATCTCCCCGGGGCGGCTATCGGGAGCGGCGCTGTCGCTAGCGCCTTCAATCCCAACCCCCTGCACAAACTCTCCTCCATTCTGACCCATTGGGAGTCAACCCCTCTGACCCAGCTCCGCACCTTCTCCACATTCGCCCAGGTTGGGAAGACCCAAACCCCCTGCCTGCCTTCCTCTGTGTATCATAGAATCCTAGAATTTGAAGTGCAGAAGGAGGCCATTCGGTCCATTGAGTCTGCACCAGCTCCTGGAAAGAGACACTACTTAAGCCCATGCCTCCACCCTATCCCTGTTACCCCACCTCATCCTTTTTGACAGTAAGGGGCAATTTATCATGGCCAATCCACCTAACAGCACATCTTTGGACTGTGGGAGGAAACCGGAGCACCCGGAGGAAACCCACGCACACACGGGGAGAACGTGCAGACTCCGCACAGACAGTGACCCAAGCCGGAATCGAACCTGGAAGCTGTAATAGCACCTTTCTAATTCTGGCCACCTTCCCTCCCCATATGAATGAGGTAATCATCCCTTCAATCTGTCTAAAAAATGCCTTTGGCAGGAAAATCGGCAGGCATTGGAAAACAAACAGAACTCGCGGCAACACGTTCATTTTAACCGCCTGTACCCGACCCGCCAGTGACAGAGGGAGACCATCCCACCTTGCCAGATCAGCTTTCACCCTCCCCACCCAACTAGAAATGTTGTACCTGCGAAGCCCCCCTCACTCCCAAGCAGCCTGGACCCCCAGGTATCTAAAGTGAGTCCCTGCCCTGCGGAATGGCAGCCCTCCCACCCCTGCCCCCACCCCCGGCTGAGACACCACAAAATATTAATTCTTGTCCAGATTTAATTTGTACCCCGAGAAGGACCCAAACACCCGAAGCAGCTCCAGTATTCCCCCTGAGATACCCTCAATTACGACTCAGGAGAGAAGATTGATAATTCAAAGGCTTTAATTACCAGAGAACCAGACAGCTGCTGAGAAGTGTGCTCACTGCCCACTGAACGTAACCTTATATACAGTTCCCTAGGGGCGGAGCCGGAGGCGGAGTCTCCCAGGGTTCCAAACCCGGTCTTAAAGGGGCCCACGCATTAAAGGTACATGTGTATACAGATATCATTCATCACACCCCCTATTGACACACTCAGATCCGACACGTATAATAACAAGTCATCAGCATATAAGGACACCCTGTGCTCTATACCCCCCCCGTACTTTGCCTTTCCATACCCCCAAACTGTTTTACGTGATGGCCAATGGCTCAATCGCGAGTGCAAACAACAGGGGGGACATAGGACATCTCTGCCTCGTCCCACGGTGGAGAGGAAAGGATTTCGAGCTGATGTTATTTGTGCGAGACTCGCCCTCGGTTCCTTATATAGTAAGTAGCTTTACCCAATCCACAAATCTTGGTCCAATCCCAAACCGCTGCAGAACTGCCATCAAGCACCCCCATTCTACCCAGTCAAACACTTTCTCGGCGTCCAATGCCACAACCACCTCTGTTTCCTTCCCCTCCGCCGGTACCATAACCACGTTCAATACCCTCCTAACGTTTGAAAAGAGCTGCCTCCCTCTCACAAACCCCGTCTGATCTTCACCTGTCACCTTCGGGAGGCACTCCTCCAGCCTACCCGCCAGTACCTTCGCCAATATCTTTGCGTCCACGTTTAAAAGTGATCTGGGCCTATACGACCCACACTCCGTCGGGTCCTTATCTTTCTAAAGTAATAGGGAAATCGATGCCTGCCCCAAAGATGTGGCAACACCCCCTTCCCTATCGCCTCCTCAAACATCCCCACCATCAGCAGTACCAGCTTATTTTTGAATTTTTTTATAATATTCCACCGGAAACCCATCCGGCCCTGCCACCTTCCCTGACTGCATCCTCCCAATCGCACCTTTTTATCTCCTGCTCCATTATCGCCCCCTCTAATGTAGCCCTGTCCCCCTCCCCTAACCTCGGGTACTCCAGCCCATCTAGAAATTCCTGCATCTCCCGGCCCCCCCCAGGTGGCTCTGACCTGTACAACCTCTCATAGAATTCCTTAAAGACCTTGTTAATCTGATCTGGAGCTACCACCAACTTCCCTGCCTTGTCCCGCACTGGACAATTTTGCATGCCGCATCCTCTGTCCGGAGCTGACACGCCAACGTACGCCCCCCAGTCTTCGCTCCATGATCGTAAACTTGCTCGCCTCAATTGGCGTACTGCTCTCCTGGTAGATAGTCGGATAAAGCTCACCTTTTCCAACTGCGCTGGGTCCCTATCTTTTGCATACCTCCTGTCTACCTCCAGCATCTCATCTATTATCCTCTGACATTCCAACCTCTCCTCTTTGTCTAGCCTAGCCTTGAGCGAGATCACCTCATCCCTCACCACTGCCTTTAAAGCCTCCCAGGCAACCGCCTTCGATGCCTCACCCGTGCAGTTAAAACCTACACATTCCTCGATTACTTTTTCAATTTTGTCACAGAACCCTCGGTCCGTCAAAAGTCCCACATCTAACTTCCACCCCGGCCTCTGCGCTACCCCCTTCTCCAGTACCATATCTACCCAATGCAGAGCATGATCTGATATTGCAATTGCCGAGTACTCCGACACTTTAACCCCAGCCAGCAGTGCCTTCCCCATCATTAAAAGGTCAATCCACGAGTACACCTCATGGACCGCTGAGAATAACGAGTACTGCCGTTCCCTTGGGTGCAGAGACCTCCAAGGGTCCACCCCTCCCATTTCCACCATTAGCCCAGCCAACGCCTTCGCCCCCCACTGACGGGGCCAGCGAGCGCGGCCGTGACCTGTCCAACCTTGGCTCCTGCACCAAGTTCCAGTCCCCCCCCCCCCCCCCCCACTATCAGTTCGTGTGTGTCCAAGTCGGGGATGGCCCCACACACCATCTTTGCAAATCCCACATTGTCCCAATTGGGACCGTAAACACTTACCAGCTCCACTAGCCTCCGCTTCAGTGTCCCTGTCACAATCACATACCTACCCCCCTGATCTGCCACCACTTCTCCATCTGGAAGCGTGCTCTTTTGCTGACCATTGCCGCTACCCCTCGAGCCCTTCCGTCAAATCCAGAATGAAACACCTGACTAACCCAGCTCTTTTTAAGTCTCACCTGGTCCTTCACCCTCAGCTGAGTCTCCTGCAGAATTGCTACATCGGCTTTCAAACTTTTAAGATGCGCAAGCACCCTTGACCTCTTGACTGGGCCTCCCACCCCCCTCACGTTCCATGTGCCTATCCTAACTGGGGGTCTCTCACCCCCCCCCCCCCCTTCTTATCCACCATTATCATACCACCGGACCCTGCCCCGTGAGCCTGACCCGTCTGTTTCCATTATTAACGTCGAACCCCCTCCCCCCTTCCCAGAATACACTTCCCCTCAAACAAATCTCACCCAGTATCGATCCCCCCCCCCCCCCCCCCCCACTGCTCACCTCGTAGGCCCGTCGAGACCTGCTACCCGGGCTCCAATGTCCACAGCCCTCCTCCCATCTGACCTCCATTCACTAGCCGACTTCAGTTAGCTAGCACAGCTGGTCCCCCTCACCCACCCCCCCCCTCCCTCAAAAGGCATACTGTTCCCTCCCACCCAGAAGAAAAAGAAAAACAATCTAACACATACAATTCAATGTAATAACATATAACCGTTGCAACAAACAAAAAGGAACAAAAATGCCAATCAAACCAAACAAAAACTTAAACGCTATAACAATGTGAAGTCAAGTCAGTGACAATACAGGTCGGTGAAAAGAAAGTTACAACATTTATACATTTTCCAGCTGGCCAATCACAGTCCACGGTCTCTCTTCCAGCTCCGCTCCTCACGTCTCTCCCAAGCCCGCTGCCCTCCCGAACGCCTCAGCCGCCTCAACCGTTTCAAAATAAAAATCTTTGGCGTTGTCCGTCACCCTCAGCCTCGCCGGGTACACCGTACCAAATCGCAGTGTACAGTGCCGCTTTCACTCGGCTGAACGCCGCTCGTCTCTTCGCCCACTCCACCGTCAAGTCCTGGTGAATCCGAACTCTCGCACCACCTCCCGCTTCTGCTTCGCCCAGTTTAACACCTTCTCCGTCACGTGGTATTTATGGAAGCAGATAATTACTGCTCTCGGCGGCTCGTTTACTTTGGGCTTCGGCTCAGCCTTAACGACCGAGGAGCTCGGTCCAGTTCATACCGGGAGGGGTCTTCACCCTCCCCCATCAACTCCGCCAGCCTTGTATGCTCTGGTGATTCAAGTACTCATCTAAATATTGCTGAAATGTTGTGAGGCTCCCGCCCCACCACCCATTCAGACAGCGACGTCCTGAGTCCCACCACCCCCCCCCCCGCCCCAGGCCGGAGAATCGCCGCAACCGCGCAGACACGGCAGAGTCCCGCCGAGGCCGTTCACCCCTGGCCGCTGCCGGCGGGAACTCTGCACAAAGGGTCGGGGGGTGGCGGCCTGTGGGCTGGGGAAAAACGCTCCTTCATCGGGGGGGGGGGGGGGGGGGGGGGTGAGGGGGGGCTCCGATGGGGTCTGGCCGCGATTGGGACTCACCGATCAGCGGGCGAGTGTCTCCCCCCCCGGAAAACCTTGTTATGATTCCGGCCGCACAACCCCGAAGCCATGTTGCGTCGGGGCCGGAGCGTTCCGTGAGTCTACTGCACATGCGTCATGTGGGGGCCAGAATCGCTACTGCCCGCGCACGTTTCACGCCGTCGTGAAACACGACAGCGTTCACGACAGCGCGGACACTTAGTCCCGTGATCGGTGAATTGTGCCCTCTATGCCTTGGTTAATAAAGGCAAGTATCCTAAATACCTCTTAACCACCTTATCTACCTGTCCTGCTGCCTTCAGGGATCTATGGACATGCACCCCAAGGTCTCTCTGGTCCTCTGTACTTTGTAGGGTCCTACCGTTCATTGTGTATTCCCTTGTCTTGTTAGTCCTCTCAAATGTCTGTGCCTGTGTGGAACGATCTGTTTGGACACTACGCAGAACAATACTTTTCACTGTACCTCCACGTGACAATAAATCAAATCAAATCAGCTACAAATACAAATATAAATACCCATCACCTCACACTGTTCAGGGTTAAATTCCCTTTGGCACTGTTCTGCCCCTGTGTCCAACCCATCTCGAGCCTCCTGTAATCTCAGGGTGTCCTCACTATTTACCACTTTTTGTGTCATCTGCGAACTTACTGATCTGCCAAATTTCCCTGGATCCCACGGGCTCTTACCGAGTTGATCAGTCCCCCATCAGTCCCACCTGCTGCCTGGGGAAAGCGGGCAGCAAAATCAAAGATCCTCCACCCGGGTTATTCTCTCTTCCAAATTCTTCCATCGGGCAGGAGATACAGAAGTCTGAGAACACGCACGAACAGACTCAAAAACAGCTTCTTCCCCACTGTCACCAGACGCCTAAATGACCCTCTTGTGGACTGAATTGATCTCTTCACACATCTTCTCTACTGAGTCGCACTACACTCCGTATGCTTCACCCGATACCTGTATCTATGTATTTACGTTGTGTGTTTATCGTATGATCTATGTTTTTTGTGTATGAGCGATCTGTCTGGACTGTACACAGAGCAATACCTTCCACTGTACCTGGGTACACGTGACAATAAACCCAAACCCAAATCCAAATCCATGTGGGACCTTGTTAAAAGTTTTACTGAAGTCCATGTAGACCGCATCCACTGCACTGCCTTCATCTGCACCCTTAGTCACTGCCTCGAAAAATTCAATCAAATTTGTTAGATATGATCTTCCCCTGACAAAGCCTTGGATTTGAATTTGTTTATTGTTGCGTGTACCGAGGTACAGTGAAAAGTATTGTTTTACGAGCAACTCAAACAGGTTATTTAGCACATGAAAAGGGAAGAAAATAAAAAGAAAATACATAATAGTGCAACACAAGGTTCACAATGGCAGTCTTTCTGACTGCTCTTGGTTAAACTTTGTCTCTCCAAGTGGAGATTAATTCTGTCCCTCAGAATTTTTTCCAATAATCTCCTCGTTGCTGATGTTAGATTCACTGGCCTGTAATTACCTGGGACTGGATTCTCCGACTCTGAGCTAACGTTTCGAGTCAGGTGACCCTTTGCCAAAGACTCGAAGCATTAGCTCTTTTCTCTCCCCACAGATGCTGAGATTTTTCAGCATTTTCTTTTTGGTTCAGATTCCAGCACCCGCAGTAATTTGCTTTTCTCCGACTCTGAGACTAAGTGCTGGCGCCGGCTTGGGAACGGGGGTGGTTTATGACCGAGAAAACAGCGCAAACCGGTCCTCCGTCTGGTAGGGGGGCTAGCAGGCAAGCAGCGCAGAGCACTCGGCACTAGCTACGGATACGGCCGGAGAATTGCGGGTCCGTGGCCGCGCATGCACACAGCGGCCTGCAGGGGGCAGTATAATCAAAGACCCCTGCCACCTGGGTTACTCCTCTTCCAACCTCTTCCATCGGGCAGGAGATACAGAAGTCTGAGAACACGCCCGAACAGACTCAAAAACAGCTTCTTCCCCACTGTTACCAGACTCCTGAATGGCCCTCTTATAGAGTGATCTGATTTCTCCACACATCTTCTCTACTGAGTCGCACTACACTCCGTGTGCTTCACCCAATGTCTTTTTTGATTTTTTAAATTGTTTTTATAAATTAAATTTTTTTTTTCCCAATAAGAGGCAATTTAGCGTGGCCAATCCACCTAACCTGCACATAAGAATATAAGAACATAAGAACTAGGAGCAGGAGTAGGCCATCTGGCCCTCGAGCCTGCTCCGCCATTCAATGAGATCATGGCTGATCTTTTGTGGACTCAGCTCCACTTTCCCACCGAACACCATAACCCTTAATCCCTTTATTCTTCAAAAAACTATCTATCTTTATCTTAAAAACATCCAACAAGATCGCCTCAACTGCTTCACTGGGCAAGGAATTCCACAGATTCACAACCCTTTGGGTGAAGAAGTTCCTCCTAAACTCAGTCCTAAATCTACTTCCCCTTATTTTGAGGCTATGCCCCCTAGTTCTGCTTTCACCCGCCAGTGGAAACAACCTGCCCGCATCTATCCTATCTATTCCCTTCATAATTTTATATGTTTCTATAAGATCCCCCCTCATCCTTCTAAATTCCAACGAGTATAGTCCCAGTCTACTCAACCTCTCCTCGTAATCCAACCCCTTCAGCTCTGGGATTAACCTAGTGAATCTCCTCTGCACACCCTCCAGTGCCAGTACGTCCTTTCTCAAGTAAGGAGACCAAAACTGAACACAATACTCCAGGTGTGGCCTCACTAACACCTTATACAATTGCAGCATAACCTCCCTAGTCTTAAACTCCATCCCTCTAGCAATCACCTGTTGCACCTGTAAACCAACTTTTTGTGACTCATGCACTAGCACACCCAGGTCTCTCTGCACAGCAGCATGTTTTAATATTTTATCATTTAAATAATAATCCCTTTTGCCGTTATTCTTACCAAAATGGATAACCTCACATTTGTCAACATTGTATTTCATCTGCCAGACCCTAGCCCAATCACTTAGCCTATCCAAATCCCTCTGCAGACTTCCAGTATCCTCTACACTTTTTGCTTTACCACTTATCTTAGTGTCGTCTGCAAACTTGGACACATTGCGCTTGGTCCCCAACTCCAAATCATCTGTGTAAATTGTGAACAGTTGTGGGCCCAACACCGATCCCTGAGGGACACCACTAGCTACTGATTGCCAACCAGAGAAACACCCATTAATCCCCACTCTTTGCTTTCTATTAATTAACCAATCCTCTATCCATGCTACTACTTTCCCCTTAATGCCATGCATCTTTATCTTATGCAACAACCTTTTGTGTGGCACCTTGTCAAAGGCTTTCTGGAAATCCAGATATACCACATCCATTGGCTCCCCGTTATCTACCGCACTGGTATTGTCCTCAAAAAATTCCACTAAATTACACTAAATTTTTTTGGTTGTGGGGGTGAGACCCACACAGACATGGGGAGAATGTGCAAACTCCACATGGACACTGGCCCAGCGACTGGGATCGAACCCGGGTCCTCAGCGCTGCAGTCCCAGTGCTAACCACTGCGCCACCGTGCCGCCTTACAATTCAGTGATTCTGGTTGGGGCCTGTTTGGTTATTACATTGTTTATTCAGGAGCTGAATCGGCCTTGTAACGACAAGTAACAGAATCGACATCTTTCTCGCTGCCCTCCCCTAATCCCTCCCCGTCTACCCTCCATCCCCTCTTCTTCCCCTCTCCCCTCTCCTCTCCCTCCACCTTCCTGCTTGCACCCTCCATCCACCACCCTCCATCTCCCCTTCGATCTTCATCCTCCCTCCCCCCCTTCACCCACTCTCCTCCCCTTCCCCAAGCCGCGTCCGTCCTCGACTCCCCCACCGCTCCCCCTGCTGTATTTCAGGATACTGCATCGAACGGAGGCTGGAATGCAATGGTGAAAACAACTGTGCAGATGGCTCAGACGAGGAGGGATGTGGAAAGAAGACGTTGGCGTGCCCCCGAGAGGTCGAGGGCCTCCCCGGACTCCAACTCATCGGCAGCGGGTAGGAGAGAGCCACCCATCGGTGTGGGCCGGGGGTCAGGTGTCCATCTTGGATGTGAGTCGGGGATTGGGTGTGGGAATGGGTCAGGGGTTTAAGCGGTTGTGGGTCAGGCGTTGGGACCTTGGGTCAGAACCTGTGGAAGGTGGGTCAGGGGTGAAGGGTGAGAATCGGTCAGTGGTCAAAGGGGACATGGGTCAGAGGTTTTGAGTACAGGAAACAGCATCAAACACAGAAAATGCTGGCCAATCTCAGCAGGTCTGTCAGCATCTGTGGAGAGAAAAGGGAGCGAACGTTTCGAGTCTGGTGACTCTTTGTCAAAGCTTTATCAAAGGATCATCCAGACTCCAAACATTAGCTCCCTTCTCTCTCCACAGACGCTGACAGACCTGCTGAGATTGGCCAGCATTTTCTGCTTTTGTTTCAGATTCCAGCATCCACAGTAATCTGTTTGTATCGAAGAATCAGGCTGTTTTACTGCAATTGTACAGGGAGCATTGGTGAGGTCACACCTGGAGTATTGTGGGCAGTTGTGGTCTCCTTACCTGAGGAAGGATGTTCTTGCTATGGAGGGAGAGCAGCGAAGGTTTACCCGGCTGATTCCTGGGATGGCGGGACTGTCACATGACGAGAGACTGAGGGCGCGATTCTCCAGAAGAATTTCTAAGTTCATTAGTGGCGGGTTTCTCAGGGAGTTCCCGCTGTCTCTGCCGGATTGTTCCCCACTGTTATTCAATATCACTTATGGCGCGAATTTCCAGCTTCGTTACGCTTGAGCGAGAGCGTAACAAGGGCGGTGAATAGCGGGAGAGGCTACAAATGGGAACCGCGACAGGCGGCAAACAGTTTGCGATGCACCCGGCCCGCTCCCGTACGCGAAATCGGGATCTCGCCCTAACGTGGCGAGAAACCAATTATCACCACTTAAACCCCATTTCCATACAATTAACGGGAGCCACCCCGTATCCAGCGGCCTCCCGTCAGTCAGCAGCCTCCCCAGCGAGTGGTCACGCTGGCGCCGATTAATACTCCTTTTGAAAACATGAACCTGGCGGAAGGGCTTCTGTGGGGAGCCGAGGAGGTGAGTACACATAGAACATAGAACATAGAAAATACAGCACAGAACAGGCCCTTCGGCCCACGATGTTGTGCCGAACCTTTGTCCTAGATTAATCATAGATTATCATTGAATTTACAGTGCAGAAGGAGGCCACTCGGCCCTTTGAGTCCGCACCGGCTCTTGGAAAGAGCACCCTACCCAAACTCAACACCTTCACCCAACACCAAGGTCAATTTGGACATTAAGGGCAATTTATCATTGGCCAATTCACCTAACCTGCACATCTTTGGATTGTGGGAGGAAACCGGAGCACCCGGAGGAAACCCACGCAGACACGGGGAGGACGTGCAGACTCCGCACAGTCAGTGACCCAAGCCGGAATCGAACCTGGGACCCTGGAGCTGTGAAGCAATTGTGCTATCCACAATGCTACCGTGCTGCCCTTGAGAACAAATAAATCTACACTATATCATTTAACCGTAATCCATGTACCTATCCAATAGCTGCTTGAAGGTCCCTAATGTTTCCGACTCAACTACTTCCACAGGCAGTGCATTCCATGCCCCCACTACTCTCTGGGTAAAGAACCTACCTCTGATATCCCTCCTATATCTTCCACCTTTCACCTTAAATTTATGTCCCCTTGTAATGGTTTGTTCCACCCGGGGAAAAAGTCTCTGACTGTCTACTCTATCTATTCCCCTGATCATCTTATAAACCTCTATCAAGTCGCCCCTCATCCTTCTCCGTTCTAATGAGAAAAGGCCTAGCACCCTCAACCTTTCCTCGTAAGACCTACTCTCCATTCCAGGCAACATCCTGGTAAATCTTCTTTGCACCTTTTCCAAAGCTTCCACATCCTTCCTAAAATGAGGCGACCAGAACTGTACACAGTACTCCAAATGTGGCCTTACCAAAGTTTTGTACAGCTGCATCATCACCTCACGGCTCTTAAATTCAATCCCTCTGTTAATGAACGCGAGCACACCATAGGCCTTCTTCACAGCTCTATCCACTTGAGTGGCAACTTTCAAAGATGTATGAACATAGACCCCAAGATCTCTCTGCTCCTCCACATTGCCAAGAACTCTACCGTTAACCCTGTATTCCGCATTCATATTTGTCCTTCCAAAATGGACAACCTCACACTTTTCAGGGTTAAACTCCATCTGCCACTTCTCAGCCCAGCTCTGCATCCTATCTATGTCTCTTTGCAGCCGACAACAGCCCTCCTTACTATCCACAACTCCACCAATCTTCGTATCATCTGCAAATTTACTGACCCACCCTTCAACTCCCTCATCCAAGTCATTAATGAAAATCACAAACAGCAGAGGACCCAGAACTGATCCCTGCGGTACGCCACTGGTAACTGGGATCCAGGCTGAATATTTGCCATCCACCACCACTCTCTGACTTCTATCGGTTAGCCAGTTCGTTATCCAACTGGCCAAATTTCCCACTATCCCATGCCTCCTTACTTTCTGCATAAGCCTACCATGGGGAACTTTATCAAATGCCTTACTAAAATCCATGTACACTACATCCACTGCTTTACCTTCATCCACATGCTTGGTCACCTCCTCAAAGAATTCAATAAGATTTGTAAGGCAAGACCTACCCCTCACAAATCCGTGCTGACTATCCCTAATCAAGCAGTGTCTTTCCAGATGCTCAGAAATCCTATCCTTCAGTACCCTTTCCATTACTTTGCCTACCACCGAAGTAAGACTAACTGGCCTGTAATTCCCAGGGTTATCCCTAGTCCCTTTTTTGAACAGGGGCACGACATTCGCCACTCTCCAATCCCCTGGTACCACCCCTGTTGACAGTGAGGACGAAAAGATCATTGCCAACGGCTCTGCAATTTCATCTCTTGCTTCCCATAGAATCCTTGGATATATCCCGTCAGGCCCGGGGGACTTGTCTATCCTCAAGTTTTTCAAAATGCCCAACACATCTTCCTTCCTAACAAGTATTTCCTCGAGCTTACCAATCTGTTTCACACTGTCCTCTCCAACAATATCGCCCCTCTCATTTGTAAATACAGAAGAAAAGTACTCGTTCAAGACCTCTCCTATCTCTTCAGACTCAATACACAATCTCCCGCTACTGTCCTTGATCGGACCTACCCTCGCTCTAGTCATTCTCATATTTCTCACATATGTGTAAAAGGCCTTGGGGTTTTCCTTGATCCTACCCGCCAAAGATTGTTCATGCCCTCTCTTAGCTCTCCTAATCCCTTTCTTCAGTTCCCTCCTGGCTATCTTGTATCCCTCCAATGCCCTGTCTGAACCTTGTTTCCTCAGCCTTACATAAGTCACCTTTTTCCTCTTAACAAGACATTCAACCTCTCTTGTCAACCATGGTTCCCTCACTCGACCATCTCTTCCCTGCCTGACAGGGACATACATATCAAGGACACGTAGCACCTGTTCCTTGAACAAGTTCCACATTTCATTTGTGTCCTTCCCTGCCAGCCTATGTTCCCAACTTATGCACTTCAATTCTTGTCTGACAACATCGTATTTACCCTTCCCCCAATTGTAAACCTTGCCCTGTTGCACGTACCTATCCCTCTCCATTACTAAAGTGAAAGTCACAGAATTGTGGTCACTATCTCCAAAATGCTCCCCCACTAACAAATCTATCACTTGCCCTGGCTCATTACCCAGTACTAAATCCAATATTGCCCCTCCTCTGGTCGGACAATCTACATACTGCGTTAGAAAAGCTTCCTGGACACACTGCACAAACACCACCCCATCCAAACTATTTGATCTAAAGAGTTTCCACTCAATATTTGGGAAGTTAAAGTCGCCCATGACTACTACCCTATGACTTCTGCACCTTTCCAAAATCTGTTTCCCAATCTGTTCCTCCACATCTCTGCTACTATTGGGAGGCCTATAGAAAACTCCTAACAAGGTGACTGCTCCTTTCCTATTTCTGACTTCAACCCATACTACCTCAGTAGGCTGATACTCCTCGAACTGCCTTTCTGCAGCTGTTATACTATCTCTAATTAATAATGCCACCCCCCCACCTCTTTTACCACCCTCCCTAATCTTATTGAAACATCTATAACCAGGGACATCTTTGCTCACAGGCTAAGAGCCCGGGGGTACTGGTCTTGTTTATGTGTGGGGGTAGTGTAGGGGAAGTGTGGGTGTGGGGGGAGTGTGGGTGTGGGGGGAGTTTGGGTGCGGGGGGAGCGGGGGTGTGGGGGGAGTGTGGGGGGAGTTTGGGTGCGGGGGGATTGTGGGTGTGGGAGGAGTGTGGGTGTGGGGGAGTGTGGGTGCAGGGAAGAGTGGGTGTGGGGGGAGTGTGAGTGTGGGGGGAGTTTGGGTGCGGGGGGAATGTGGGTGTGGGGGGAGTCTGGAGGAGAGTGGATGCGTGGGGGAGTGTGGGTGCGGGGGTAGTGTGGGTGCGGGGGGACTGTGGGTGCGGGGGGAGTGTGGGTGCGGGGGGAGTGTGGGTGTGGGGAAGTGTGGATGCGGGGGAGTGTAGATGCGGGGGGAGTGTGGGTACGGGGGAGTGTGGGTGTGGGGGGGAGTGTGTGTGCAGGGGGAGTGTGGGTGCGGGGGGAGTTTGGGTACGGGGAGTGTGGGTGCGGGGGGACTGTGGGTGCGGGGGGAGTGTGGGTGCGGGGGTAGTGTAGGTGTGGGGGAAGTGTGGGTGCGGGGGGAGTGTAGATGCGGGGGAGTGTGGGTATGGGGGAGTGTGGGTGCGGGGGGAGTGTGTGTGCAGGGGGAGTGTGGGTGCGGGGGGAGTTTGGGTACGGGGGAGTGTGGGTGCGGGGGGGAGTGTGGGTGCGGGGGGGACTGTGGGTGCGGGGGGGGAGTGTGGGTGCGGGGGGGAGTGGGTGCGGGGGGGAGTGTGGGTGTGGGGGGAGTGTGGGTGTGGGGGGGAGTGTGGGTGCGGGGGAGTGTGGGTGCGGTGGGAGTGTGGGTATGGGGGGAATGTGGGTGCTGGGGGAGTGTGGGTATTGGGGGAGTATGGGTGCGGGGGGAGTGTGGGTGCGGGAGGAGTGTGGGTGCGGGAGGGTGCGGGGGGAGTGTGGGTACGGGGTGGGTGGGTGCGGGGGGAGTGTGGGTGCGGGGAGGCTGTGGGTGCGGGGGGAGTGGGTGCGGGGGGAGTGGGTGCAGGGGGAGTGTGGATGCGGGGGGAGTGTGGGTGCGGGGGAGTGTGGGGGGAGTGTGGGTGCGGGGGAGTGTGGATGCAGGGCGAGTGTGGGTGTGGTGGGAGTGGGAGTGTGGGGGGGGTGTGGGTGTGGGGGGAGTGTGTGGGGAGTGTGGGTGCAGGGGGAGTGTGGGTGTGGTGGGAGTGTGGTGTGGGGGGAGTGTGGGTGTGGGGGGAGTGTGGGGCGAGTGTGGGTGTGGGGAGAGTGTTTGTGCAGGGGGAGTGTGGTGTGGGGGGAGTGTGGGGGGAGTGTAGGTGTGGGGGGAGTGTGGGTGTGGGGGGAGTGTGGGTGCGGAGAGAGTGTGGGTGCGGGGGAGTGTGGGCATGGGGGAGTGCGGGGGGAGTGTGGGTGCGGGGAAGTATGGGTGCGGGGGGACTGTGGGTGCGGGGGGGAGTGTGGGTGCAGGGGGGAGTGGGTGCGGGGGGAGTGTGGGTGTGGGGTAGTGTGGGTGTGGGGGGGGAGTGTGGGTGCGGGGGAGTGTGGGTGCGGTGGGAGTGCGGGTATGGGGGGAATATGGGTGCTGGGGGAGTGTGGGTATTGGGGGAGTATGGGTGCGGGGCGAGTGTGGGTGCGGGAGGAGTGTGGGTGCGGGGGGTTGCGGGGGGAGTGTGGGTACGGGGTGGGTGGGTGCGGGGGGAGTGTGGGTGCGGGGGGGCTGTGGGTGCGGGGGGAGTGGGTGCAGGGGGAGTGTGGGTGCGGGGGGAGTGTGGGTGCAGGGGGAGTGTGGGGGGAGTGTGGGTGCGGGGGAGTGTGGATGCAGGGCGTGTGTGGGTGTGGTGGGAGTGTGGGGGGAGTGTGGGTGTGGGGGGAGTGTGTGGGGAGTGTGGGTGCAGGGGGAGTGTGGGTGTGGTGGGAGTGTGGTGTGGGGGGAGTGTGGGTGTGGGGGGAGTGTGGTGTGGGGGGAGTGTGGGTGGAGTGTGGGTGTGGGGGGAGTGTTTGTGCAGGGGGAGTGTGGTGTGGGGGGAGTGTGGGTGAAGTGTGGGTGTGGGGGGAGCGTGGGTGTGCGGGTAGTGTGGGTGCGGAGAGAGTGTGGGTGCGTGGGGAGTGTGGGCATGGGGGAGTGCGGGGGGAGTGTGGGTGCGGGGGAAGTATGGGTGCGGGGTGAGTGTGTAGGAGTGTGGGTGCGGGGTGTCGTTGCAAACTCACCACTGTTCTTAGAAGTCCCCCATACCAACAAAATGGTCGATATTCTAAATGGTGATCAGGGATTCTCACTCCCTGACTCCGATACAGGCTTCAGTGGGTGCGATTCAGGTCAAACTATGTTTTCAAGTTATCCCCCGGTATAACCCATACCTTCACCGAAGATTTCATCTACTTACCACTTAGTAGCATCGATCCTGGGTCCCGCATTGCTAAGTAAGTAAAGTAGACTATGGAATAACCACTATTTCAGGTTAAATTAAGTTCTTTTATTATTATATTTTTTATTTTAAAAGCTGCAAACACTTTCTTTACAGAAAGGAAAAAGATCTTGCTTCTGGGTCCTTCTGGTTGGTTGAAGGGACCTTCAGGCCCACCTTGCCAATCAATCTTCTTTTAAAAATCTGGTCTTCTTTAGATGTATTCGCCGATGAGCTCGGTTGCTGTGTCCTATCTTTCCCATGTACCGAGCTGTGAGAGCTGGCTCTGCTGGCTGTCTCTGAGCTGACTCTGCCTACTCTTTAAATTCTAGTCTTCCTTAGATGTATCAGCTATTTTAGCGCGGTTGCTTTGCCCTGTCCCTTTCCCATGGCCGAGCTGACTGTAATCTGACTCCGAGCTGCTTGTTCCTTCTCTGCTTCTCTCTCTCTCCCTCTGAGTTCTGGTTCTGGCTGCTGTTCCCTTTCTTCGGGTTTATATATTTTTCTAACAGTTATCTAGTTTTTATGACTTTATTGTAAAGTAATTCTTATTTAACTTTGATTGTGAAAAGTATCTTTGATCTAAACTTTCTTATCCAACGAAGTATTCATTTTGACATGACTTCATCTCATAGATCTGATTACATTGTTTCCTTTGTGATGTTCAAAATGCTTTGGTTTCAATAGAGGTGTGAATTTTAATTCCTGTCATTTCTATAGTTTTATTTTCCAATTGTGTCCTCAGCTCATAATTTTGACTTTGATTTTGGCTTTGAATTATGTTTCTCGTAAACTGATAGTCTCCAGTTTTCTTTAATTTACCTGGTATTAGCAAAATTTCACTCCTAGAATTGTCACCAAATTCAACTGAACCTCATCCTTTCCTTTCCAGATGCTAACTAAGATAGTTACTTTCAATGAAGGTGTGAGTCATTGTTTTTGGCTTCATTCAAAATCCTGTTTGTCTTGTTTGCTAAGCCTGCTTGACCAAGGATATCTGCATTTTACAATCCTTCTCCTGGCAGCTGCTGTTAACCCTTTGTGGGATCTTTCCTGTATCCTCTCATGTTTCTCTCAGACCAGATATTGCCAGACTTCCATGTTTCAAACACGTCTGATGACACATCTTTCCATATTTTCAATAACAGGGGTGGGTGTGGGTGTGGGGTGAGTGTGGGGGGAGTGTGGGCGCGGTGGGAGTGTGGGTGTGGGGGAGTGTGGGGAGTGTGGGGGGAGTGTGGGTGTGGGGGGAGTGTGGGTGTGGGGGAGTGTGGGGGGAGTGTGTGTGCAGGGGGAGTGTAGGGGGAGTGTGGGTGCGGGGGAGTATGGGTGCGGGGGGGAGTGGGTGCGGGGGGAATGTGGGTGCGGGGGGAGTGTGGGTGTGGTGGGGGTGTGGATGCAGGGGGATTGTGGGTGTGGGGGGAGTGTGGGGTGAGTGTGTGTGCAGAGGGAGTGTAGGGGGAGTGTGGGTGCGGGGAGAGTGTGGGTGCGGGGGGGAGTGGATGCAGGGGGAGTGTGGGTACGGGGGTAGTGGGTGGGTTCAATCCGGCTTGCGTCACTGCCTGTGCGGAGTCTGCACGTTCTCCCCGTGTGTGCGTGGGTTTCCTCCGGGTGCTCCGGTTTCCTCCCACAGTCCAAAGATGTGCAGGTTAAGGTGGATTGGCTCAAGTATCCAGGGATGTAGGGGTTAAGTTACGGGTATAGGGCGGGGTGGAGGGGGAATGGACATGGATAGAGTGTTCTTTCATAGACTTGGCGCAGACTCGATGGGTTGAATAGCTACTTTCTGCACTGTCGAGATTTATAAATCTTCTCTGATTGTCTGGTTACTCCCTCACATTCCGATTCCTGTCCTTTGACTCCTTGAGCTTGGGTAAGGCTCATTGACGGTTATTTAAGTTTCATGGTTTTGCTGAGTTTGAGTGAGGCTTCACAGTGTGAGTCTGGGGCAGGTTTTGCGGCAGAGTTTACTCAACATTCTCAACCTTGGCCCTCACCTGAGGTGTGGTGACGCTCAGATTAAATCACCACCAGCCTATGGTCATCTGACTTCATTTTAATAATCATAGAATCCATAGAATTTACAGAATTCTGCCCCACAAGTCCGCATGGCCCTTGGAAAGAGCACCCTATTTAAGCCCACGCCTCCACCCCATCCCTGTAACCCCGCCCAACCTTTTTGGACACTAAGGGCAATTTATCACGGCCAATCCACCCAACCTGCACATTTTTGGACTTGTAGGAGGAAACCGGAGCACCCGGAGGAAACCCACGCACACACGGGGAGAACGCGCAGACTCCGCACAGACAGTGACCCAAACCGGGAATCGAACCTGGCACTGTGAAGTAACAGTGCTAACCACTGTGCTACCGTGCTGTCCTTAAAAATACCGCAGGCCAAATAACGAAGACCATATCATCGTGGTCTTATTAAAATAACCATGAGCTCATTAATCTACAATTTAAATGTCAGCTACATACTTCGCACAGGGAATCTTCCCAAAATTAGTGAGATTGGAACTTTCTGGAATAAATTCTGCCCACTGCTTTAGGTTGATGAGGCAACTTCTAATTGTATTTGGAACTGTGAGCACGACCACGGGTGTAAACATTGGCAGAACTGAGATTAACCTTGATGTAAAATGTCCACTTCAGCAATGAGCCATGTGTCTTCACTCTGCAGGTACAATGTGTTGGCCGGAGAGTTGGGAGGTGAAGTCCTCAACAACTTATACTATGGTGGCGGCTGCAATACCATACGCAACGGAAGCATCGGTACACTCTATCAAGTGCCCAGCAACCTGCTGAACATCAGCTTTGAGGTACAAAACCCCAGGGATAGTGTCTTCATTAAATCAGGATAGATCCCAACAGAGGGATTGGAATTGGGATTTTCCATTTATTTTGGGATAAACCTTGACCAATGGATTTTCCCGTACCAGCCTCCCCGAACAGGCGCCGGAATGTGGGGACTAGGGGCTTTTCACAGTAACTTCATTTGAAGCCTACTTGTGACAATAAGCGATTTTCATTTCATTTCATTTTCATTTCATTTCATTCTTCCCACCCAGTTGAGTAATCTGGAAGATGATGTCACTGACCAATTCTATCAGGATGCCTCTGACTACGAATCAAAGGTTTCATCATCTTCGCACTTTTACGATGATCAGAGGAGTTCGCTTCACATCCCAATTTTCTATGGACGTGATACATCCAAACAAACGTCAAGATCATCCAGCTTCAAGAAGGTGATCAAAGCATCGTCAAAAAAGGTATTATTCCCATGGGCCAACCAATCACAAACAAGAATCTGTTCCGTATCTAACCCCGTGCTGTACCTGTCCTGGGAGTGTTTGATGGGGACTGTGTAGAGTGAGCTTTACTCTGTATCTAACCCCGTGCTGTACCTGTCCTGGGAGTGTTTGATGGGGACAGTGTAGAGGGAGATTTACTCTGTATCTAACCCCGTGCTGTACCTGTCCTGGGAGTGTTTGATGGGGACAGTGTAGAGGGAGCTTTACTCTGTATCTAACCCCGTGCTGTACCTGTCCTGGGAGTGTTTGATGGGGACAGTGTAGAGGGAGCTTTACTCTGTATCTAACCCCGTGCTGTACCTGTCCTGGGAGTGTTTGATGGGGACAGTGTAGAGGGAGCTTTACTCTGTATCTAACCCCGTGCTGTACCTGTCCTGGGAGTGTTTGATGGGGACAGTGTAGAGGGAGATTTACTCTGTATCTAACCCTGTGCTGTACCTGTCCTGGGAGTGTTTGATGGGGACAGTGTAGAGGGAGCTTTACTCTGTATCTAGCCCCGTGCTGTACCTGTCCTGGGAGTGTTCGATGGGGACAGTGTAGAGCGAGCTTTACTCTGTATCTAACCCTGTGCTGTACCTGTCCTGGGAGTGTTTGATGGGGACAGTGTAGAGCGAGCTTTACTCTGTATCTAACCCTGTGCTGTACCTGTCCTGGGAGTGTTTGATGGGGGCTGTGTAGAGCGAGCTTTACTCTGTATCTAACCCTGTGCTGTACCTGTCCTCGGAGTGTTTGATGGGGACAGTGTACAGAGAGCTTTACTCTATATCTAACCCCGTGCTGTACCTGTCCTGGGAGTGTTTGATGGGGACTGTGTAGAGTGAGCTTTACTCTGTATCTAACCCCGTGCTGTACCTGTCCTGGGAGTGTTTGATGGGGACAGTGTAGAGGGAGATTTACTCTGTATCTAACCCCGTGCTGTACCTGTCCTGGGAGTGTTTGATGGGGACAGTGTACAGAGAGCTTTACTCTATATCTAACCCCGTGCTGTACCTGTCCTGGGAGTGTTTGATGGGGACAGTGCAGAGGGAGCTTTACTCTGTATCTAACCCTGTGCTGTACCTGTCCTGGGAGTGTTTGATGGGGACAGTGTAGAGGGAGCTTTACTCTGTATCTAGCCCCGTGCTGTACCTGTCCTGGGAATGTTCGATGGGGACAGTGTAGAGCGAGCTTTACTCTGTATCTAACCCTGTGCTGTACCTGTCCTGGGAGTGTTTGATGGGGACAGTGTAGAGCGAGCTTTACTCTGTATCTAACCCTGTGCTGTACCTGTCCTGGGAGTGTTTGATGGGGGCTGTGTAGAGCGAGCTTTACTCTGTATCTAACCCTGTGCTGTACCTGTCCTCGGAGTGTTTGATGGGGACAGTGTACAGAGAGCTTTACTCTATATCTAACCCCGTGCTGTACCTGTCCTGGGAGTGTTTGATGTGGACAGTGCAGAGGGAGCTTTACTCTGTATCTAACCCCGTGCTGTACCTGTCCTGGGAGTGTTTGATGGGGACAGTGTACAGAGAGCTTTACTCTATATCTAACCCCGTGCTGTACCTGTCCTGGGAGTGTTTGATGGGGACAGTGCAGAGGGAGCTTTACTCTGTATCTAACCCCGTGCTGTATCTGTCCTGGGAGTGTTTGATGGGGACAGTGTAGAGGGAGCTTTACTCTGTATCTAACCCCGTGCTGTATCTGTCCTGGGAGTGTTTCATGGGGTGATGGAGAGGGAGATTTACTCTGTATCTAACTCCGTGCTGTATCTGTCCTGGGAGTGTTTGATGGGGACAGTGTAGAGGGAGCTTTACTCTGTATCTAATCCCGTGCTGTACCTGTCCTGGGACTGTTTGATGGGGACAGTGTAGAGGGAGCTTTACTCTGTATCTAACCCTGTGCTGTACCTGGTCTGGGAGTGTTTGATGAGGACAGTGTCGAGGGAGCTTTACTCTGTATCTAACCCCGTGCTGTACCTGTCCTGGGAGTGTTTGAGGGGACAGTGTAGAGGGAGCTTTACTCTGTATCTAACCCCGTGCTGTACCTGTCCTGGGAGTGTTTGAGGGGACAGTGTAGAGGGAGCTTTACTCTGTATCTAACCCCGTGCTGTACCTGTCCTGGGAGTGTTTGAGGGTGTAGCGCACAATGACTTACGAGAGAGACGAATAGAGGTGAAGTCGATGAGGCTTTATTAAGCCTGACTTGTTCCCAGCAGTTCAGCAACAGACTGGAGCTGCGGGGAGAAGCCCAGGTTCTTATACTCCACCTTCAGGGCAGAGCTAGGGATCAACAGCCAACCAGGACCTGGGATCTGTCAGCCAATAGCACCACGGCTTCACAGTCCCACATGACCCCTAATGCATACTACCACATTCACCCCTTGTTAAAAATGAACCCGGCGGGGTGGTAGGGTTTACAAGGCTGGTCCTGGGAGGAGAAAATTTTTGGCATGTCTTTTCAATGCTCTACACTTTGCCCTACATTGGGCTATGTACAGGGTTTGTGAACTATTTACAAAATTCGTAAGAGGAAAAAAGAACATTCTCGTTAAAGTCCACAACATTCTTGTGTTACAACGATGCCACGAGTCGAGCGGGCGGTCTGGTCTTCGTTGTTGATCGCCTCAGCCCCGGTGGTGGTGCAGGTGCTTGTTCCCGCGTTGTCGTCTCCGGGAGCTTTTCGGTGTCTGCTTCAGTTTCACTCCTGGTTTGACATGGGGTGCGCCGGTGGCAGGGAGGGGGTGATCGGTGTCGGGAGGGTGTGCGTGTTGCCGGCGGGCGCCAGGTCTCGCAGGGAGACCGTGTCCTGTCGGCCGTCGGGGTACGCCGTAGAGGCGCACTGCGGGTTCGCGTGGAGGAGATGAACCCTCTCGACCAACGGGTCCGCCTTATGTGCCCACATGTGTTTCTGGAGCAAGATGGGTCCTGGGGCCGCCAGCCAGGTCGGCAGCGACGTTCCAGGGGAGGACCTCCTAGGGAAAACAAGGAGACGCTCGTGAGGCGTTTGGTTAGTGGTGGTACACAGCAGCGACCGGATGGAGTGGAGAGCGTCCGGGAGGACGTCCTGCCACCGTGAAACTGGGAGGTCCCTGGACCGTTGGGCCAGTAGGACGGTCTTCCAGACCGTGCCGTTCTCCCTCTCTACTTGCCCGTTGCCCCGGGGGTTGTAGCTGGTCGTCCTGCTCGAGGCTATGCCCTTGCTGAGCAGGAACTGGCGCAGCTCGTCACTCATGAAGGAGGACCCCCTGTCGCTATGGATATATGCGGGGCAACCGAACAGTGTGAATATAGTGCTCAGGGCTTTAATAACTGTGGCCGCTGTCATGTCGGGGCAGGGGATGGCGAAAGGGAAACGGGAGTACTCGTCCACCACGTTCAGGAAGTATGTGTTTCGGTCGGTGGAGGGGAGGGGCCCTTTGAAATCCAGACTGAGGCGTTCAAAGGGGCGAGAAGCCTTGATCAGGTGCGCTCTATCTGGCCTGAAAAAATGCGGTTTGCACTGTTCCTGGGGACAGTACGGACCTTCTCCACAGAGTAGGGGAGGTTGCGGGACTTTATGAAATGGTAGAACCGAGTGACCCCCGGGTGGCAGAGGTCCTCGTGGAGGGTTTGGAGACGGTCTATTTGTGCATTGGCACATGTGCCGCGGGATAGGGCATCGGACGGCTCGTTCAGCTTTCCGGGACGATACAAGATCTCGTAGTTGAAGGTAGAGAGCTCGATCCTCCACCTTAAGATCTTGTCATTTTTAATTTTGCCCCGCTGTGCATTATCGAACATGAAGGCTACCGACCGTTGGTCCGTGAGGAGAGTGAATCTCCTGCTGGCCAGGTAATGCCTCCAATGTCGCACAGCTTTAACTATGGCTTGGGCTTCCTTTTCCACTGAGGAGTGGCGGATTTCTGAGGCGTGGAGGGTTTGGGAGAAGAAGGCCACGGGTCTGCCCGCTTGGTTAAGGGTAGCCGCTAGAGCTACATCGGAGGCGTCGCTCTCGACCTGGAAGGGGAGGGACTCGTCGATGGCGTGCATCGTGGCCTTTGCGATATCCGCTTTGATGCGGCTGAAGGCCTGGCGAGCCTCTGTCGACAGGGGGAAGGTAGTAGTCTGTATTAGTGGGCGGGCCTTGTCTGCATACTGGGGGACCCACTGGGCGTAATATGAAAAAAACCCCAGGCATCGTTTCAGGGCTTTGGAGCAGTGGGGAAGGGGAAATTCCATAAGGGGGCGCATGCGTTCGGGGTCGGGGCCTATTATCCCATTGCGCACTACGTAGCCCAGGATGGCCAACCGGTTTGTGCTAAACACGCACTTGTCCTCGTTGTATGTGAGGTTCAAGGCTTTGGCGGTCTGGAGGAATTTTTGGAGGTTGGCGTCGTGGTCCTGCTGATCGTGGCCGCAGATGGTTACGTTGTCGAGATATGGGAACGTGGCCTGTAACCCGTGTTGATCAACCATTCGGTCCATCTCCTGTTGGAAGGCTGAGACCCCGTTTGTGACGCCAAATGGGACCCTTAGGAAGTGGTATAGTCGCCCATCTGCCTCGAAGGCTGTGTACTTGCGGTCACTTGGGCGGATGGGGAGCTGGTGATAGGCGGACTTGAGGTCCACGGTGGAGAAGACCTTCTATTGGGCAATCCGATTTACCATGTCGGATATGCGGGGGAGAGGGTGCGCATATAGCTGTGTGTACCTGTTGATGGTCTGGCTATAGTCTATGACCATCCTTTGCTTCTCCCCGGTCTTTACTACTACCACCTGTGCTCTCCAGGGACTATTGCTGGCCTGGATTATGCCTTCCTTCAGCAACCGCTGGACTTCGGACCGGATAAATGTCCGGTCCTGGGGCGCTGTACCGTCTGCTCCTAGTGGCGACGGGTTTGCAATCCGGGGTGAGGTTTGCAAACAAGGATGGCGGTTCAACTTTGAGGGTTGCGAGGCCGCAGATAGTGAGTGGGGGTATTGGGCCGCCGAATTGAAACGTTAGGCTCTGCAGGTTGCACTGGAAATCTAATCCCAGTAATGTGGGCGCGCAGAGTTGGGGGAGGACGTAGAGCCTGTAGTTTTTAAACTCCCTCCCTTGCACCGTTAGGGTCACGATGCAGAACCCTTTGATCTCTACGGAGTGGGATCCTGCAGCTAGGGAAATCTTTTGCGTACTGGGACGGATGGTCAAAAAACAGCGTCTTACCGTGTCGGGGTGGATGAAGCTTTCGGTGCTCCCGGAGTCGATCAGGCATGGTGTCTCGTGTCCGTTGATCAGCACCGTTGTTGTCGTCGTCTGGAGCGTCCGGGGACGTGCTTGATCCAGCGTCACCGAAGCCAGTCGTGGTCATAGTGTCTCAGCGTCTTCTTCGGACCCCGTGGAGCCGTCGATGCTGGGGTCCATTGTTGTCATCCAAGATGGCGGCATCCATGAATCGCACGCGGCCGGGGGTGGACAAAATGGCCGCCCCCACGGATCGCACATGGTTGGGGGTGGACAAAATGGCCACCCCCATGCATCGCACATGGCTGGGGGGTCACAAGATGGCGGCGCCCATCCTCCCCTCGTGGTGGCCGGGACCCAAAATGGCGGCGCCCGCGGGTCGCACATGGGGCGCTGGGGGGGTTGGGGAGCGTTTGGGATGCGCTGGGCTCTTTCTTCTCCGGGGACAGCGGCGACCCCCCGGGACCGGCACACAGCCGCGAAATGGCCCTTTTTCCCGCAGCTCTTGCAAGTTGCCGCGCGGGACGGACAGCGCTGCCGGGGGTGTTTCGCCTGCCCGCAGAAATAGCAGCGGGCCCCCCCGGGATGGTCTGGCGTCTTAACCGCGCAAGCCTGTGAGGGAGGGGGGGGGAAGGGGGTTTGTCGCGACGGGGGTCCACGGAACCCAAGGGGCTGCCACGCGGTCGGGGCCGTAGGTGCGGGCGTTTTGCGAGGCCACATCTAGGGAAGCTGCAATGACCCGTGCCTCTGAGAGTCCTAGCGACTCTTTTTCTAAAAGTCTTTGGCGGATTTGGGGAGAGTTCATACCTGCCACAAACGCATCGCGAATTAACATGTCCGTGTGTTCCGCCGCGTTTACCGGCGGGCAGCCGCAGCCCCGTCCCAAAATTAGCAGCGCGGCGTAGAACTCCTCTAACGATTCTCCGGGACTTTGCCGTCTCGTTGCGAGTTGGTAGCGTGCGTAGACCTGGTTCACGGGGCGAATGTAGACGCTCTTTAGTGCTGCGAGCGCCGTCTGGAAATCCTCTGCGTCTTCTATGAGAGGGTAAATTTCCGGGCTTACCCTCGAATGCAGGACCTGCAGTTTCTGGTCTTCTGGATCCGGCCGGGGGCCGTTCGGAGGTAGCCTTCGAAACAAGTCTGCCAGTGTTTAAAAACTGCTGCTGAGTTCACTGCGTGGGGGCTGATCCTCAGGCATTCCGGGGCGATCCTGAGCTCCATAGTCCTTTAAGCACGCTTAATAAATTGTAGCGCACAATGACTTACGAGCGAGACGAATAGAGGTGAAGTCGATGAGGCTTTATTAAGCGTGACTTGTTCCCAGCAGTTCAGCAACAGACTGGAGCTGCGGGGAGAAGCCCAGGTTTTTATACTCCGCCTTCAGGGCGGAGCTAGGGATCAACAGCCAACCAGGACCCGGGATCTGTTAGCCAATAGCATCACGGCTTCACAGTCCCACATGACCCCTAATGCATACTACCACAGAGGGGACAATGTAGAGGGAGGTTTACTCTGTATCTAACCCTGTGCTGTACCCGGCCTGGGAGTGTTTGATGGGGACAGTGCACAGGGAGCTTTACTCTGTATCTAACCCCGTGCTGTATCTATCCTGGGAGTGTTTGATGGGGACAGTGTAGAGGGAGCTTTACTCTGTGTCTAACCCCATGCTGTACCTGTCCTGGGAGTGTTTGATGGGGACAGTGCACAGGGAGCTTTACTCTGTATCTAACCCCGAGCTGTACCTGTCCTGGGAGTGTTTGATGGGGACAGTGCACAGGGAGCTTTACTCTGTATCTAACCCCGTGCTGTACCCGCCCTGGGAGTGTTTGATAGGGACAGCGCAGAGGGAGCTTTACTCTGTATCTAACCCCGTGCTGTATCTATCCTGGGAGTGTTTGATAGGGACAGCGCAGAGGGAGCTTTACTCTGTATCTAACCCCGTGCTGTACCTGTCCTGGGAGTGTTTGATGAGGTGATGGAGAGGGAGCTTTACTCTATATCTAACCCCGTGCTGTACCTGCCCTGGGAGTGTTTGATGGGTGTGGTGTTGGGTGCTCTGGTGCACAGATGAGCCAACACAGTTGTATGTGGTACAACTCTATTTTATTATAACTCTTATAATACAGTTCGTTCTGGATACTCTGCACGTGCTGTCTCCCTGAGTGTGTTTGGCAATAGATGTGTCCTGGTTCTCCTCTCCAGCTAATACTGACCACCAGGGGTCGTGTCTGTGCTTTTATATCTTTCTGTCATTGGTTGTGGTGTTGTGTGTTCTGATTTGTCTGTTGGTGTGTCTATCATGATGTGTGTGTTTGAATATCATGACATCCCCCCTTTTTACAAAGACAAGTGCCTACGTGGTTATAAATATAATTGTGTCGTGAGTGCATCTAAGAGTGTGCGTTTGTGTTGTGTACAGCGTGTGTTTATGACGTAACTATTTACATGGGGCGATGTCGGGTGCGTCACACTAACAAGGTTGTACCAAAACAAAACTTGGATGCGAGAGAAAAAAAAAAACTTGAACATTGGTCCGGTCAGACGATATCTGGAACAATAAACAACAACAGGTTATAATACAGAAGTGTTTGACTTTTTGAACGTATTAACAGCGTTATAAGTCCAGTCTAATGGGTGACCGCCTCAAGAATGGGCTGGTCCTCAAGCCGGTTCAGCTGTGGAGATTTGGGGTCACACTGGTTCACCTTGGACTGTTGGAGGTGATGCTGTTGCCGAAGTCTCTACTTTACCATTTGTTGTACTTCATGCAGTGCTTGGTTTTTTTCATTCTTGCAAATATAACATTCAACATCTTTGTTAGTGGTGCCCTGGCTGTGGTTTGGTTCTGGTGGCGATGGAAGGGGCATGATCCGTGGCATCTCCACGAAGTCATCCTTGGGAACCAGTGGAGGATCCGGCGTGTGCGTACGGTGCAGTTGCGAGCGTGGAAGGCGGCACAAAGCCCGCTGATTGCGCCTACGCACCAATCCATCCGCCCTGCATGCCAGGAACAAGGTGAAGTCTGTTTTCTTTTTATGTTTGTGGTGGACGGCATCTTGTAGCCGATGGGTCGTTGCCATCGAAGTAGCACCATCACTAATATCATGCAAGGCGATGACTGTGCCAGATGTGGAAGTTGGCCAAGACCGTGTACGCTGGTTCCGGCCTTCTGCTGTGCCGGAAGGGCGACTCCGCAGAGAAACGTCGAAGCATGTCGCCTTGGAGAGAGAATTGTTGCTCGCATCAACGTCTGGCGATGGCGCGAATTGGTGTGTCCATCTTGGACCGCCGGTGCTGGTTGCCACTGCCGACCCAGTGGGACTGCCACGCGATCCATTCCCTGTCGCCGTGGCATCTGCCGTCACCCTGAGCGTGCCATCACCGAGGCCGCGACACCGCCCGTCCGGAGCAAGGTCTGGCGTGCGCAAATCAGAGTCGGCGCTTGGCTGCTCCCCATCTGGAGTCCGGTCTGCCTTCCGCCGATGCCCCCTGTCCGGAGTCCCAACAGGTTCACTGGAGGCAGCCGAGATTCCCTGAAGCTGCACTTCTGGAGTCGGAACATGCAGGAATGCACCAACCAGTGGAGAGGCTCGAGCCATCGAGGGTGGAAGCGGTGCGCCGCCACCGCAGTCGTCAGTGGTCCCACCGTGATCGTTGAGTGCCTCGGTACGCACTAGGCGAGGTCTGTCACCTTGCACCTTTTGCATGGGAAGTGGGATGCTGTCGTCACTCGTCTCACATCCCGTGGATAGATCGTCATTAGCAGCTTGCTGTTCACTAGGGTTGGGTAAATTGTCAGAGTTTTCATCTGGTGGTGCACACCATGTCGGTGGACTGTCATTGTCTTGCCATTGTCCTTCATTTGGGCTTTTCTTCTTTGGAACTTTAAATCTTCCCCCAGACATTGCAGAACCTTGTTTATTACCCCCAAATTCTCCCATATGTATGGTCTCGAATATAGGATCCACTGTTGCTATCAACATTGTACCATTTTCCAAAGAACATTCCGTTTCACTTTTCTTCTCAGGTACCTCATATGTAACTTTGTTTAATGTACATGCCTTCATGGTCTCTGGGTCTGATTTTGCTGGGACTGGCATGGTCACGGTCTCTCTTTTACTGTTCTCAATTGCCCACATTATACTCCCCATACATAACTGCTTAATCACTGGGGTTAGTGTGGTACAATGGACAATCGGGTCGACCTTATCTGCATCTTCACCATTAGTGGAAAGCACACTTGGTTCACTTGAAACTGCTGTGGGTTTTAAATTCGTTATCTGGCTACTCGATGTCGGTGTCCTCAGGATTCTTGCTCCAATGTTCTGCTCAATAATCAGTGGAGTGTGTATAGGTTCAATGCAATTAATGTTCCCCTCCAGGTTTGAAGAGTCATTACTGACTAACTGCTGATCTCCGAAGTTGGGATTTTGCGGCATTGTGTTGAAGGGAGACATTTGTCCCTGCTGTAGATATGATTCAGGTTGTGTTATTTCCATTACCTGAGGATCAATGTCTTGTCCATTTTTTCGATCCGTACTAAAACACTGGCAATTCTCAGTCTGCTCCTTGCAAGTTAAACATTCAATTAATTTCGTTAGCAAATCCTCAGCATCCTTCTGTGGCTGTGCAGCATTATTAATCTCTGTTCGGCTACAATGATCCTGAAGGTCAGCGCATAAACCTTTTTTCTTCGGGCTTGGACGAGGCGATTCCTTTGGCTTGTCTTCAGTTGGGCTTGAACAGTCTTCAGCGCTGTGCCCTTTATTGTAGCATGAGAGACCGTCATGGTCATGCTGCTGTGTAGTGGAGCATGGTAGGCTGTTATAGCCTTCTTGCTGTTCACGGGAGCATGGCAGACTTGCATCGTCTGCCGCTGGTTGGTCAGGAGAGGTTGCTAGACCCTCATGGTCTTGTTCCTGCAAGGACTGCGCTCTGGAGTCTTGCGTTCCTTCCATCGTGGAGTCCGTCCACGAGCTCTCTGTGGAGGCTTGTGACACTGGAGTCACTTCTTGTTCGTGCAAGGACTGCGCTCTGGAGTCTTGCGTTGCTTCTATCGTGGAGGCTGTCCACGAGCTCTCTGTGGAGGCTTGTGACACTGGAGTCACTTCTTGTTCGTGCAAGGACTGCACTCTGGAGTCTTGCATGTCTTCTTTCATAGAGTCGGGAACGTTGAGCGGGACGTGGACCACGCTCTGTGTGGCAGCAGGGCACTCTCCGTGTGCTTGCACCGCTCCCTGTCTGTTAATGTCAGGCTGCAGCATCATCCGGTACTGATAAGTTGGAACGTCATATCTGCTGGATTGAAGATCCTCAAATCCGAAAAATGAATCCGCATCTGCGTCGGATTCAATGTGGGGGCCGCCAATGTGCAACACGAAAGGTTCGTCCGAGTCATAGTCATATAGGACCACGGAGCTATCATTGGGCTCGCGAGGTCCGGAAACACTGTAAAAATCGTCATCGAAGTATTCAAGGTCGGAATCATCGGCTTGTGCGTAGGTAACTGCTTGTCGGAGGGTTCTTCGGAGGTTAAATTCATCTCCTGGGTCAATTTGCAGCACTGTGCTGTCATTCCAGGTGAAGGAAGGTTGTTTTACAGCTTTAACAGATTTTTGTTTTTTTGATTTGGGACGTTTCCCTTTTAAATTGGATTTGGGACATTTCCCTTTTAAATTGGTGCAGTCTGGGGCCTCTGACATCCTGACGCTCGGTATGTAGCACGTAGGAAGCGACTGCGCATGCTCAGATCGCTGTTCCTTTACCGATGGCCGTTTTCTTGACTGCGCATGCGCACCATCTCGCGCATGCGCAAACGAAACTTCCGGTTCTGCGCACTTCTCGCGCAACTGTGCTAGCGTGATACCTTTAGCAAGATGGCCGTCGACCTCGACCCAGCCTTTTCTCAGGCCCGGGATTTCGGGCTCCGGGATCCCAGCCACGAGGTGAGTACTGCAGCTTTCCTTACCTTTAAGTCCCCATTGGATTGCGTATTCTTCACAGTACTTGGCGAATTTGCCCAGGACTGCCTGGTAATCGTGCCTTTGCTGCCTCCTGAAGAACCTGAACCTTCTGAACATTGCTCTTGCCCTTGCACCGGCGACGGTGAGGAGAAATTCAATTTTTTCCTTATCATCCAGGTCCTTGAGTTCAGCTGCCGCCAGGAACAACTCGAACATTTGCCGGAATCGCCGCCAGTTTTCGTGGAGGTCGCCGTCGCACTGGAGCGCCTGCGGAACCGGGAGCTCGTACATCATGCCTGGGCACTGCTGGTTGTCTGTGTACACGGAGGTATGCCGGCAGGTATCGATCCACTCCTGTACCATGTGGTGTTGGGTGCTCTGGTGCACAGATGAGCCAACACAGTTGTATGTGGTACAACTCTATTTTATTATAACTCTTATAATACAGTTCGTTCTGGATACTCTGCACGTGCTGTCTCCCTGAGTGTGTTTGGCAATAGATGTGTCCTGGTTCTCCTCTGCAGCTAATACTGACCACCGGGGGTCGTGTCTGTGCTTTTATATCTTTCTGTCATTGGTTGTGGTGTTGTGTGTTCTGATTTGTCTGTTGGTGTGTCTATCATGATGTGTGTGTTTGAATATCATGACAATGGGGACAGTGCACAGGGAGCTTTACTCTGTATCTAACCCCGTGCTGTACCTGTCCTGGGAGTGTTTGATGGGGACAGTGCACAGGGAGCTTTACTCTGTATCTAACCCCGTGCTGTACCTGTCCTGGGACTGTTTGATGGGGACAGTGTAGAGGGAGCTTTACTCAATGTAAGTAAATGAATGGCAGTGACGACCTTGTCTGATTGGTGAGTTGAGGGGCTAATACATCTTCCTTTGTCCACTTCAGGATTCAGCCTTTGTCCGAGTGCACAAAACATTTGCAGTGTCAGAGTTCAGGATGAAGGACACCAATCTCCATGTCTCTGAGACCTTCCTGGAAGCTCTCAGCAATCTTCCTCTGGAGTATAATTATGCCATGTACAGCCGTATTTTCCAGGATTTCGGAACCCACTACTTCACTTCTGGGAAGACGGGCGGTGTTTACGATGTCCTCTATCAGTATGACAGGAAGGCGATCGAAAATTCAGGTACATAACCTCGGGGTTCAGCAGGCAGGGAGGAAGGGTGGGGGGAATGAAGATGGGGCTGCGGGTCGTACACAGGTTAGGGGGAGTAGAGACAGAGTGGAAAAGAGGTTGCTTTTATTCTTTCAAGGGGTGTGGGTGTCGCTGGTTAGGCCCAGCATTTATTGCCCATCCCTAGTTGCCCTTCAGAAGGTGGGGGTGAGCTGCCTTCTTGAACCGCGGCAGTCCCTGAGGTGTAGGTACACCCACTGTGCTGTTAGGGAGGGAGTTCCAGGATGTTGCCCTAGTGACAGTGAAGGAACGGCGATATATTTCCCAGTCAGGGTGGTGAGTGACTTGGAGGGGAACCTCCAGGTGGTGGGGCTCCCAGATATCTGCTGCTCTTGTCCTTCTAGATGGGCGTGGTCATGGGTTTGGAAGGTGCTGCCTAAGGAGCCTTGGTGAGTTAAAGAATAAAGAACTAAGAACAATACAGCACAGGAACAGGCCCTTCGGCCCTCCAAGTCTATACTGGTCATGATACTAACCTTGGACAAAACCCTCAACACTTCCTTGTGCCGTCTCCCTCTATCCCCATCCTATCCATGTGTTTGTCTCGATGCCTTTTGAACGCCGTTAATGTATCTGCTTCCACAACCGCCCCTGGCAACGCGTTCCAGGCACTCACCACCCTCTGTATTTAGAAACCTGCCTCGCACATCTCCTCTAAACTTTGCCCCACGGACCTTAAACCAGTGCCCCCTGGTGACTGACCCCTCCACCCTGGGAAAGAGTGCCTGCCCATCCACTCTATCCATGCCCCTCATAATCTTGTAGACCTCCGTCAGGTCACCCCTCAACCTCCGTCTCGCTAATGAAAACAGTCCGAGTCTATTCAGCCTCTCCACATATCTAACACCCTCCAGACCGGGCAACATCCTGGTAAACCTCCTCTGCACCCTCTCCAAAGCCTCCACCTCCTTCTGGTAGTGTGGCGACCAGAATTGTGCCCAATACTCCAAGTGCGGCCTTACCAAGGTTCTATACAACTGCAGCATGACTTGCCAGTTTTTATCCTCGATCTCCCGTCCAATGAAGGCAAACATTCCGTACGCTTTCCTGACTGCCTTGTCCACTTGTGTTGCCACTTTCAAAGCTCGGCGGACCTGCACGCCCAGATCTCTCTGACTTTCGAAGACTTTTGCCATTTACGGTAGTACATCTTGTAGATGGTACACAGGGGCTGCCTCTGTTCATCGGCAGTGAAGGGTTTGAATGTTTGTGAAAGGAGGGGGAATCAAGCGGGGCTGCTTTGACCTGGATGTTGTCCCTTGCATTATCCTCCATTTCCTTTCCCCTCTGATGCACAATCAATAACTCTCGAGACAAAGGGGAGTCATATCTAATCGGCTTTAATCAGCTAGAACTGTACCCAGCAGCGATGATACAGAAAGTGAAGGCTGCTGGGACAGCATCGGTTCTTATACCCCGCCTCTCAGGGCGGGGCTATGTACATTAGCCAATGGTAGACCCCTACGTCTAGCCAATGGTCATTCACCTCTCAGGTACTGCAATACCTGGTATTATCACACCCTCTACCTGTCTCTTTTCCTCACACAATCACACCCACCTTTGCGTTTCCAACCATCCTCCCCAAATGGCTCCTTCCTCTCCCTGTACCCCCTTCGCCATCCCCACAGTCCCCCACCCCTCTCACTGACTCCGTCCCCCTAGCTCGCTCACATTCACAACCTGCCCAGATATATTGGAGCACAGCAGGTGAGCCCTCACTGTTCAGAATCAACTACATTTTATGCTGACTTCATTTCTCCACAGGCCTAACAGAATCAGAACTGTTGGATTGTGTGCGACATGAGACAGTTACACGTGTGCTATTTTTTAAGTTCAAGGAAAGCAGCGACAAATGTACAACAAACAGCATGACACTCCAGACCAAAGGTAAGGAGAAAAATGTCAGAGGCGGTTCGTACAGCTCTTTCATCTGTGGCAGAAGGTCCAGAGGGAGATCTGCACTGTCAGAGGGGCAGTACTGAGGGAGTGCTGCACTGTCAGAGGGGCAGTACTGAGGGAGTGCAGCACTGTCAGAGGGTCAGTACTGAGGGAGTGCAGCACTGTCAGAGGGTCAGTACTGAGGGAGTGCTGCACTGTCAGAGGGTCAGTACTGAGGGAGTGCCGCACTGTCAGAGGGTCAGTACTGAGGGAGTGCTGCACTGTCAGAGGGTCAGTACTGAGGGAGTGCTGCACTGTCAGAGGGTCAGTACTGAGGGAGTGCTGCACTGTCAGAGGGTCAGTGCTGAGGGAGTGCTGCACTGTCAAAGGGTCAGTATTGAGGGAGTGCTGCACTGTCAGAGGGTCAGTTCTGAGGGAGTGTTGCACTGTCAGAGGGTCAGTGCTGAGGGAGTGCTGCACTGTCAGAGGGTCAGTTCTGAGGGAGTGTTGCACTGTCAGAGGGTCAGTACTGAGGGAGTGCTGCACTGTCAGAGGGTTAGTACTGAGGGAGTGCTGCACTGTCAGAGGGTCAGTACTGAGGGAGTGCTGCACTGTCAGAGGGTCAGTACTGAGGGAGTGCTGCACTGTCAAAGGGTCAGTATTGAGGGAGTGCTGCACTGTCAGAGGGTCAGTTCTGAGGGAGTGTTGCACTGTCAGAGGGTCAGTGCTGAGGGAGTGCTGCACTGTCAGAGGGTCAGTTCTGAGGGAGTGTTGCACTGTCAGAGGGTCAGTACTGAGGGAGTGCTGCACTGTCAGAGGGTTAGTACTGAGGGAGTGCTGCACTGTCAGAGGGTCAGTACTGAGGGAGTGCTGCACTGTCAGAGGGTCAGGACTGAGGGAGTGCTGCACTGTCAGAGGGTCAGTACTGAGGGAGTGCTGCACTGTCAGAGGGTCAGTACTGAGGTAGTGCTGCACTGTCAGAGGGTCAGTACTGAGAGAGTGCTGCACTGTCAGAGGGTCAGTACTGAGGGAGTGCCGCACTGTCAGAGGGTCAGTACTGAGGGAGTGCCGCACTGTCAGAGGGTCAGTACTGAGGGAGTGCTGTACTGTCAGAGGGTCAGTACTGAGGGAGTGCTGCACTGTCAGAGAGTCAGTACTGAGGGAGTGCCGCACTGTCAGAGGGTCAGTACTGAGGGAGTGCCGCACTGTCAGAGGGTCAGTACTGAGGGAGTGCTGCACTGTCAGAAGCTCAGTACTGAGGGAGTGCCGCACTGTCAGAGGGTCAGTACTGAGGGAGTGCTGCACTGTCAGAGGGTCAGTACTGAGGGAGTGCTGCACTGTCAGAGGGTCAGTGCTGAGGGAGTGCTGCACTGTCAGAGGGTCAGTACTGAGGGAGTGCTGCACTGTCAGAGGGTCAGTGCTGAGGGAGTGCTGCACTGTCAGAGGGTCAGTACTGAGGGAGTGCCGCACTGTCAGAGGGGTCAGTACTGAGGGAATGTTGCACTGTCAGAGGGTCAGTACTGAGGGAGTGCTGCACTGTCAGAGGGTCAGTAGTGAGGGAGTGCCGCATTGTCAGAGGGTCAGTATTGAGGGAGTGCTGCACTGCCAGAGGGTCAGTACTGAGGGAGTGCCGCACTGTCAGAGGGTCAGTACTGAGGGAGTGCTGCACTGTCAGAGGGTCAGTACTGAGGGAGTGCTGCACTGTCAGAGGGTCAGGACTGAGGGAGTGCAGCACTGTCAGAGGGTCAGTACTGAGGGAGTGCTGCACTGTCAGAGGGTCAGTGCTGAGGGAGTGCTGCACTGTCAGAGGGTCAGTACTGAGGGAGTGCTGCACTGTCAGAGGGTCAGTGCTGAGGGAGTGCTGCACTGTCAGAGGGTCAGTGCTGAGGGAGTGCCGCACTGTCAGAGGGTCAGTACTGAGGGAGTGCTGCACTGTCAGAGGGTCAGTAGTGAGGGAGTGCTGCACTGTCAGAGGGGTCAGTACTGAGGGAGTGTTGCACTGTCAGAGGGTCAGTACTGAGGGAGTGCTGCACTGTCAGAGGGTCAGTAGTGAGGGAGTGCCGCATTGTCAGAGGGTCAGTATTGAGGGAGTGCTGCACTGTCAGAGGGTCAGTACTGAGGGAGTGCCGCACTGTCAGAGGGTCAGTACTGAGGGAGTGCTGCACTGTCAGAGGGTCAGTACTGAGGGAGTGCTGCACTGTCAGAGGGTCAGTACTGAGGGAGTGCTGCACTGTCAGAGGGTCAGTGCTGAGGGAGTGCTGCACTGTTAGAGGGTCAGTACTGAGGGAGTGCTGCACTGTCAGAGGGTCAGTGCTGAGGGAGTGCTGCACTGTCAGAGGGTCAGTGCTGAGGGAGTGCCGCACTGTCAGAGGGTCAGTACTGAGGGAGTGCTGCACTGTCAGAAGGTCAGTAGTGAGGGAGTGCTGCACTGTCAGAGGGGTCAGTAGTGAGGGAGTGCTGCACTGTCAGAGGGTCAGTAGTGAGGGAGTGCCGCACTGTCAGAGGGTCAGTAGTGAGGGAGTGCCGCATTGTCAGAGGGTCAGTATTGAGGGAGTGCTGCACTGTCAGAGGGTCAGTACTGAGGGAGTGCCGCACTGTCAGAGGGTCAGTACTGAGGGAGTGCTGCACTGTCAGAGGGTCAGTACTGAGGGAGTGCTGCACTGTCAGAGGGTCAGTACTGAGGGAGTGCTGCACTGTCAGAGGGTCAGTACTGAGGGAGTGCTGCACTGTCAGAGGGTCAGTACTGAGGGAGTGCTGCACTGTCAGAGGGTCAGTGCTGAGGGAGTGCTGCACTGTCAGAGGGTCAGTACTGAGGGAGTGCTGCACTGTCAGAGGGTCAGTGCTGAGGGAGTGCTGCACTGTCAGAGGGTCAGTACTGAGGGAGTGCTGCACTGTCAGAGGGTCAGTACTGAGGGAGTGCTGCACTGTCAGAGGGTCAGTACTGAGGGAATGCTGCACTGTCAGAGGGTCAGTACTGAGGGAGTGCTGCACTGTCAGAGGGTCAGTGCTGAGGGAGTGCTGCACTGTCAGAGGGTCAGTACTGAGGGAGTGCTGCACTGTCAGAGGGTCAGTGCTGAGGGAGTGCTGCACTGTCAGAGGGTCAGTGCTGAGGGAGTGCCGCACTGTCAGAGGGTCAGTACTGAGGGAGTGCTGCACTGTCAGAGGGTCAGTAGTGAGGGAGTGCCGCACTGTCAGAGGGGTCAGTACTGAGGGAGTGTTGCACTGTCAGAGGGTCAGTACTGAGGGAGTGCTGCACTGTCAGAGGGTCAGTAGTGAGGGAGTGCCGCATTGTCAGAGGGTCAGTATTGAGGGAGTGCTGCACTGTCAGAGGGTCATAGATAGAATTTACAGTGCAGAAGGAGGCCATTCAGCCCATCGAGTCTGCACCGGCTCTTGGAAAGAGCACCCTATCCGAGGTCCACACCTCTACCCTATCCCCATAACCCAGTAACCCCACCCAACACTACTGGCAATTTTGGACACTAAGGGCAATTTATCATGGCCAATCCACCTAACCTGCACATCTTTGGACTGTGGGAGGAAACCGGAGCACCCGGAGGAATCCCACGCACACACGGGGAGGATGTGCAGACTCCGCACAGACATTGACCCAAGCCGGAATCGAACCTGGGACCCTGGAGCTGTGAAGCAATTGTGCTCTCCACAAGGCTACCGTGCTGCCCCCAGTCAGTACTGAGGGAGTGCCGCACTGTCAGAGGGTCAGTACTGAGGGAGTGCTGCACTGTCAGAGGGTAAGTACTGAGGGAGTGCTGCACTGTCAGAGGGTCAGTACTGAGGGAGTGCTGCACTGTCAGAGGGTCAGTGCTGAGGGAGTGCTGCACTGTCAGAGGGTCAGTACTGAGGGAGTGCTGCACTGTCAGAGGGTCAGTGCTGAGGGAGTGCTGCACTGTCAGAGGGTCAGTGCTGAGGGAGTGCCGCACTGTCAGAGGGTAAGTACTGAGGGAGTGCTGCACTGTCAGAAGGTCAGTAGTGAGGGAGTGCTGCACTGTCAGAGGGGTCAGTACTGAGGGAATGTTGCACTGTCAGAGGGTCAGTACTGAGGGAGTGCTGCACTGTCAGAGGGTCAGTAGTGAGGGAGTGCCGCATTGTCAGAGGGTCAGTATTGAGGGAGTGCTGCACTGTCAGAGGGTCAGTACTGAGGGAGTGCCGCACTGTCAGAGGGTCAGTACTGAGGGAGTGCTGCACTGTCAGAGGGTCAGTACTGAGGGAGTGCTGCACTGTCAGAGGGTCAGTACTGAGGGAGTGCTGCACTGTCAGAGGGTCAGTACTGAGGGAGTGCTGCACTGTCAGAGGGTCAGTACTGAGGGAGTGCTGAACTGTCAGAGGGTCAGTGCTGAGGGAGTGCTGCACTGTCAGAGGGTCAGTACTGAGGGAGTGCTGCACTGTCAGAGGGTCAGTGCTGAAGGAGTGCTGCACTGTCAGAGGGTCAGTGCTGAGGGAGTGCCGCACTGTCAGAGGGTCAGTACTGAGGGAGTGCTGCACTGTCAGAGGGTCAGTAGTGAGGGAGTGCTGCACTGTCAGAGGGTCAGTACTGAGGGAGTGCCGCACTGTCAGAGGGTCAGTACTGAGGGAGTGCTGCACTGTCAGAAGGTCAGTACTGAGGGAGTGCCGCACTGTCAGAGGGTCAGTACTGAGGGAGTGCTGCACTGTCAGAGGGTCAGTACTGAGGGAGTGCTGCACTGTCAGAGGGTCAGTGCTGAGGGAGTGCTGCACTGTCAGAGGGTCAGTACTGAGGGAGTGCTGCACTGTCAGAGGGTCAGTGCTGAGGGAGTGCTGCACTGTCAGAGGGTCAGTGCTGAGGGAGTGCCGCACTGTCAGAGGGTCAGTACTGAGGGAGTGCTGCACTGTCAGAAGGTCAGTAGTGAGGGAGTGCTGCACTGTCAGAGGGGTCAGTACTGAGGGAATGTTGCACTGTCAGAGGGTCAGTACTGAGGGAGTGCTGCACTGTCAGAGGGTCAGTAGTGAGGGAGTGCCGCATTGTCAGAGGGTCAGTATTGAGGGAGTGCTGCACTGTCAGAGGGTCAGTACTGAGGGAGTGCCGCACTGTCAGAGGGTCAGTACTGAGGGAGTGCTGCACTGTCAGAGGGTCAGTACTGAGGGAGTGCTGCACTGTCAGAGGGTCAGTACTGAGGGAGTGCTGCACTGTCAGAGGGTCAGTACTGAGGGAGTGCTGCACTGTCAGAGGGTCAGTACTGAGGGAGTGCTGCACTGTCAGAGGGTCAGTGCTGGGGAGTGCTGCACTGTCAGAGGGTCAGTACTGAGGGAGTGCTGCACTGTCAGAGGGTCAGTGCTGAGGGAGTGCTGCACTGTCAGAGGGTCAGTGCTGAGGGAGTGCCGCACTGTCAGAGGGTCAGTACTGAGGGAGTGCTGCACTGTCAGAGGGTCAGTAGTGAGGGAGTGCTGCACTGTCAGAGGGGTCAGTACTGAGGGAGTGTTGCACTGTCAGAGGGTCAGTACTGAGGGAGTGCTGCACTGTCAGAGGGTCAGTAGTGAGGGAGTGCCTCATTGTCAGAGGGTCAGTATTGAGGGAGTGCCGCATTGTCAGAGGGTCAGTATTGAGGGAGTGCTGCACTGTCAGAGGGTCAGTACTGAGGGAGTGCCGCACTGTCAGAGGGTCAGTACTGAGGGAGTGCTGCACTGTCAGAGGGTCAGTACTGAGGGAGTGCTGCACTGTCAGAGGGTCAGTACTGAGGGAGTGCCGCACTGTCAGAGGGTCAGTACTGTGGGAGTGCTGCACTGTCAGAGGGTCAGTAGTGAGGGAGTGCTGCACTGTCAGAGGGGTCAGTACTGAGGGAGTGCTGCACTGTCAGAGGGTCAGTACTGAGAGAGTGCTGCACTGTCAGAGGGTCAGTAGTGAGGGAGTGCCGCATTGTCAGAGGGTCAGTACTGAGGGAGTGCTGCACTGTCAGAGGGTCAGTACTGAGGGAGGGCCGCACTGTCAGTGGGTCAGTACTGAGGGAGTGCTGCACTGTCAGAGTGACAGTACTGAGGGAGTGCTGCACTGTCAGAGGGTCAGTACTGAGGGAGTGCCGCACTGTCAGAGGGTCAGTACTGAGGGAGTGCCGCACTGTCAGAGGGTCAGTACTGAGGGAGCGCTGCACTGTCAGAGGGTCAGTACTGAGGGAGTGCCGCACTGTCAGAGGGTCAGTACTGAGCGAGCGCTGCACTGTCAGAGGGTCAGTACTGAGGTAGTGCTGCACTGTCAGAGGGTCAGTACTGAGGGAGTGCTGCACTGTCAGAGGGTCAGTACTGAGGGAGTGCCGCACTGTCAGAGGGTCAGTACTGAGGGAGTACTGCATTACCTGCAGTATACTCTACATTGGACCTGCAGTACACTCTATATTGGACCTGCAGTATACTCTATATTGGACCTGCAGAATACTCTATATTCGACCTGCAGTATACTCTATACTGGACCTGCAGTATAGTCTACATTGGACCTGCAGCATACTCTATATTGGACCTGCAGTATAGTCTACATTTGACCTGCAGTATACTCTATATTGCACCTGCAGTATAGTCTACATTGGACCTGCAGTATACTCTATATTGCACCTGCAGTGTACTCTATATTGGACCTGCAATATACTCTATATGCGACCTGCAGTGTACTCTATACTGGACCTGCAGTATACTCTATATTGGACCTGCAGAATACTCTATATTGCACCTGCAGTATGCTCTATACTGGACCTGCAGAATACTCTATATTGCACCTGCAGTGTGCTCTATACTGGACCTGCAGTATACTCTACATAGGACCTGCAGTATACTCTATATTGGACCTGCAGTATTCTCTATATTGGACCTGCAGTATTCTCTACATTGAACGTGCAGTATACTCTACATTGGACCTGCAGAATACCCTATACTGGACCTGCAGTATTCTCTATATTGGACCTGCAGTATACTCTATATTGGACCTGCAGTATACTCTACATTGGACCTGCAGTATACTCTATATTGGACCTGCAGTATACTCCACATTGGACGTGCAGTATTCTCTATATTGGACCTGCAGTATTCTCTATATTGGACCTATATATATACACTATATATATATATACACCTATATATATACACTATGCCATTATCATCCATATGTTTATCCAATAAACTTTTAAATGCCCTCAATGTTCTCTACACTGGACCTGCAGTATTCTCTATATTGGACCTGCAGTATTCTCTATATTGGACCTGCAGTATTCTCTATATTGGACCTGCAGTATTCTCTATATTGGACCTGCAGTATTCCCTATACTGGACCTGCAGTATTCTCTATACAGGACCTGCAGTATAGTCTATATTGGACCTGCAGTATTCTCGATACTGGACCTGCAGTATTCTCTATCTTGGACCTGCAGTATTCTCTATATTGGACCTGCAGTATACTCTATATTGGACCTGCAGTATAATCTATATTGGACCTGCAGTATTCTCGATACTGGACCTGCAGTATTCTCTATATTGGACCTGCAGTATTCTCTATCTTGGACCTGCAGTATTCTCTATATTGGACCTGCCGTATACTCTACATTGGACCTGCAGTATAGTCTATATTGGACCTATATATATACACTATATATATATATACACCTATATATATACACTATGCCATTATCATCCATATGTTTATCCAATAAACTTTTAAATGCCCTCAATGTTCTCTACACTGGACCTGCAGTATTCTCTATATTGGACCTGCAGTATTCTCTATATTGGACCTGCAGTATTCTCTATATTGGACCTGCAGTATTCTCTACACTGGACCTGCAGTATTCTCTATATTGGACCTGCAGTATTCTCTATATTGGACCTGCAGTATACTCTACATTGGACCTGCAGTATAGTCTATATTGGACCTGCAGTATAGTCTATATTGGACCTGCAGTATTCTCTATACTGGACCTGCAGTATTCTCTATACTGGACCTGCAGTATTCTCTATATTGGACCTGCAGTATTCTCTATCTTGGACCTGCAGTATTCTCTATATTGGACCTGCAGTATACTCTATATTGGACCTGCAGTATACTCTATATTGGACCTGCCGTATTCTCGATACTGGACCTGCAGTATTCTCTATCTTGGACCTGCAGTATTCTCTATATTGGACCTGCAGTATACTCTATATTGGACCTGCAGTATAGTCTATATTGGACCTGCAGTATTCTCGATACTGGACCTGCAGTATTCTCTACACTGGACCTGCAGTATTCTCTATATTGGACCTGCAGTATACTCTATATTGGACCTGCCATATACTCTACATTGGACCTACAGTATAGTCTATATTGGACCTATATATATACACTATATATATATACACCTATATATATACACTATGCCATTATCATCCATATGTTTATCCAATAAACTTTTAAATGCCCTCAATGTTCTCTACACTGGACCTGCAGTATTCTCTATATTGGACCTGCAGTATTCTCTATATTGGACCTGCAGTATTCTCTATATTGGACCTGCTGTATTCTCTATATTGGACCTGCAGTATTCTCTATATTGGACCTGCAGTATTCCCTATACTGGACCTGCAGTATTCTCTATACTGGACCTGCAGTATTCTCTATATTGGACCTGCAGTATTCTCTATATTGGATCTGCAGCATTAGAACATAGAACATAGAACAATACAGCGCAGTACAGGCCCTTCGGCCCACGATGTTGCACCGAAACAAAAGCCATCTAACCTACACTATGCCATTATCATCCATATGTTTATCCAATAAACTTTTAAATGCCCTCAATGTTCTCCACACTGGACCTGCAGTATTCTCTATATTGGACCTGCAGTATTCTCTATATTGGACCTGCAGTATTCTCTATATTGGACCTGCAGTATTCTCTATATTGGACCTGCAGTATTCTCTACACTGGACCTGCAGTATTCTCTATATTGGACCTGCAGTATACTCTATATTGGACCTGCAGTATACTCTACATTGGACCTGCAGTATAGTCTATATTGGACCTGCAGTATTCTCTATCTTGGACCTGCAGTATTCTCTATATTGGACCTGCAGTATTCTCTATATTGGACCTGCAGTATTCCCTATACTGGACCTGCAGTATTCTCTATACTGGACCTGCAGTATTCTCTATATTGGACCTGCAGTATTCTCTATATTGGATCTGCAGCATTAGAACATAGAACATAGAACAATACAGCGCAGTACAGGCCCTTCGGCCCACGATGTTGCACCGAAACAAAAGCCATCTAACCTACACTATGCCATTATCATCCATATGTTTATCCAATAAACTTTTAAATGCCCTCAATGGTCTCTACACTGGACCTGCAGTATTCTCTATATTGGACCTGCAGTATTCTCTACACTGGACCTGCAGTATTCTCTATATTGGACCTGCAGTATACTCTATATTGGACCTGCAGTATACTCTACATTGGACCTGCAGTATAGTCTATATTGGACCTGCAGTATTCTCTATCTTGGACCTGCAGTATTCTCTATATTGGACCTGCAGTATACTCTATATTGGACCTGCAGTATTCTCTATACTGGACCTGCAGTATACTCTACACTGGACCTGCAGTATTCTCTATATTGGACCTGCAGTATTCTCTATATTGGACTTGCAGTATACTCTATATTGGACCTGCAGTATAGTCTATATTGGACCTGCAGTATTCTCGATACTGGACCTGCAGTATTCTCTATATTGGACCTGCAGTATTCTCTATATTGGACCTGCAGTATTCTCTATATTGGACTTGCAGTATACTCTATATTGGACCTGCAGTATAGTCTATATTGGACCTGCAGTATTCTCGATACTGGACCTGCAGTATTCTCTATATTGGACCTGCAGTATTCTCTATACTGGACCTGCAGTATTCTCTATATTGGACCTGCAGTATTCTCGATACTGGACCTGCAGTATTCTCGATACTGGACCTGCAGTATTCTCTACACTGGACCTGCAGTATTCTCTATATTGGACCTGCAGTATACTCTATATTGGACCTGCCATATACTCTACATTGGACCTACAGTATAGTCTTTATTGGACCTATATATATACACTATATATATATATACACCTATATATATACACTATGCCATTATCATCCATATGTTTATCCAATAAACTTTTAAATGCCCTCAATGTTCTCTACACTAGACCTGCAGTATTCTCTATATTGGACCTGCAGTATTCTCTATATTGGACCTGCAGTATTCTCTATATTGGACCTGCAGTATTCTCTATATTGGACCTGCAGTATTCTCTATATTGGACCTGCAGTATTCCCTATACTGGACCTGCAGTATTCTCTATACTGGACCTGCAGTATTCTCTATATTGGACCTGCAGTATTCTCTATATTGGATCTGCAGCATTAGAACATAGAACATAGAACAATACAGCGCAGTACAGGCCCTTCGGCCCACGATGTTGCACCGAAACAAAAGCCATCTAACCTACACTATGCCATTATCATCCATATGTTTATCCAATAAACTTTTAAATGCCCTCAATGTTCTCTACACTGGACCTGCAGTATTCTCTATATTGGACCTGCAGTATTCTCTAGATTGGACCTGCAGTATTCTCTAGATTGGACCTGCAGTATTCTCTATATTGGACCTGCAGTGTTCTCTATATTGGACCTGCAGTATTCTCTACACTGGACCTGCAGTATTCTCTATATTGGACCTGCAGTATACTCTATATTGGACCTGCAGTATACTCTACATTGGACCTGCAGTATAGTCTATATTGGACCTGCAGTATTCTCTATCTTGGACCTGCAGTATTCTCTATATTGGACCTGCAGTATACTCTATATTGGACCTGCAGTATTCTCTATACTGGACCTGCAGTATACTCTACACTGGACCTGCAGTATTCTCTATATTGGACCTGCAGTATTCTCTATACTGGACCTGCAGTATTCTCTATATTGGACCTGCAGTATTCTCTATATTGGACCTGCAGTATACTCTACACTGGACCTGCAGTATTCTCTATATTGGACCTGCAGTATTCTCTATACTGGACCTGCAGTATTCTCTATATTGGACCTGCAGCATTCTCTATATTGGACCTGCAGTATACTCTACACTGGACCTGCAGTATTCTCTATATTGGACCTGCAGTATTCTCTATATTGGACCTGCAGTATAGTCTATATTGGACCTGCAGTATTCTCGATACTGGACCTGCAGTATTCTCTATATTGGACCTGCAGTATTTTCTATATTGGACGTACAGACTCTCATGTCTGAGACTTGTGTTGTGCTCAGGTTCGATTTTGGAAGCTGCAGAGACGTCAGTGTCTATGGTAAGAGGTGGCCGGGCCGAGTTTGCCGCAGCTCTTGCCTGGCAGAAATACCGAACCTTTCCCAAAAGCCAATACGGACAATGGCAGGAATCGGTCTGGGACAATCCCACTGTGGTGGACTTCAAGGTGAGTGAACACCATCCCAACTACTGAAACCCCTGCATCTTTTCCTGAATTATTCACCTGGGACTGTCACCTGCGACCACCTGACCTCTCCCAGTGTGACTGTGACCTTTAAGCTCCTGATCCCTCCCATAATCACCTGGGAAATGATATTGTTTATGATAAATTCAAATCCTTTCCATAATACTGTAGAGTTATGACCACAGTCGATGTTAATTGCTGAGCAAACCATATCCCAGAGGGAAACATGACTTCAGGCCATAACCTTTTTTTTGTATTCTGAAAACGAGAAGGAAACATACCAATCTCGGCAGAAATAAGGCCAGTAATCCTTCGTTCAGTGATATTACCTAAGCCAAAGCTACTTTCACTTTAATAATGCATACATGAGTTCTCAAACCAACTCTGCACCCTCTCTCAAGCCCAGTGATAGGGGAAGTCTAACACAGGCTCTGCTGTGGAAATCCAATAAATGTTCAGGATGGTCAGCAAGGGAGCTCGGAGTGAGATGAGGAGAACTCAGAGATTTGTTGTGGTTTGTAATTCGCTGCCTGGGGGAGTGGTGGGGGTGGGTTCCATCGGAGGTTTCTGAAGAAAGCTGGATGTATATTTGAAAGTGATTAATTCAGAGGGCTACGGAGACAGGGCTGGGGAATAAGACTAGCTGGATAGCTCTTTTGGGAGCCGTTTCAGACATAGAACAAAGAACAAAGAGATGTACAGCACAGGAACAGGCCCTTCGGCCCTCCAAGCCTGCGCCGACCATGCTGCCCGTCTAAACTAAAATCTTCCACACTTCCGGGGTCTGTATCCCTCTATACCCATCCTGTTCATGTATTTGTCAAGATGCCCCTTAAATGCCACTATCGTCCCTGCTTCCACCACCTCCTCCGGTAGCGAGTTCCAGGCACCCACTACCCTCTGTGTAAAACACTTGCCTCGTACAACTCCTCTAAACCTTGCCCCTCGTACCTTAAACCTATGCCCCCTAGTAATTAACCCCTCTACACTCTGTCTATCCACTCTGTCTGTGTCCCTCATAATTTTGTAGACCTCTATCAGGTCGCCCCTCAACCTCTGTCGTTCCAGTGAGAACAAACCGAGTTTATTTAACCGCTCCTCATAGCTAATGCCCTCCATACCAGGCAACATCCTGGTAAATCTCTTCTGCACCCTCTCTCAAGCCCAGTGATAGGGGAAGTCTTACACAGGCTCTCTCTCTCTCTCTCTCTCTTCCGATACCAGGATGGCAAAACGTGTTTCAAGGTTTTGTAGACACCAACCCCTCTTAGGGTCGTGGCAGCTGTTTTTCTACAGGTCTGTCTCCAGTGTAAAATGCTTCAACATCTCATAACCACACTTATCAAGACAGTCTTCCATCTCGTTTAAAATATGTTTTTTTCTCTTTCATCCCTAACTCTATTGTTCTACAATCCATTAGACATTCGCTTTCTCAGATTTTACATGTGTTATGGCCACTACTTTTTCGATAAAAGTAAACTTGCCACTCTGCTCCACGCATTTGCAATCTGTCATGTTCCTTTTGAAACACATTCGATAATTTCAGGTCATTTCCCTTATCTTCCCAATGTAAATTTCCATTCCTGGTGCCCACAGATACTCCATTCCAGCTCGGCTCATCCAGTTCACAATATTTGCCTTCACACCTAACCTTTTGATGTTCTGAACTCTGCAGTCTGCTGTCCTGAGTTATTCACACCCATATTCATCCATACAAGCCTCTTGCACAGTAATGTTAGGAAAATAGAGTCATAGATGTTTACAGCATGGAAACAGGCTCTTCGGCCCAGCTTGTCCATGCCGCCCAGTTTCTATCACTAAGCTAGTCCCACTTGCCCGCATTTGGCCCATATCCCTCGATACCCACCCTGCCCATGTAACTGTCTAACTGTTTTTTAAAGGAAAACATTTCAAAGGCAAGGAGCTATGATCCAGTACCCCTAGATCTCTTTGTTTTGTAACTCTCCCCAACTCCCTACCATTAACTGAGTAGGTCCTGCCCTGATTTGATCTACCAAAACGCATCACCTCACATTTATCCAAATTAAACTCCATCTGCCATTCATCCTGGCCCAATTGGTCAAGATCCTGTTGCAATCTTATATAACCTTCTTTACTATCCACTATGCCACCAATCTTGATGTCATCTGCAAACTTACTAACCACTCAAATATTGAAAAAAAAATTTTTGTCACTCTCAGTCCCTCTCACTCTCACTGTTACTCACTAACTCTCTTTCAGTCTCAGTCCGTCTCACTCTTGCTCTCAAAATCAATCTCGCTCACTCTCCGGCTCCCTCTCTCTCCCTGTCTCTCGCATTCTCTCAGTTTATCTCACTTTCTCTCAGTTTATCTCACTTTCTCTCAGATTATCTCACTTTCTCTCAGTTTATCTCACTTTCTGTCAGTTTATCTCACTTTCTCTCAGTTTACCTCACTTTCTCTCAGATTATCTCACTTTCTCTCAGTTTATCTCACTTTCTCTCACTTTCTCTCAGTTTATCTCTCTTTCTCTCAGTTTATCTCACTTTCTCTCAATTTATCTCACTTTCTCTCAGTTTATCTCACTTTCTCTCAGTTTATCTCACTTTCTCTCAGTTTATCTAACTTTCTCTCACTTTCTCTCAGTTTATCTAACTTTCTCTCACTTTCTCTCACTTTCTCTCAGTTTATCTCACTTTCTCTCACTTTCTCTCAGTTTCTCTCAGTTTCTCTCACTTTCTCTCACTTTCTCTCAGTTTATCTCACTTTCTCTCAGTTTATCTCACTTTCTGTCAGTTTATCTCACTTTCTCTCAGTTTACCTCACTTTCTCTCAGTTTATCTCACTTTCTCTCGCATTCTCTCAGATTATCTCACTTTCTCTCAGTTTATCTCACTTTCTCTCAGTTTATCTCTCTTTCTCTCAGTTTATCTCACTTTCTCTCGCATTCTCTCAGATTATCTCACTTTCTCTCAGTTTATCTCACTTTCTCTCACTTTCTCTCAGTTTATCTCTCTTTCTCTCAGTTTATCTCACTTTCTCTCAATTTATCTCACTTTCTCTCAGTTTATCTCACTTTCTCTCAGTTTATCTCACTTTCTCTCAGTTTATCTAACTTTCTCTCACTTTCTCTCAGTTTATCTAACTTTCTCTCACTTTCTCTCAGTTTATCTCACTTTCTCTCACTTTCTCTCACTTTCTCTCAGTTTATCTCTCTTTCTCTCAGTTTATCTCACTTTCTCTCAATTTATCTCACTTTCTCTCAGTATATCTCACTTTCTCTCAGTTTATCTCACTTTCTCTCAGTTTATCTAACTTTCTCTCACTTTCTCTCAGTTTATCTAACTTTCTCTCACTTTCTCTCAGTTTATCTCACTTTCTCTCACTGTCTCTCACTTTCTCTCACTTTCTCTCACTTTCTCTCAGTTTATCTCACTTTCTCTCAGTTTATCTCTCTCTCTCTCTCAGTCGATCTCTGTGATTTGATTCTGTAGCTCCGGCCCATTCTGGGATTGGTGAAGGGGATATTCTGCGCTGCCACCAAGCGCCTCCACCTGGAACGAGCCATGATGGAGTTCATGGAAAACTTTCACCCGTGCCGATGTTCTCCGTGTTCAAATAATGGAAAAACCGTGATGGTGGAGAACACCTGTATGTGTACCTGCAAGGCCGGGACCTACGGAGACAGGTGTGAGCATCGGACACCGGACTACCACTCAAGTAAATATCTAGCTGAATACTTAATGCTGTGCTAATTCCTCGCTGCCCTACCCATAGCTTACCATGGCAACACGGTTAGTTTCAGGGCCGAGGAAATTCCTCAGACCGGTTGTGAAGTCTTGCCCACCATTCAGGATGGTGTCTCTGACTGCGTTTGACTAACATGAACGTTGGAAATAGGAGTGGGGGGGAGGAAATTTGTCCTCACCTTGAGTCTGCAGCCCTACCATTCCAAACCATCAGGAATGATCGACCTCAGCCCTCCTCCCCGCACTACCCTCAGCCTCCAAGAGCCAAAAGACCTGTTCATCCCTAACCTGAAACTCAATAACTGAACTTCCACAAGCAAACCTCTGGGAAAGAGAATTCCAAAAGAACAACCCTTATGAGTGAAGCCATTTCTCCTCATCCTAAATAATCGGCTCCTTATCCCGAGATGTCCCCCCCACCCCTCCCGATTTACATTCCCCGATACAGGGACCACTTTAGCAAGCGCCTTTAGAATTTTGTATGTCTCAATGAGATTGCCTCTGTATCTTCTAAGCGGCAGGGGATTGATGTGCCATCAAGCTAAACAGAAGGAGGAGGAGCCACAGGCGGAGCCATCAGACAGTGGTTTACCACAATACATGTAGTACAGTAACAGTTTACCACAATAAATATAATACACTAACAGTGGTTTACCACAGGGATGTAGGCCTAACCTGCGCAATCTCTCTTCCTACGCCAGACCCCTTATCCCAGGAATCGGTCGACTGAACCATTGTTGTCCTCCTGTTAGGGGAGATTTTGGATAAAATAAATGTATTCAAGGGATTATACTAACATATGTATGAGAAAGAGTTATAACCAACATTTTCAGAAAGGAAATGCTTATGTGGACAGTAAGCTACACATTAATTGAATGTTATGCGTCTCCAGGGCCCATATCAATATGATGAGTTGTCTAAACAAACAGATGTTGCCAGACAATCAAACAAACAACCTACTGGTGCTGCTGGACCTGCTGAGATTTTCCAGCATTTTCTCTTTCGTGTCGAAAAGGGATAAAAGGTTCTTTTTCGGAATGGCAACCGGTGACGAGTGGTGTTCCGCAGGGTTCAGTGTTGGGGCCACAGCTGTTCTCTTTATATATTAACGATCTAGATGACGGGACTGGGGACATTCTGGCTAAGTTTGCCGATGATACAAAGATAGGTGGAGGGGCAGGTAGTATGGAGGAGGTGGGGAGGCTGCAGAAAGATTTAGACAGTTTAGGAGAGTGGTCCAAGAAATGGCTGATGAAATTCAACGTGGGCAAGTGCGAGGTCTTGCACTTTGGAAAAAAGAATAGAGGCATGGACTATTTTCTAAACGGTGACAAAATCCATAATGCTGAAGTGCAAAGGGACTTGGGAGTCCTAGTCCAGGATTCTCTAAAGGTAAACTTGCAGGTTGAGTCCGTAATTAAGAAAGCAAATGCAATGTGGTCATTCATCTCAAGAGGCTTGGAATATGAAAGCAGGGATGTACTTCTGGAGCTTTATAAAGCATTAGTTCGGCCCCATTTAGAATACTGTGAGCAATTTTGGGCCCCACACCTCAGGAAGGACATACTGGCACTGGAGCGGGTCCAGCGGAGATTCACACGGATGATCCCAGGAATGGTAGGCCTAACATACGATGAACGTCTGAGGATCCTGGGATTATATTCATTGGAGTTTAGGAGGTTGAGGGGAGATCTAATAGAAACTTACAAGATAATGAATGGCTTAGATAGGGTGGACGTAGGGAAGTTGTTTCCATTAGCAGGGGAGACTAGGACCCTGGGGCACAGCCTTAGAATAAAAGGGAGTCACTTTAGAACAGAGATGAGGAGAAATTTCTTCAGCCAGAGAGTGGTGGGTCTGTGGAATTCATTGCCACAGAGGGCGGTGGAGGCCGGGACGTTGAGTGTCTTTAAGACAGAAGTTGATAAATTCTTGATTTCTCGAGGAATTAAGGGCTATGGAGAGAGAGCGGGTAAATGGAGTTGAAATCAGCCATGATTGAATGGTGGAGTGGACTCGATGGGCCGAATGGCCTTACTTCCGCTCCAATGTCTTATGGTCTTATGGAAACAAACCTTGTGTTCCTTGAGGGTGTAGTCAGTGTGAGGGCAGCACCGAGTCAGAACAGATCAGGTCAGTAGAAGGACAAACATGGAGTCAGAGTGATTAGGTTATCCTGCAGGTGATAAGGAGAAAGACAGATAGCCTGAGTCACGTGGATCCCGTACCTGGAACAAAGCCATTTGGTTCGTGTAAATCTACATGGGGACATGTTTGGAATTCAAGCAATGTGCTGGGTGCGTGTATCATGGTGTTCACCTGATCCTCAACTTTTACTAGATTGTGGTATGGGGAGCACACGGCCCACTCTACAGGTGTGGTACAGCAGAAATGGAAAAGTATTTTTTGAAAGCAAAACAATGTTTATTCTATGAACTCAAGTTAACCTTTTAAAAACATACAGTGAACATCTTAGCAACCATCAATTCAAATACAACCCCCAAAGAATACAACACTAAGTAACCTTTAAGCTGTCCTTTTAACATCCAAAAGACTTAACAAACCTCTAAACAGAAGCACATCAGAGTTTACATTCAATACTGAAAACATTTGTAATTCTGAATTCACCAAATGATCAAGAGATAGTCCTTCATGGCAGAGAGATCAACAGTACAGCTGCTTTGGCTGACTTCAGTTGCAACACACTGAAAAACGAAACCAAAAAGACAGACACACCCAAGCTTTTTCTCAAAGTGAAACTAAAAAGCAGAACCAGTGCTCAGCTCCACCCATACTCTGACATCACTGCAGTAACAAGAGAAGACAGACATGTCTTAAAGGTACCTTTCTTAAGCACCATTTCCTAAAGGTACTCTCACATGACAATAAATACAGAGAGGAACTGGAAGCTGGCGGAGTCCTGCCTCGGAGGTCCCTCTGATGTAGTGCGCTCCCAGTATCTTGGAAGGACAAATTGACCGAAACCTGTATCCCAGTCTCCAGCGGTTAATTTGTGCAATTCCACCACAACAATTTGGTGTAGTCCGCAGAATGCTCGAATCGGATCCTCGGAAAGAGGACATTTTATTTACCACCCACAGTCAGTGCAGCGAGCCTGCCCGAGGGCGGCCTGGTTGCGTATCAAATGAATCTGAAGAGGAGAACTTGGGCCAGGAGGTGCCAAGGTGGGGGGGGCAGTGGGCTAGTGGTGCCAAACCGGTATTGGTGGGCCAGACCACCACCATGTAAATTTGAGGAGACGGGGCCCTGCGGGTGGATCAGTATAGTTGAAGCTGCGCAGGCGAGCTAGAGTTGGGAAAAGGCAGGAGTTGTTGCCTCGCTGTTGGGCTAACGTTTCGTTGAAGCTGTGCAGGCAGGCCAGACCCCTAGGAAATAAGTCGAGGAGGCAGAGTGCTGCTGGCGGAGTAGAATAGTCGGAAGGCCTTCACGCAGGTTCCAGTCAGGAAAGACGGAAGCTGAGGCTGCACTGGTCAGCTGTGTCTTGTCAAAACCACCCACGTGGGTCTGACTCCTAAAATCTATCTATATACCACACCTAAACTAGTCGATGGGAGCTATGCAGGTTCAAGAACCAACTTCGCTGTCATGGGAGTGTCCCTTTCTTATCGTATGACTTCAGTGATGTCATTTTGTGGGTGGAGCTGGGCTGTGGCTGAGAGGTTTTTTGGGAGTTTCGCTTTCAGTTTTGACTGCTGTGGACTACAGAAAGCGAAAATAAGTGTTTTGTTCCTGTCTCTCTCTATTGTCATTTAAATATCTGTTCCAGTAAAAATACCATTTGTGAAAGTGTACAAACTCAGCAATAGCATGATGGGAAAAATAGCCAACTTATGTAACCAAGTGTAAGACAGCTGTGTCAGCTAAGTGCCAAGATCAGACCCTGACAAACTAGACAAAGCTAAGAATCCACATAATCGTATCATACAAGGCCAGAAGAGGGAAAATAGTGCCTGACCTTAGTAAAACCTGATAACAAAGCCACGATCTAGGAATGTCCTAATAACACAACCTCCTCATGACCTAGGTCCATCTGCGTCAAGGCATCATGAGGGCAGAGGTGAAAAACAAAATAGGACCACGTCTTAAATCCTCTAAAGACAAAATACTGCAAATAAGCCGAGTCAGGGTCTTTCCATGACAACATGTTTGATCAGAAGTTATGACTGTATTGACATTTTTGAACAAGGTCTGTTTTTGTAAAATGATACAGCTTTTGTATAAATATTGGACGTTTTCTCCATGTCTTTACGAGCTTGAGAAAGAATGAGCAGGTTTACCTTAACAGCTCTCTCTCTCTCTAACCTGTAGCCATCTGCATGCAGACTTTGGTCAATAAAGACAAAGTTAGTTTTATCGAAACCAAGGTGTAAAGTTGTTTTTTTCACAGTCTTGAAGTAGGAAAGATTTTAAAAGATGACACATTGATTATAGCTACCTGCTTTGGTAACTTAAGAGATATAGTTTGCTTTCCGGAAGGGTTTAAACCTGCTGGTGAGACGGGGTCAGAATCTCAGGGAAAGCCAGTCTTATTCAAGTGAGAATGCAGAGTGCTTGGCCACGCCCTTAATAAGGGGGTTTGGTTTATGGGATTTTGTTTTTGAATTGGAACAGTTAAGGGGGAATTCATTAAGTGTTATACATGGATTACTGTAGCTGTGGGGTTTCTTTATGTTTGTAATTGATAAAAATTCTTGCTGTGTGTTTATATAAATGTTAACTAAGTTCTTAGAATGAAGCTTGTTTTGATTAAAGTGTCTGGGAAGTCTGTTGAATCACAGCTGAAGGGAAGGTTCTCGTGCTCATCCCAGCCAAATTCAACATAAAGGTTGTAGGTCAGGTGGATTTCAAAATATACTTTGGAGTTTCTAACCCCAGACCCATAACACTCGCAAAGACAGGCAAGGGTAGAATACCATCAAATAAACAGAGGAAGAGAGTGCCATTAAACCTCGATTGGGGGTCCGAGGACTCCCATCACCAGGTTTATAGTGGAACAACAGTCTTAGATTGTAGTTACATGTGTGGTGTGGTTATTAAGTGAAGCCAGGAGCCACAATGGTATGAGCTGGGAAACGACTAATAAGAGAGTTTGACTGAAAGAACAAGCGAGCTTGGGGCGAAAGGTTACAAGTGTATTTCTGGGGCGGCCGGTGGCGTAGTGGATAGCACTGGGACTGCGGCACTGAGGACCCAGGTTCGAATCCCGGCCCCGGGTCACTGTCACAGAACAAAGAACAAAGAAAAGTACAGCACAGGAACAGGCCCTTCGGCCCTCCAAGCCTGCGCCGACCATGCTACCCGACTAAACTACAATCTTCTGCACTTCCGGGGTGCGTGTCCCTCTATTCCCATCCTATTCATGTATTTGTCAACATGCCCCTTAAATGTCACTATCGTCCCTGCTTCCACCACCTCCTCCGGTAGCGAGTTCCAGACACCCACTACCCTCTGTGTAAAAAAACATGCCTCGTACATCTCCTCTAAACCTTGCCCCTCGCACCTTAAACCTATGCCCCCAGTAATTGACCCCTCTACCCTGGGGAAAAGCCTCTGACTATCCACTCTGTCTATGCCCCTCATAATTTTGTAGACGTCTATCAGGTCGCCCCTCAACCTCCGTCGTTCCAGTGAGAACAAACCGAGTTTATTCAACCGCTCCTCAGAGCTAATGCCCTCCATACCAGGCAACGTTCTGGTAAATCCCTACTGCACCCTCTCTAAAGCCTCCACATCCTTCTGGTAGTGCGGCTACCGTGTGGAGTTTGCACATTCTCCCCGTGTTTGCGTGGGTTTTGTCCCCACAACCCAAAAGATGTGCAGGTTAGGTGGATTGGCCGCGCTAAATTGCCCCTTAATTGGGGGGGGGGAAAAATAATTATATATTTATGAAAAAAACAGTGTATTTCTGATGAGCTTGTTATAGATGTTTGGAGTGGAAAGTTGGAAAGAGGTTGGTGTACAGCGTAGGAGAGGAGGGAGCGGATCAGTAATTTACGAACTCTGCGAACAGGAAATGCACCGCAGAGTTCGTCACACAAGGTGAAGAATTAGCCCAATAAACCCTGGAATCCAGGAGAGTTGCCATGCTTCCGGGTAAACCATGTGAATCCTTCTTTTCAGAGTTAAACAGCGACTGGGGAAGTTCCAAAGAAGAGTTAGAAATCAATCATTTTGAACATCTCTAGCTGCAGGCTGTGGAGGGTTAAAATAGGAAATGGGGCACTCGCAAGGTCTTAGTTATAATCAAACGTCAACATAAAGTGAGCATTTAATTTAAAGCGTGCATCAGTGGAGGACCAGTGTAATTTAGTTTGATTATTGTTGTTTTATTTCTCTGTTTGTGTGTTGATGCCGTTTTTGTGCTTCTGGCTTTAATGATTTTCTGTCTGACATTGTGATTTGTGACAGTAGTTGGGTAAATGTCCTGCACCTAAATACAGTTAATAGCGGAGGCCCCAAGTCAGATCATTGGGAGATCCACACTCGGCCAGTGAGAATACCAGCCCATTGTCCCTCCTCTCTGTCCCCACTCACACAACCAGTTTCCAAAGCTGCTCAAGGATTATCTTTCAGTTCCACTGACTCCAGCAGTCTCTGATCAGGGATTTTACCAAATGCACTTCCGATACTCCCAACAAGCTTTATAATTGCAGTGCGACATTGTGGACTATCGGTTAGTTTGCCCCTTGCTTTCAATTAATAATAATCTTTATTGTCACAAGTAGGCTTACACTAACACTGCAATGAAGTTACTGTGAAAAGCCCCTAGTCGCCACATTTCGGCGCCTGTTCGGGTACACGGAGGGAGGATTCAGAATGTCCAAATTACCTAATTTTTCGGGTCTTGAGGGAGGAAATTTGAGCACCTGGAGGAAACCCCCGCAGACATGGGGAGAACGTGCAGACTCTGCACAGTGACCCTAGTTGGGAATCGAACCTGGGACCCTGGAGCTGTGAAGCAACAGTGCTAACCACTGTGCCACCGTGCCACCCATTTCAGATGCAGGGATTACGATTTGCAACTGAGCCAAGCCCCAGTCCCATTGAGACTGTTCGCACACAAATTGCGTGCTGCCTCCTCGTTTCCCTAATTGTTCCCGTCCAGCTGAGTGTGACCCATATTGCTGGCTGGCTTCCCTCCTGTCGTGTTGGGTGCTCCAATATACAAACAAACCAACACAGTTGTAGATGGTACAACTCTGTTTTATTATTCTGTATAATAACTGTTAACTTCTGGCTGTGGTTCGTACTTCACCAGCTAACCTGTGGACCCAGCCCTAGCACTATCTTAGTGAGGCACTCAGCACATGGTGTATGTCTGAGTGGCACGCTGTGAGCTCTGTGCTCTGAGCTATCTCCTGGTGGAATGAGCAGGAACTGTGGTGTTCCCTGTTTTATAGTGCGTGTGCTCTCACTGGTGATTGGCTGTGATGTTGCGTGTGTGTTGATTTGTCTGTCGACCTGTCCATCAGTGTGTGTGTGTGATTACACCATGATATGTTAACATGGATATCATGACACCCCCCTTCAGCAGGAGGCACAGCATGTGCTCCACCCTTGCCTTCTGCTCCTAAAGGCAGTCTGTCCCTCTGAAGGGGGGACTGCACTGATCGAAAGGAAGCTGCTTTGCAATTGACTGGAAGGAGATGCACCCAGAAGGAGGTGACAGGCCAGAGAAAGCACTCCCAGGATGCAGTGAAGGTCATTCAAAGTAGGGACACTCAAGAAGGGACAACTCCATCAGCATCACAGGACAGACACTGGGGCACTTTCCCGTCCATCACCTCAATCCCTTTGTTCAAAACACGAACGTGACATTTAATCTCCTGATTGTTTGCTATTCCTGAATGTTAAATTGTTCTGATTGTCACTTACCGTCTCTGTATTTGTTCCCTTCCTGAAGCTGTGCAGGATGGTTCTTGGGGCTGTTGGACAGCCTGGACCTCCTGTGATGCTGCCTATGGCAGGAGGAGGAGCCGGCACTGTAACAACCCTGCTCCACGTGACGGAGGCAAGCCGTGTGAGGGCACACCGCAGGAGGAGCAACATTGCGCCATCTCCCTGTTTGGTGACCGGTACGGACATTCTCCTAGGTTAAGGGTTAGGGATGGTAGCGCGGGACGGCAAGCAGGCCGGAGGTTGAGGGAGTTCCTTCAGGAAGCAGCAGGTTGCTGACAGGGCCGGGGAAGGTGGATTTCCTCAATCATTCGGAGGCAGGTTTAGAGACGGGAACGCTGGGAAAAGGGGGAGCCCGTCAACTGGACGCCTTGCTGGCTCTTTCCGGGTTTCCCAGTGAGGCTGATCAGGACATTCTGTGGGTGCAATGGATCGTCCTTGACGTGTCACCACGGCAAGGTAGAGAAGGCCAGGCACCGTGGTTAGAGAGTGCTGCCTCATTCTTCCACCACGGAAAGGGGGGAACCCAGCAATCAATGGACAGAAATAGTGTAAGGGTAGTGCAGGGTAGTGTCAGGTAGTGCCAATCGTTTAAGGGTAGTGCCAATGGGAGCAACCCCTTTTCATAAGCCGCTTGGATAATTGGCAGAGAGAGGATCCCATTGAGGTACTTCAGAGAAACACAGTTGTGTTGACCTTTGAGGCTGGTTCCTTCCACAGGGTCATAAGTTCCACTCACTCTGTGGCTGCCGCTCTCCCTCCTACCTTCCTCAGTAAAGACCACCACCCTCTGCGTCCTGACATCTCCCACCATGACCCCACATTGCCACGAAGGTGAGTCATGATCACTGCCCTTAACCTCGGACATCCAAAATTCCTCCTCTTCTTGCTTCACTGACTTTGACATTCACAGCCTCTGTGTGTGGCTGCTGGGTTCACGTTAAACCAGAAGCTGGTTTAGCACAGGGCTAAATCGCTGGCTTTGAAAGAAGACCAAGGCAGCCAGCAGCACAGTTCAATTCCCGTACCAGCCTCCCCGAACAGGCGCCGGAATATGGCGACTAGGGGCTTTTCACAGTAACTTCATTTGAAGCCTACTTGTGACAATAAGCGATTTTCATTTCATTTCATTTTTATTTCATTTTCACATGATCGTCCTTCATTCGGGGTATCTGGCCACTCTGTCTATCCACCCCACCGATCCCTCAGGAGCCCTCTCCGTTAGCTGGGTCCCCCACCAGATTCACCAGAAGACCAGCTATTCGCGAGGGTCAAAATAAATGTCGGAGAGTTAGAGAGTGGGAGATGGGGGAGCTTCAGGTCGAGGTCCTGGGACTAGCAGGAATGGCAGGGCTGGGGTGAGGGAGGGCGTTTCTCTCAATGTTGTTTCAAGGGAACTCAGAGGGTAGTCACTTTAACAACAAGGGAGAAAGACAGGCAATTATATATGAGGCCTGTGGTGGACTCTTCCTGTTCACAGGCCTGTCACCCACAGAATGTTGAGACCAAAGATGAGATGGGGGTTGGTGGGAAACAATAACAGCAACTTCTCTTTGGAAGGCCTTTAACATAATAAAGTGTCCCAAGGCATTCTGCAGAAACATTGTCATAGAAACCTGCGACCTGACTCTAGTGACATCATGGTTGTGTTGTCATTCACCGACTGACCACTAGGATTCTCACTAGTATATAAGCGAAAGTTAGAGTCAGCTGACCCCTCAGACTGGCTGGAGGAAGTCAAAGAGAGAGGTTGCTTGTGCATGATCTTACTGTTTTTTCATCTGTTCTCTTGTGTATAGTTTACCACACTTAATGTTAATAAATCATTTAGAGCTTTAACTACAAGTGTTCTTGCAATAAATAAGGCCATCCGACAAGAACAATACACTGACATAGCACTGAGCCAGATGAGGAGATATCACTTGGCCAGACGACCAAAAGCTTCCGCAGGGAGATAGTTTTGAAGGAAGGTCCGATGAGGAAAGTGAGCCAGAGGCGGAGAGATTTGGGGAGGGAATTCCAGAGCTCAGGCAGCTGCAGGTTGGTGAAGCGATTTTGATTGGGAATGTATTAGAGACCAAAAATTTTGGAATCATAAAATCATAGAATTTACAGTGCAGGAGGAGGCCATTCGTCCCATCGAGACTGCACCAGCCCTTGGAAAGAGCACCCTACCCAAGGTCAACGCCTCCACCCTATCCCCATAACCCAGTAACCCCACCCAACTTTTTTGGACACTAAGGGCAATTTATCATAGCCAATCCACCTAACCTGCACATCTTTGGACTGTGGGAGGAAACCGGAGCACCCGGAGGAAACTCACGCAGACACGGGGATAATGTGCAGACTCCGCACAGACAGTGACCCAGCAGGGAATCGAACCTGGGACCCTGGAGCTGTGAAGCGACTGTGCTAACCACTGTGCTACAGTGCTGCCCTAGTTAGTCAATCCTCTATCCATGCTAATAATCTACCCTCAGCACCATGGACTCTTATCTTATTAAGTAGCCTTTTGTGCAGTACCTTATCGAACGTTTTTGGAAATCCGGGTATATTACATCGACTGGTTTGCCTTTATCTATCCTGCTCAGTGCCCCCTGAAAAAATTTGAATACATTTGTCAGGTGTGATTTCCTCTGCATGAAGCCATGCTGACCCTGCTCGATGAGTTTATGTATTTTTAAATGCTCTGCTATTGGATCCTTTATAATGGGAATTCTTTGGTTAAATGCGTGTACACAGAGTGGGACAGCAGTATTAATCTCGAGAGTATACACAAAGTGGGAGAGGAGTATCAACCTCGAGAGTGTGTACACAGAGCAGTGTCATGATAGTCAAGTGAACATCACAGCACATACACACATACATAATGATAGACAGAGCAATGGACCAATTAGCACACAACACGACAGCCAATCACAGACAAGAGCATACACAGTACAAAACAAGAAACACGACACTTCCTGGGCAGTCCATCAGGAGACGGCACAGGGCAAGGACCTCAAAGCCAGACACTCACACAGTCACCACGTGCTGAGTACCAAGTTTGTTATATAAATAGTTTAAAGGAATAAAACTGCGTTGTACCAATCGCAACCGTGTTGGTTCGCCTGTATCTCAGAGCACCCAGAAGTACCAGAAGTGAATCAAAACCTACCCACAAGTCTGCCATCCTGCACCATGGACACCGTTAACACACCGCATCCCTTGCAAGTCGCTGAGAGCCTTGGCATAAATTGGACGCTGTTCAAGCAGCGCTTCGAACTCTTTATGGAAGCCAACGAACAACAGGGCGCCTCGGACAAAAGGAAGATCGCCATCCTCCTCACCACCGCAGGGCAGCACGCCATCCATGTATACAACTCCCTGGTGTTCGCGGAAGGCGAGGACAAATCTAAATATGACACGGTCCTCCTCAAGCTCGACCAACACTTCAACGTTGAGGTCAACGAGAGCTTTGAGAGGTATGTCTTCCAGCAGCTCCTGCAAGGTAAGGATGAGCTCTTTCAGTCCTTCCTGACGCATCTCCGCATACTCGCGCAGTCCTGCGGTTACGACACCACCTCAGACTCCATGATCTGGGACCAGATCATTTTTGGGAATGCCTCCGGCAGCCTACGCCAGCAGCTTCTAAAAATAAAAGGCCTGACCTTAGCATCTGCAGTTAAAGCCTGTGTCCTGCACGAGAACGCGACTCGCCGCTATGCCCAATTTCAGGCGACCGAATCGGCGCGGAGGGGGTCCAACGCGACCGGATCGGCGAGCCAGGTGCCCCACGAGGCCGAAAGGATCCAGGCGATCGAGTTTCACCCGGCCGGCCGCTCGGACGAGGGCGGCCGTTTCGCGTGCTTTTTGAGGCCACACGTGCTTGTGCGCGCCAAAACCTATGGCAACACTAAGGGATGTGATGCGCAGGCGCGCTCGACGCAAGACCGAACTGCGCATGTGCAGTGGCGTAACGAACGCCATGACGTCACGACGTGCGGCAACTGTGGAGCTGCACATTTAAAACGGCAATGTCCCGCAAAAACCCGACAATGCCTACGCTGTGGCAAGGTGGGCCACTACGCTGCCTACTGTCGAGCGGCTCAACCTGTTGATCTTCCGCATCTCTGACAACCTCGCAGACACGTGCGGACCATTCAGCCTCCACATCACGACATCCAAACCGATGACACAGATGACCAAGACGCCTTCCGGGTTGCGGTCATTGATGGGAACCGGGTCAACACAATCAATCCGGGTGAACAAAGAACAAAGGACAAAGAAATGTACAGCACAGGAACAGGCCCTTCGGCCCTCCAAGCCCGTGCCGACCATGCTGCACGACTAAACTACAATCTTCTACACTTCCTGGGTCCGTATCCCTCTATTCCCATCCTATTCATGTATTTGTCAAGATGCCCCTTAAATGTCACTATCGTCCCTGCTTCCACCACCTCCTCCGGTAGCGAGTTCCAGGCACCCACTACCCTCTGTGTAAAAAACTTGCCTCGGACATCTACTCTAAACCTTGCCCCTCTCACCTTAAAGCTATGCCCCCTAGTAATTGACCCCTCTACCCTGGAGAAAAGCCTCTGACTATCCACTCTGTCTATGCCCCTCATAATTTTGTAGACCTCTATCAGGTCGCCCCTCAACCTCCTTTGTTCCAGTGAGAACAAACCGAGTTTATTCAACCGCTCCTCATAGCTAATGCCCTCCATACCAGGCAACATTCTGGTAAATCTCTTCTGCACCCTCTCTAAAGCCTCCACATCCTTCTGGTAGTGTGGTGACCAGAATTGAATACTATACTCCAAGTGTGGCCTAACTAAGGTTCTGTACAGCTGCAACATGACTTGCCAATTCTTATACTCAATGCCCCGGCCAATGAAGGCAAGCATGCCGTATGCCTTCTTGACTACCTTCCCCACCTGTGTTGCCCCTTTCAGTGACCTGTGGACCTGTACACCTAGATCTCTCTGACTTTCAATACTCTTGAGGGTTCTACCATTCACTGTATGTTCCCTACCTGCCTTAGACCTTCCAAAATGCATTACCTCACATTTGTCCGGATTAAACTCCATCTGCCATCTCTCCGCCCAAGTCTCCAAACAATCTAAATCCTGCTGTATCCTCTGACAGTCCTCATCGCTATCCGCAATTCCACCAACCTTTGTGTCGTCTGCAAACTTACTAATCAGACCAGTTACATTTTCCTCCAAATCATTTTTATATACTACAAAGAGCAAAGGTCCCAGCACTGATCCCTGCGGAACACCGCTGGTCACAGCCCTCCAATTAGAAAAGCATCCTTCTATTGCTACTCTCTGCCTTCTATGACCTAGCCAGTTCTGTATCCACCTTGCCAGCTCACCCCTGATCCCGTGTGACTTCACCTTTTGTACTAGTCTACCATGAGGGACCTTGTCAAAGGCCTTACTGAAGTCCATGTAGACAACATCCACTGCCCTACCTGCGTCAATCATCTTTGTGACCTCCTCGAAAAACTCTATCAAGTTAGTGAGACACGACCTCCCCTTCACAAAACCATGCTGCCTCTCACTAATACGTCCATTTGCTTCCAAATGGGAGTAAACCCTGTCTCGAAGAATTCTCTCCAGTAATTTCCCTACCACTGAAGTAAGGCTCACCGGCCTGTAGTTCCCGGGATTATCCTTGCTACCCTTCTTAAACAGAGGAACAACATTGGCTATTCTCCAGTCCTCCGGGACATCCCCTGAAGACAGTGAGGATCCAAAGATTTCTGTCAAGGCCTCCGCAATTTCCTCTCCAGCCTCCTTCAGTATTCTGGGGTAGATCCCATCAGGCCCTGGGGACTTATCTACCTTAATATATTTTAAGACGCCCAACACCTCGTCTTTTTGGATCTCAATGTGACCCAGGCTATCTACACACTCTTCTTCAGACTCAACATCTACCAATTCCTTCTCTTTGGTGAATACTGATGCAAAGTATTCATTTAGTACCTCGCCCATTTCCTCTGGCTCCACACATAGATTCCCTTGCCTATCCTTCAGTGGGCCAACTCTTTCCCTGGCTACCCTCTTGCTTTTTATGTACTTGTAAAAAGCCTTGGGATTTTCCTTAACCCTATTTGCCTATGACTTTTCGTGACCCCTTCTAGCCCTCCTGACTCCTTGCTTAAGTTCCTTCCTACTTTCCTTATATTCCACACAGGCTTCGTCTGTTCCCAGCCTTTTAGCCCTGACAAATGCCTCCTTTTTCTTTTTGACGAGGCCTACAATATCTCTCGTTATCTAAGGTTCCCGAAAATTGCTGTATTTATCCTTCTTCCTCACAGGAACATGCCGGTTCTGAATTCCTTTCAACTGACACTTGAAAGCCTCCCACACGTTGATTTGCCCTCAAACATCCGCCCCGAATCTAGGTTCTTCAGTTCCCGCCTATTATTGTTATAATTAGCCTTCCCCCAATTTAGCACATTCATCCTAGGACCACTCTTATCCTTGTCCACCAGCACTTTAAAACTTACTGAATTGTGGTCACTGTTCCCGAAATGCTCCCCTACTGAAACTTCTACCACCTGGCCAGGCTCATTCTCCAATACCAGGTCCAGTACCGCCCCTTCCCTAGTTGGACTGTCTACATATTGTTTTAAGAAGCCCTCCTGGATGCTCCTTACAAACTCTGCCCCGTCTAAGCCCCTGGCACTAAGTGAGTCCCAGTCAATATTGGGGAAGTTGAAGTCTCCCATCACCACAACCCTGTTGTTTTTACTCTTTTCCAAAATCTGTCTACCTATCTGCTCCTCTATCTCCCGCTGGCTGTTGGGAGGCCTGTAGTTAACCCCCAACATTGTGACTGCACCCTTCTTATTCCTGATCTCTACCCATATAGCCTCACTGCCCTCTGAGGTGTCCTCCTGTAGTACAGCTGTGATATCCTCCCTAACCAGTAGCGCAACTCCGCCACCCCTTTTACATCCCCCTCTATCCCGCCTGAAACATCTAAATCCTGGAACATTTAGCTGCCAATCCTGCCCTTCCCTCAACCAGGTCTCTGTAATGGCAACAACATCATAGTTCCAAGTACTAATCCAAGCTCTACACTACAACACTACTTCCAACACTACACCCTGTATGTTAACGCTACACCCGGTCTGCTTCATCCGATGCCAGTGCTTATGTAGTTACATTGTATATCTTGTATTGCCCTATTATGTATTTTCTTTTATTCCCTTTTCTTCCCATGTACTTAATGATCTGTTGAGCTGCTCGCAGAAAAATACTTTTCACTGTACCTCGGTACACGTGACAATAAACAAATCCAATCCAATCCAATCCAATCTAAGTTCATCTGCCTTACCCGTAATACTTCTTGCATTAAAAAAAATGCACTTCAGGCCACCAGACCTGCTGTGTTCAGCAACTTCTCTCTGTCTGCTCTGCCTCAGAGCCACACTGTCCCTATTCCCTAGTTCTCCCTCAATGCTCTCACCTTCTGACCTATTGCTCCCGTGCACCCCCCCCGCCATACTAGTTTAAACCCTCCCGTGTGACACTAGCAAACCTCGCAGCCAGGATATTTATGCCTCTCCAGTTTAGATGCAACCCGTCCTTCTTATACAGGTCACACCTGCCCCGGAAGAGCTCCCAGTGGTCCAGATAACGGAAACCCTCCCTCCTACACCAGCTGTTTAGCCATGTGTTTAGCTGCTCTATCTTCCTATTTCTAGCCTCACTGGCACGTGGCACAGGGAGTAATCCTGAGATTACAACCCTCGAGGTCCTGTCTTTTATCTTTCTGCCTAGCTCCCTGAACTCCTGCTGCAGGACCTCATGCCCCTTCCTGCCTATGTCGTTAGTGCCAATATGTACAACGACCTCTGCCTGTTTGCCCTCCCCCTTCAGGATGCCCTCTACCCATTCGGAGACATCCTGGACCCTGGCACCAGGGAGGCAACATACCATCCTGGAGTCTCCTTCACGTCCACAGAAGTGCCTATCTGTGCCCCTGACGATAAGTCCCCTATGACCATTGCTCTTCTGCGCTTTGACCCTCCCTTCTGAACATCAGAGCCAGCCCCCCCGACAGTACTCGGACACCCGTACCAGCCTCCCCGAACAGGCGCCGGAATGGGGCGACTAGGGGCTTTTCACAGTAACTTCATTTGAAGCCTACTTGTGACAGTAAGCGATTTTCATTTCATTTCATTTTCATTTCATTTCATTCAGTATCCAAAGGGGTATACCTGTTCGAGAGGGGGACAACCACAGGGGATTCCTGCACTGACTGCCTGCCCTTTCTGGTGGTCACCCATTTCTCTGTCTGCACCTTGGGTGTGACGACATTTATATAACTGCTATCTATGACGCTTTCCGCCACCTGCATGCTCCTAAGTGCATCCAATTGCTGCTACAACCGAACCATGCGGTCTGTGAGGAGCTCCAGTTGGGTGCACTTTCTGCAGATGAAGCCATCCGGGACGCTGGAAGCCTCCCGGACCTGCCACATCTCAAAGTCAGAGCACTACACCCCTCTAACTGACATTGCGTCAATTAATTAGTAAATTAAAATTAAAAAGTTATAAAAATTTTTTTTTTAAAGTTACTGTTAACTATCTGTTTCCTAGCACTAGATTTCTAATAGAAATGTGATAGCTAACTATAGTACTCTCCGATCTCTGGCTTAGATACCCCTCTAAATTATAATTAAGTAATTATGTTTAATTAGTTACCAATGCTTAATTTTTTAAATTTAGTGTAGATTCCCAACCAGCCACTCAGGTCACAGCTTTTCTGTGATGTCACTTCAGTTCCCCCCCCACCCACACACAATTTGAAAAGGTAATAAAAGTAAAAATTATAAAAAATCACTTACTTACCTTCTGAGGATCTCAGATGTTCTCTGGTTCTCTCCCTGACAGAGACTGCTCCTCCTCCACTGAACGGCTCCCGAAACTAGGCTGCGATCTTTTTAAACCTCCGCTCCGACTCTCAGCTCCCGCGCTTTTTAAATCTCCGCTCCGACTCGCAGCTCCCGCACTTTTTAAATCTCCGCTCCGACTCGCAGCTCCCGCTCTTTTTAAATCTCCGCTCCGACTCGCAGCTCCCATGCTTTTTAAATCTCCGCTCCGACTCGCAGCTCCCGCTCTTTTTAAATCTCTGCTCCGACTCGCAGCTCCTGAGCTTTTTAAATCTCCGCTCCGACTTGCAGCTCCCGCGCTTTTTAAATCTCTGCGACTCGCAGCTCCCGCTCTTTTTAAATCTCTGCTCAGACTCGCAGCTCCCGCGCTTTTTAAATCTCTGCTCCGACTCGCAGCTCCCGCTCTTTTTAAATCTCTGCTCCGACTCGCAGCTCCCGCTCTTTTTAAATCTCTGCTCCGAGACGCAGCTCCCACGCTTTTTAAATCTCTGCTCCGACTCGCAGCTCCCGCACTTTTTAAATCTCCGCTCCGACTCGCAGCTCCCGCTCTTTTTAAATCTCAGCTCCGACTCGCAGCTCCTGCTCTTTTTAAATCTCCGCTCGGACTCGCAGCTCCCGCTCTTTTTAAATCTCCGCTCCGACTCGCAGCTCCCATGCTTTTTAAATCTCCGCTCCGACTCGCAGCTCCCGCTCTTTTTAAATCTCCGCTCCGACTCGCAGCTCCCGCTCTTTTTAAATCTCCGCTCGGACTTGCAGCTCCCGCTCTTTTAAAATCTCCGCTCCGACTCACAGCTCCCGTGCTTTTTAAATCTCCGCTCCGACTCGCAGCTCCCGCACTTTTTAAATCTCCGCTCCGACTCGCAGCTCCCACTTGTGGTGATCCACCACTGTACTTCCCTAGCATTGTACATAGTTATATAATAGTTGTGTGTAACGTGGCCCTGTAATCCTGTGCATTGTACTGTGTATTGTACTGTAGCTCTGTAGAGGTTCGGTCACCTGCATGTAACCTGACCTGGCCACGGAGAGCTCCGCCTTGGCCACTCCCCCAGGAGTTAGGTATAAGACCCAGCTTCTGAGACCTGACCCATTTTGTCTGGGGTCGTCTGTGTCGGGTAAGCTTCCCATGTAGTGTATTAAAGCCTCGGTGAAATGTCTCACATGTCTTTGTGGTTCTTGACGTTTAGTGCATCAATTTAATACACTACAGTTATAATGGAGGCCGCTCTGAAACCCGACAAGCTCTCGCCCGACCCCCACGCTCCACACGCGGATCACCTTTTCAACTGCTGGCTCCGGTGTTTCGAGGCCTACCTGGAAGTATCCTCCGCCTTCGCCAAAACGGACGCTGACCGACTCAGCCTCCTGTGCTCACGGCTCGACTACGGGCTTTTCGACCTCATCACGGGAACAACGACCTACGCCGATGCCATCGTAAAGCTCAAAAGCCGGTATGCACGAACTGTTAATTCTATTTACAACCGCCACCGCCTCGCCTCCCGGCACCAGCAGCCGGGTGAACCCCTATCCGTGTTCATTCGGGACCTCCGTGCCCTCGCGCTCACCTGCAACGCGCCAGCAGTCTCCGCTCAGCAGAACACTGTGGCCCTGGCGTTCGATGCCATTGTAGCCGGCATCGCTTCCGTCCCAATTCGCCAACTCCTACTGGCACAAACTACCCTGACTCTGGACACGGCAGTCACTATGGCAGAGGCCCAACAGGCAGCCGCTCCGACTCGCAGCTCGCGCGCTTTTTAAATCTCCGCTCCGACTCGCAGCTCCCGCTGTTTTTAAATCTCCATTCCGACTCGCAGATCCCGCGCTTTTTAAATCTCCGCTCCGACTCGCAGCTCCCGCTATTTTTAAATCTCCGCTCCGACTTGCAGCTCTCGCTCTTTTTATATCTACGCTCTGACTCGCAGCTCCCGCTCTTTTTAAATCTCCGCTCTGACTCGCAGCTCCCGTGCTTTTTAAATCTCCGCCCCGACTCGCAGCTCCCGCTATTTTTAAATCTCCGCTCCGAATCGCAGCTCTCGCTCTTTTTATATCTACGCTCTGACTCGCAGCTCCCGCTCTTTTTAAATCTCCGCCCCGACTCGCAGCTCCCGCTATTTTTAAATCTCCGCTCCGAATCGCAGCTCTCGCTCTTTTTAAATCTCCGCTCCGACTCGCAGCTCCCGTGCTTTTTAAATCTCCGCTCCGACTCGCAGCTCCCGCTCTTTTTAAATCTCCGCCCCGACTCGCAGCTCCCGCGCTTTTAAAATCTCCACTCCGACTCGCAGCTCCCGCGCTTCTTAAATCTCCGCTCCGACTCGCAGCTCCCGCGCTTTTTAAATCTCCGACTCGCAGCTCCCGCGCTTTTTAAATCTCCGCTCTGACTCGCAGCTCCCGCGCTTTTTAAATCCCCGCTCCTACTCGCAGCTCCCGCGCTTTTTAAATCTCCGCTCCCACTCGCAGATCCCGCTCTTTTTAAATCTCCGATCCGACTCACAGCTCCCGCTCTTTTGAAATCTCCGCTCCGACTCGCAGCTCCCGCTCTTTTTAAATCTCCGATCCGACTCGCAGCTCCCGCGCTTTTTAAATCTCCACTCCGACTCGCAGCTCCCGCGCATTTTAAATGTCCGCTCACACTCGCAGCACCCGCGCTTTTTAAATCTCCGATCCGACTCGCAGCTCCCGCTTCTTTTTAAATCTCCGCTCTGACTCGCAGCTCCCGCTCCTTTTAAATCTCCGATCCGACTCACAGCTCCTGCTCTTTTTAAATCTCCGCTCCCACTCGCAGCTCCTGCTCTTTTAAAATCTCCGATCCGACTCACAGCTCCCGCTCTTTTCAAATCTCTGCTCCGACTCGCAGCTCCCGCGCTTTTTAAATCTCCGCTTCGACTCCCAGCTCCCGCGCTTTTTAAATCTCCGCACCGCCGCGCAGCTCCCGCGCTTTTTAAATCTCCGCTCCGACTCACAGCTCCCGCGCTTTTTAAATCTCCGCTCCGACTCGCAGCTCCCGCTCTTTTTGAATCTGCGCTCCCACTCGCAGCTCCTGCGCTTTTTAAATCTCCGCTCCGACTCGCAGCTCCCGCGATTTTTAAATCTCCACTCCGACTCGTAGCTCCTGAGCTTTTTAAATCTCCGCTCCGACTCGCGGCTCCCGCGCTTTTTAAATCTCCGCTCCGACTCGCAGCTCCTGAGCTTTTTAAATCTCCGCTCCGACTCGCAGCTCCCGCTCTTTTTAAATCTCCGCTCCGACTCGCAGCTCCTGAGCTTTTTAAATCTCCGATCCGACTCGCAGCTCCTGCTCTTTTTAAATCTCCGCTCCGACTCGCAGCTACGGCTCTTTTTAAGTCTCCGCGCCGACTCGCAGCGCCCGCTCTTTTTAAATCTCCGCTCCGACTCGCAGCTCCCGCTCTTTTTAAATCTCCGCCCCGACTCGCAGCTCCCGCGCTTTTTAAATCTCCGCTCCGACTCGCAGCTCCCGCGCTTTTTAAATCTCCGCTCCGACTCACAGCTCCCGCGCTTTTTAAATCTCCGCTCTGACTCGCAGCTCCCGCGGTTTTTTAATCTCCGCTCTGACTCACAGCTCCTGCTCTTTTTAAATCTCCGATCCGACTCGCAGCTCCTGCTTTTTTTAAATCTCCGCTCCAACTCGCAGCTCCGGCTCATTTTAAATCTCCGCTCCGACTCGCAGTTCCCGCTCTTTTTAAATCTCCGCTCCGACTCGCAGCTCCCGCTCTTTTTAAATCTCCGCTCCAACTCGCAGCTCCCGCTCTTTTTAAATCTCCGCTTCGACTCGCAGCTCCTGCACTTTTTAAATCTCCGCCCCGACTCGCAACTCCCGCGCTTTTTAAATCTCCGCTCTGACTCGCAGCTCCTGAGCTTTTTAAATCTCTGCTCTGACTCGCGGCTCCGACGCTTTTTAAATCTCCGCTCCCACTCGCAGCTCCCGCTCTTTTTAAATCTCCGCTCCGACTCGCAGTTCCCGCTCTTTTTAAATCTCCGCTCCGACTCGCAGCTCCCGCTCTTTTTAAATCTCCGCTCCAACTCGCAGCTCCCGCTCTTTTTAAATCTCCGCTCCGACTCGCAGCTCCTGCACTTTTTTAATCTCCGCCCCGACTCGCAGCTCCCGCGCTTTTTAAATCTCCGCTCCGACACGCAGCGCCCGCTCTTTTTAAATCTCCGCTCCAACTCGCAGCTCCGGCTCTTTTTAAATCTCCGCTCCGACTCGCAGTTCCCGCTCTTTTTAAATCTCCGCTCTGACTCGCAGCTCCCGCTCTTTTAAAATCTCCGCTCCAACTCGCAGCTCCCGCTCTTTTTAAATCTCCGCTCCGACTCGCAGCTCCTGCACTTTTTAAATCTCCGCCCCGACTCGCAGCTCCCGCGCTTTTTAAATCTCCGCTCTGACTCGCAGCTCCTGAGCTTTTTAAATCTCTGCTCTGACTCGCGGTTCCGACGCTTTTTAAATCTCCGCTCCCACTCGCAGCTCCCGCTCTTTTTAAATCTCCGCTCCGACTCGCAGCTCCCGCTCTTTTTAAATCTCCGCTCCGACTCGCAGCTCCCGCTCTTTTTAAATCTCGGCTCCCACTCGCAGCTCCCGCTCTTTTTAAATCTCCGCTCCGACTCGCAGCTCCCGCTCTTTTTAAATCTCTGCTCCGACTCGCAGCTCCCACGCTTTTTAAATCTCCGCTCCGACTCGCAGCTCCCACGCTTTTTAAATCTCCGCTCCGACTCGCAGCTCCCGCGCTTTTTAAATCTCCGCTCCGACTCGCAGATCTCGCTCTTTTTAAATCTCCGCTCCGACTCGCAGCTCCCGCTCTTTTTAAATCTCCGCTCTGATTCGCAGCTCCCGCGCTTTTTAAATCTCCGCTCCGACTCGCAGCTCCCGCGCTTTTTAAATCACCGCTCCGACTCGCAGCTCCCGCTCTTTTTAAATCTCCGCTCCGACTCACAGCTCCTGAGCTTTTTAAATCTCCGCTCCGACTCACAGCTCCTTGGCTTTTTAAATCACCGCTCCGACTCGCAGATCTCGCTCTTTTTAAATCTCCGCTCCGACTCGCGGCTCCCGCGCTTTTTAAATCTCCGCTCCGACTCGCAGCTCCTGCTCTTTTTAAATCTCCGCTCCGATTCGCAGCTCCCGCTCTTTTTAAATCTCCGCTCCGATTCGCAGCTGCCGCTCTTTTTAAATCTCCGCTCCGATTCGCAGCTGCCGCTCTTTTTAAATCACCGCTCCGACTCGCAGCTCCCGCTCTTTTTAAATCACCGCTCCAACTCGCAGTTCCCGCTCTTTTTAAATCTCCGCTCTGACTCGCAGCTCCCGCTCTTTTTAAATCTCCGCTCCGACTCGCAGCTCCCGCTCTTTTTAAATCTCCGCTCCGACTCGCTGCTCCCGCGCTTTTTAAATCTCCGCTCCGACTCTCAGCTCCCGCTCTTTTTAAATCTCCGCTCCGACTCGCCGCTCCCGCGCTTTTTAAACCTCCTCTCCGACTTGCAGCTCCTGCTCTTTTTAAATCTCCGCTCCGACTCGCAGCTCCCGCTCTTTTTAAATCTCCGCTCCGACTCGCAGCTCCCGCTCTTTTTAAATCTCCGCTCCGACTCGCAGCTCCTGAGCTTTTAAATCTCCGCTCCGACTCGTAGCTCCTGAGCTTTTAAATCTCCTCTCTGACTCGCAGCTCCCACGCTTTTTAAATCTCCGCTCCGACTCGCAGCTCCCACACTTTTTTAATCTCCGCTCCGACTCGCAGCTCCCGCTCTTTCTAAATCTCCGCTCCGACTCGCAGCAACTGAGCTTTTTAAATCTCCGCTCCGACTCGCAGCTCCCGCTCTTTTTAAATCTCCGCTCTGACTCGCAGCTCGCGCTCTTTTTAAATCTCCGCTCCGACTCGCAGGTCCTGCACTTTTTAAATCTCCGCCCCGACTCGCAGCTCCCGCGCTTTTTAAATCTCCGCTCTGACTCGCAGCTCCTCAGCTTTTTAAATCTCTGCTCTGACTCGCGGCTCCCACGCTTTTTAAATCTCCGCTCCGACTCGCAGCTCCCGCGCTTTTTAATTCTCCGCTCCGACTCGCAGCTCCCACGCTTTTTAAATCTCCGCTCCGACTCGCAGCTCCCGCGCTTTTTAAATCTCCGCTCCGACTCGCAGATCTCGCTCTTTTAAAATCTCCGCTCCGATTCGCAGCTCCCGCGCTTTTTAAATCTCCGCTCCGACTCGCAGCTCCCGCGCTTTTTAAATCACCGCTCCGACTCGCAGCTCCCGCTCTTTTTAAATCTCCGCTCCGACTCACAGCTCCTGAGCTTTTTAAATCTCCGCTCCAACTCACAGCTCCTGAGCTTTTTAAATCACCGCTCCGACTCGCAGATCTTGCTCTTTTTAAATCTCCGCTCCGACTCGCGGCTCCCGCGCTTTTTAAATCTCCGCTCCGACTCGCAGCTCCTGCTCTTTTTAAATCTCCGCTCCGATTCGCAGCTCCCGCTCTTTTTAAATCTCCGCTCCGATTCGCAGCTGCCGCTCTTTTTAAATCTCCGCTCCGATTCGCAGCTGCCGCTCTTTTTAAATCTCCGCTCCAACTCGCAGCTCCCGCGCTTTTTCAATCTCCGCTCCGACTCATAGTTCCCGCGCTTTTTAAATATCCGCTCTGACTCGCAGCTCCCGCGCTTTTTCAATCTCCGCTCCAACTCATAGCTCCCACGCTTTTTAAATCTCCGCTCCGACTCGCAGCTCCCGCGCTTTTTAAATCTACGCTCCGACTCGCAGCTCCCACGCTTTTTAAATCTCCGCTCCAACTCGCAGCTCCCGCGCTTTTTCAATCTCCGTTCCGACTCATAGTTCCCGCGCTTTTTAAATCTCCGATCCGACTCGCAGCTCCCGCGCTTTTTAAATCTCCGCTCCGACTCGCAGCTCCGGCTCTTTTTAAATCTCCGCTCCGACTCGCAGCTCCCGCTCTTTTTAAATCTCTGCTCCGACTCGCAGCTCCCGCTCTTTTTAAATCTCTGCTCCGACTCGCAGCTCCCACGCTTTTTAAATCTCTGCTCCGACTCGCAGCTCCTGCGCTTTTTAAATCTCCGACTCGCAGCTCCCGCTCTTTTTAAATCTCTGCTCCGACTCGCAGCTCCCGCGCTTTTTAAATCTCCGACTCGCAGCTCCCGCGCTTTTTAAATCTCTGCTCCGACTCGCAGCTCCCGCTCTTTTTAAATCTCCGCTCCGACTCGCAGCTCCCGCGCTTTTTAAATCTCTGCTCCGACTCGCAGCTCCCACGCTTTTTAAATCTCTGCTCCGACTCGCAGCTCCCGCTCTTTTTAAATCTCCGCTCCGACTCTCAGCTCCTGCTCTTTATAAATCTCCGACTCGCAGCTCCCGCGCTTTTTAAATCTCCGCTCCGACTCGCAGCTCCGGCTCTTTTTAAATCTCCGCTCCGACTCGCAGCTCCCGCTCTTTTTAAATCTCTGCTCCGACTCGCAGCTCCCGCTCTTTTTAAATCTCTGCTCCGACTTGCAGCTCCCACGCTTTTTAAATCTCTGCTCCGACTCGCAGCTCCTGCGCTTTTTAAATCTCCGACTCGCAGCTCCCGCTCTTTTTAAATCTCTGCTCCGACTCGCAGCTCCCGCGCTTTTTAAATCTCCGACTCGCAGTTCCCGCTCTTTTTAAATCTCCGCTCTGACTCGCAGCTCCCGCTCTTTTTAAATCTCCGCTCCGACTCGCAGCTCCCGCTCTTTTTAAATCTCCGCTCCGACTCGCTGCTCCCGCGCTTTTTAAATCTCCGCTCCGACTCTCAGCTCCCGCTCTTTTTAAATCTCCGCTCCGACTCGCCGCTCCCGCGCTTTTTAAACCGCCTCTCCGACTTGCAGCTCCTGCTCTTTTTAAATCTCCGCTCCGACTCGCAGCTCCCGCTCTTTTTAAATCTCCGCTCCGACTCGCAGCTCCCGCTCTTTTTAAATCTCCGTTCCGACTCGCAGCTCCTGAGCTTTTAAATCTCCGCTCCGACTCGTAGCTCCTGAGCTTTTAAATCTCCTCTCTGACTCGCAGCTCCCACGCTTTTTAAATCTCCGCTCCGACTCGCAGCTCCCACACTTTTTAAATCTCCGCTCCGACTCGCAGCTCCCGCTCTTTCTAAATCTCCGCTCCGACTCGCAGCAACTGAGCTTTTTAAATCTCCGCTCCGACTCGCAGCTCCCGCTCTTTTTAAATCTCCGCTCTGACTCGCAGCTCGCGCTCTTTTTAAATCTCCGCTCCGACTCGCAGGTCCTGCACTTTTTAAATCTCCGCCCCGACTCGCAGCTCCCGCGCTTTTTAAATCTCCGCTCTGACTCGCAGCTCCTCAGCTTTTTAAATCTCTGCTCTGACTCGCGGCTCCCACGCTTTTTAAATCTCCGCTCCGACTCGCAGCTCCCGCGCTTTTTAATTCTCCGCTCCGACTCGCAGCTCCCACGCTTTTTAAATCTCCGCTCCGACTCGCAGCTCCCGCGCTTTTTAAATCTCCGCTCCGACTCGCAGATCTCGCTCTTTTAAAGTCTCCGCTCCGATTCGCAGCTCCCGCGCTTTTTAAATCTCCGCTCCGACTCGCAGCTCCCGCGCTTTTTAAATCACCGCTCCGACTCGCAGCTCCCGCTCTTTTTAAATCTCCGCTCCGACTCACAGCTCCTGAGCTTTTTAAATCTCCGCTCCAACTCACAGCTCCTGAGCTTTTTAAATCACCGCTCCGACTCGCAGATCTTGCTCTTTTTAAATCTCCGCTCCGACTCGCGGCTCCCGCGCTTTTTAAATCTCCGCTCCGACTCGCAGCTCCTGCTCTTTTTAAATCTCCGCTCCGATTCGCAGCTCCCGCTCTTTTTAAATCTCCGCTCCGATTCGCAGCTGCCGCTCTTTTTAAATCTCCGCTCCGATTCGCAGCTGCCGCTCTTTTTAAATCTCCGCTCCAACTCGCAGCTCCCGCGCTTTTTCAATCTCCGCTCCGACTCATAGTTCCCGCGCTTTTTAAATATCCGCTCTGACTCGCAGCTCCCGCGCTTTTTCAATCTCCGCTCCAACTCATAGCTCCCACGCTTTTTAAATCTCCGCTCCGACTCGCAGCTCCCGCGCTTTTTAAATCTACGCTCCGACTCGCAGCTCCCACGCTTTTTAAATCTCCGCTCCAACTCGCAGCTCCCGCGCTTTTTCAATCTCCGTTCCGACTCATAGTTCCCGCGCTTTTTAAATCTCCGATCCGACTCGCAGCTCCCGCGCTTTTTAAATCTCCGCTCCGACTCGCAGCTCCGGCTCTTTTTAAATCTCCGCTCCGACTCGCAGCTCCCGCTCTTTTTAAATCTCTGCTCCGACTCGCAGCTCCCGCTCTTTTTAAATCTCTGCTCCGACTCGCAGCTCCCACGCTTTTTAAATCTCTGCTCCGACTCGCAGCTCCTGCGCTTTTTAAATCTCCGACTCGCAGCTCCCGCTCTTTTTAAATCTCTGCTCCGACTCGCAGCTCCCGCGCTTTTTAAATCTCCGACTCGCAGCTCCCGCGCTTTTTAAATCTCTGCTCCGACTCGCAGCTCCCGCTCTTTTTAAATCTCCGCTCCGACTCGCAGCTCCCGCGCTTTTTAAATCTCTGCTCCGACTCGCAGCTCCCACGCTTTTTAAATCTCCGCTCCGACTCGCAGCTCCCGCTCTTTTTAAATCTCCGCTCCGACTCGCTGCTCCTGAGCTTTTTAAATCTCCGCTCCGACTCTCAGCTCCCGCTCTTTTTAAATCTCCGCTCCGACTCGCCGCTCCCGCGCTTTTTAAACCGCCTCTCCGACTTGCAGCTCCTGCTCTTTTTAAATCTCCGCTCCGACTCGCAGCTCCCGCTCTTTTTAAATCTCCGCTCCGACTCGCAGCTCCCGCTCTTTTTAAATCTCCGCTCCGACTCGCAGCTCCTGAGCTTTTAAATCTCCGCTCCGACTCGTAGCTCCTGAGCTTTTAAATCTCCTCTCTGACTCGCAGCTCCCACGCTTTTTAAATCTCTGCTCCGACTCGCAGCTCCCACACTTTTTAAATCTCCGCTCCGACTCGCAGCTCCCGCTCTTTCTAAATCTCCGCTCCGACTCGCAGCAACTGAGCTTTTTAAATCTCCGCTCCGACTCGCAGCTCCCGCTCTTTTTAAATCTCCGCTCTGACTCGCAGCTCGCGCTCTTTTTAAATCTCCGCTCCGACTCGCAGGTCCTGCACTTTTTAAATCTCCGCCCCGACTCGCAGCTCCCGCGCTTTTTAAATCTCCGCTCTGACTCGCAGCTCCTCAGCTTTTTAAATCTCTGCTCTGACTCGCGGCTCCCACGCTTTTTAAATCTCCGCTCCGACTCGCAGCTCCCGCGCTTTTTAATTCTCCGCTCCGACTCGCAGCTCCCACGCTTTTTAAATCTCCGCTCCGACTCGCAGCTCCCGCGCTTTTTAAATCTCCGCTCCGACTCGCAGATCTCGCTCTTTTAAAATCTCCGCTCCGATTCGCAGCTCCCGCGCTTTTTAAATCTCCGCTCCGACTCGCAGCTCCCGCGCTTTTTAAATCACCGCTCCGACTCGCAGCTCCCGCTCTTTTTAAATCTCCGCTCCGACTCACAGCTCCTGAGCTTTTTAAATCTCCGCTCCAACTCACAGCTCCTGAGCTTTTTAAATCACCGCTCCGACTCGCAGATCTTGCTCTTTTTAAATCTCCGCTCCGACTCGCGGCTCCCGCGCTTTTTAAATCTCCGCTCCGACTCGCAGCTCCTGCTCTTTTTAAATCTCCGCTCCGATTCGCAGCTCCCGCTCTTTTTAAATCTCCGCTCCGATTCGCAGCTGCCGCTCTTTTTAAATCTCCGCTCCAACTCGCAGCTCCCGCGCTTTTTCAATCTCCGCTCCGACTCATAGTTCCCGCGCTTTTTAAATATCCGCTCTGACTCGCAGCTCCCGCGCTTTTTCAATCTCCGCTCCAACTCATAGCTCCCACGCTTTTTAAATCTCCGCTCCGACTCGCAGCTCCCGCGCTTTTTAAATCTACGCTCCGACTCGCAGCTCCCACGCTTTTTAAATCTCCGCTCCAACTCGCAGCTCCCGCGCTTTTTCAATCTCCGTTCCGACTCATAGTTCCCGCGCTTTTTAAATCTCCGATCCGACTCGCAGCTCCCGCGCTTTTTAAATCTCCGCTCCGACTCGCAGCTCCGGCTCTTTTTAAATCTCCGCTCCGACTCGCAGCTCCCGCTCTTTTTAAATCTCTGCTCCGACTCGCAGCTCCCGCTCTTTTTAAATCTCTGCTCCGACTCGCAGCTCCCACGCTTTTTAAATCTCTGCTCCGACTCGCAGCTCCTGCGCTTTTTAAATCTCCGACTCGCAGCTCCCGCTCTTTTTAAATCTCTGCTCCGACTCGCAGCTCCCGCGCTTTTTAAATCTCCGACTCGCAGCTCCCGCGCTTTTTAAATCTCTGCTCCGACTCGCAGCTCCCGCTCTTTTTAAATCACCGCTCCGACTCGCAGCTCCCGCGCTTTTTAAATCTCTGCTCCGACTCGCAGCTCCCACGCTTTTTAAATCTCTGCTCCGACTCGCAGCTCCCGCTCTTTTTAAATCTCCGCTCCGACTCTCAGCTCCTGCTCTTTATAAATCTCCGACTCGCAGCTCCCGCGCTTTTTAAATCTCCGCTCCGACTCGCAGCTCCGGCTCTTTTTAAATCTCCGCTCCGACTCGCAGCTCCCGCTCTTTTTAAATCTCTGCTCCGACTCGCAGCTCCCGCTCTTTTTAAATCTCTGCTCCGACTTGCAGCTCCCACGCTTTTTAAATCTCTGCTCCGACTCGCAGCTCCTGCGCTTTTTAAATCTCCGACTCGCAGCTCCCGCTCTTTTTAAATCTCTGCTCCGACTCGCAGCTCCCGCGCTTTTTAAATCTCCGACTCGCAGTTCCCGCTCTTTTTAAATCTCCGCTCTGACTCGCAGCTCCCGCTCTTTTTAAATCTCCGCTCCGACTCGCAGCTCCCGCTCTTTTTAAATCTCCGCTCCGACTCGCTGCTCCCGCGCTTTTTAAATCTCCGCTCCGACTCTCAGCTCCCGCTCTTTTTAAATCTCCGCTCCGACTCGCCGCTCCCGCGCTTTTTAAACCGCCTCTCCGACTTGCAGCTCCTGCTCTTTTTAAATCTCCGCTCCGACTCGCAGCTCCCGCTCTTTTTAAATCTCCGCTCCGACTCGCAGCTCCCGCTCTTTTTAAATCTCCGCTCCGACTCGCAGCTCCTGAGCTTTTAAATCTCCGCTCCGACTCGTAGCTCCTGAGCTTTTAAATCTCCTCTCTGACTCGCAGCTCCCACGCTTTTTAAATCTCCGCTCCGACTCGCAGCTCCCACACTTTTTAAATCTCCGCTCCGACTCGCAGCTCCCGCTCTTTCTAAATCTCCGCTCCGACTCGCAGCAACTGAGCTTTTTAAATCTCCGCTCCGACTCGCAGCTCCCGCTCTTTTTAAATCTCCGCTCTGACTCGCAGCTCGCGCTCTTTTTAAATCTCCGCTCCGACTCGCAGGTCCTGCACTTTTTAAATCTCCGCCCCGACTCGCAGCTCCCGCGCTTTTTAAATCTCCGCTCTGACTCGCAGCTCCTCAGCTTTTTAAATCTCTGCTCTGACTCGCGGCTCCCACGCTTTTTAAATCTCCGCTCCGACTCGCAGCTCCCGCGCTTTTTAATTCTCCGCTCCGACTCGCAGCTCCCACGCTTTTTAAATCTCCGCTCCGACTCGCAGCTCCCGCGCTTTTTAAATCTCCGCTCCGACTCGCAGATCTCGCTCTTTTAAAATCTCCGCTCCGATTCGCAGCTCCCGCGCTTTTTAAATCTCCGCTCCGACTCGCAGCTCCCGCGCTTTTTAAATCACCGCTCCGACTCGCAGCTCCCGCTCTTTTTAAATCTCCGCTCCGACTCACAGCTCCTGAGCTTTTTAAATCTCCGCTCCAACTCACAGCTCCTGAGCTTTTTAAATCACCGCTCCGACTCGCAGATCTTGCTCTTTTTAAATCTCCGCTCCGACTCGCGGCTCCCGCGCTTTTTAAATCTCCGCTCCGACTCGCAGCTCCTGCTCTTTTTAAATCTCCGCTCCGATTCGCAGCTCCCGCTCTTTTTAAATCTCCGCTCCGATTCGCAGCTGCCGCTCTTTTTAAATCTCCGCTCCGATTCGCAGCTGCCGCTCTTTTTAAATCTCCGCTCCAACTCGCAGCTCCCGCGCTTTTTCAATCTCCGCTCCGACTCATAGTTCCCGCGCTTTTTAAATATCCGCTCTGACTCGCAGCTCCCGCGCTTTTTCAATCTCCGCTCCAACTCATAGCTCCCACGCTTTTTAAATCTCCGCTCCGACTCGCAGCTCCCGCGCTTTTTAAATCTACGCTCCGACTCGCAGCTCCCACGCTTTTTAAATCTCCGCTCCAACTCGCAGCTCCCGCGCTTTTTCAATCTCCGTTCCGACTCATAGTTCCCGCGCTTTTTAAATCTCCGATCCGACTCGCAGCTCCCGCGCTTTTTAAATCTCCGCTCCGACTCGCAGCTCCCGCTCTTTTTAAATCTCCGCTCCGACTCGCAGCTCCCGCTCTTTTTAAATCTCGGCTCCCACTCGCAGCTCCCGCTCTTTTTAAATCTCCGCTCCGACTCGCAGCTCCCGCTCTTTTTAAATCTCTGCTCCGACTCGCAGCTCCCACGCTTTTTAAATCTCCGCTCCGACTCGCAGCTCCCACGCTTTTTAAATCTCCGCTCCGACTCGCAGCTCCCGCGCTTTTTAAATCTCCGCTCCGACTCGCAGATCTCGCTCTTTTTAAATCTCCGCTCCGACTCGCAGCTCCCGCTCTTTTTAAATCTCCGCTCTGATTCGCAGCTCCCGCGCTTTTTAAATCTCCGCTCCGACTCGCAGCTCCCGCGCTTTTTAAATCACCGCTCCGACTCGCAGCTCCCGCTCTTTTTAAATCTCCGCTCCGACTCACAGCTCCTGAGCTTTTTAAATCTCCGCTCCGACTCACAGCTCCTTGGCTTTTTAAATCACCGCTCCGACTCGCAGATCTCGCTCTTTTTAAATCTCCGCTCCGACTCGCGGCTCCCGCGCTTTTTAAATCTCCGCTCCGACTCGCAGCTCCTGCTCTTTTTAAATCTCCGCTCCGATTCGCAGCTCCCGCTCTTTTTAAATCTCCGCTCCGATTCGCAGCTGCCGCTCTTTTTAAATCTCCGCTCCGATTCGCAGCTGCCGCTCTTTTTAAATCACCGCTCCGACTCGCAGCTCCCGCTCTTTTTAAATCACCGCTCCAACTCGCAGTTCCCGCTCTTTTTAAATCTCCGCTCTGACTCGCAGCTCCCGCTCTTTTTAAATCTCCGCTCCGACTCGCAGCTCCCGCTCTTTTTAAATCTCCGCTCCGACTCGCTGCTCCCGCGCTTTTTAAATCTCCGCTCCGACTCTCAGCTTCCGCTCTTTTTAAATCTCCGCTCCGACTCGCCGCTCCCGCGCTTTTTAAACCGCCTCTCCGACTTGCAGCTCCTGCTCTTTTTAAATCTCCGCTCCGACTCGCAGCTCCCGCTCTTTTTAAATCTCCGCTCCGACTCGCAGCTCCCGCTCTTTTTAAATCTCCGCTCCGACTCGCAGCTCCTGAGCTTTTAAATCTCCGCTCCGACTCGTAGCTCCTGAGCTTTTAAATCTCCTCTCTGACTCGCAGCTCCCACGCTTTTTAAATCTCCGCTCCGACTCGCAGCTCCCACACTTTTTAAATCTCCGCTCCGACTCGCAGCTCCCGCTCTTTCTAAATCTCCGCTCCGACTCGCAGCAACTGAGCTTTTTAAATCTCCGCTTCGACTCGCAGCTCCCGCTCTTTTTAAATCTCCGCTCTGACTCGCAGCTCGCGCTCTTTTTAAATCTCCGCTCCGACTCGCAGGTCCTGCACTTTTTAAATCTCCGCCCCGACTCGCAGCTCCCGCGCTTTTTAAATCTCCGCTCTGACTCGCAGCTCCTCAGCTTTTTAAATCTCTGCTCTGACTCGCGGCTCCCACGCTTTTTAAATCTCCGCTCCGACTCGCAGCTCCCGCGCTTTTTAATTCTCCGCTCCGACTCGCAGCTCCCACGCTTTTTAAATCTCCGCTCCGACTCGCAGCTCCCGCGCTTTTTAAATCTCCGCTCCGACTCGCAGATCTCGCTCTTTTAAAATCTCCGCTCCGATTCGCAGCTCCCGCGCTTTTTAAATCTCCGCTCCGACTCGCAGCTCCCGCGCTTTTTAAATCACCGCTCCGACTCGCAGCTCCCGCTCTTTTTAAATCTCCGCTCCGACTCACAGCTCCTGAGCTTTTTAAATCTCCGCTCCAACTCACAGCTCCTGAGCTTTTTAAATCACCGCTCCGACTCGCAGATCTTGCTCTTTTTAAATCTCCGCTCCGACTCGCGGCTCCCGCGCTTTTTAAATCTCCGCTCCGACTCGCAGCTCCTGCTCTTTTTAAATCTCCGCTCCGATTCGCAGCTCCCGCTCTTTTTAAATCTCCGCTCCGATTCGCAGCTGCCGCTCTTTTTAAATCTCCGCTCCGATTCGCAGCTGCCGCTCTTTTTAAATCTCCGCTCCAACTCGCAGCTCCCGCGCTTTTTCAATCTCCGCTCCGACTCATAGTTCCCGCGCTTTTTAAATATCCGCTCTGACTCGCAGCTCCCGCGCTTTTTCAATCTCCGCTCCAACTCATAGCTCCCACGCTTTTTAAATCTCCGCTCCGACTCGCAGCTCCCGCGCTTTTTAAATCTACGCTCCGACTCGCAGCTCCCACGCTTTTTAAATCTCCGCTCCAACTCGCAGCTCCCGCGCTTTTTCAATCTCCGTTCCGACTCATAGTTCCCGCGCTTTTTAAATCTCCGATCCGACTCGCAGCTCCCGCGCTTTTTAAATCTCCGCTCCGACTCGCAGCTCCGGCTCTTTTTAAATCTCCGCTCCGACTCGCAGCTCCCGCTCTTTTTAAATCTCTGCTCCGACTCGCAGCTCCCGCTCTTTTTAAATCTCTGCTCCGACTCGCAGCTCCCACGCTTTTTAAATCTCTGCTCCGACTCACAGCTCCTGCGCTTTTTAAATCTCCGACTCGCAGCTCCCGCTCTTTTTAAATCTCTGCTCCGACTCGCAGCTCCCGCGCTTTTTAAATCTCCGACTCGCAGCTCCCGCGCTTTTTAAATCTCTGCTCCGACTCGCAGCTCCCGCTCTTTTTAAATCTCCGCTCCGACTCGCAGCTCCCGCGCTTTTTAAATCTCTGCTCCGACTCGCAGCTCCCACGCTTTTTAAATCTCTGCTCCGACTCGCAGCTCCCGCTCTTTTTAAATCTCCGCTCCGACTCTCAGCTCCTGCTCTTTATAAATCTCCGACTCGCAGCTCCCGCGCTTTTTAAATCTCCGCTCCGACTCGCAGCTCCGGCTCTTTTTAAATCTCCGCTCCGACTCGCAGCTCCCGCTCTTTTTAAATCTCTGCTCCGACTCGCAGCTCCCGCTCTTTTTAAATCTCTGCTCCGACTTGCAGCTCCCACGCTTTTTAAATCTCTGCTCCGACTCGCAGCTCCTGCGCTTTTTAAATCTCCGACTCGCAGCTCCCGCTCTTTTTAAATCTCTGCTCCGACTCGCAGCTCCCGCGCTTTTTAAATCTCCGACTCGCAGTTCCCGCTCTTTTTAAATCTCCGCTCTGACTCGCAGCTCCCGCTCTTTTTAAATCTCCGCTCCGACTCGCAGCTCCCGCTCTTTTTAAATCTCCGCTCCGACTCGCTGCTCCCGCGCTTTTTAAATCTCCGCTCCGACTCTCAGCTCCCGCTCTTTTTAAATCTCCGCTCCGACTCGCCGCTCCTGAGCTTTTAAATCTCCGCTCCGACTCGTAGCTCCTGAGCTTTTAAATCTCCGCTCCGACTCGCAGCTCCCGCGCTTTTTAAATCACCGCTCCGACTCGCAGCTCCCGCTCTTTTTAGATCTCCGCTCCGACTCACAGCTCCTGAGCTTTTTAAATCTCCGCTCCAACTCACAGCTCCTGAGCTTTTTAAATCACCGCTCCGACTCGCAGATCTTGCTCTTTTTAAATCTCCGCTCCGACTCGCGGCTCCCGCGCTTTTTAAATCTCCGCTCAGACTCACAGCTCCTGCTCTTTTTAAATCTCCGCTCCGATTCGCAGCTCCCGCTCTTTTTAAATCTCCGCTCCGATTCGCAGCTGCCGCTCTTTTTAAATCACCGCTCCGATTCGCAGCTGCCGCTCTTTTTAAATCTCCGCTCCAACTCGCAGCTCCCGCGCTTTTTCAATCTCCGCTCCGACTCATAGTTCCCGCGCTTTTTAAATATCCGCTCTGACTCGCAGCTCCCGCGCTTTTTCAATCTCCGCTCCAACTCATAGCTCCCACGCTTTTTAAATCTCCGCTCCGACTCGCAGCTCCCGCGCTTTTTAAATCTACGCTCCGACTCGCAGCTCCCACGCTTTTTAAATCTCCGCTCCAACTCGCAGCTCCCGCGCTTTTTCAATCTCCGCTCCGACTCATAGTTCCCGCGCTTTTTAAATCTCCGATCCGACTCGCAGCTCCCGCGCTTTTTAAATCTCCGCTCCGACTCGCAGCTCCGGCTCTTTTTAAATCTCCGCTCCGACTCGCAGCTCCCGCTCTTTTTAAATCTCTGCTCCGACTAGCAGCTCCCGCTCTTTTTAAATCTCTGCTCCGACTCGCAGCTCCCACGCTTTTTAAATCTCTGCTCCGACTCGCAGCTCCTGCGCTTTTTAAATCTCCGACTCGCAGCTCCCGCTCTTTTTAAATCTCTGCTCCGACTCGCAGCTCCCGCGCTTTTTAAATCTCCGACTCGCAGCTCCCGCGCTTTTTAAATCTCTGCTCCGACTCGCAGCTCCCGCTCTTTTTAAATCTCCGCTCCGACTCGCAGCTCCCGCGCTTTTTAAATCTCTGCTCCGACTCGCAGCTCCCACGCTTTTTAAATCTCTGCTCCGACTTGCAGCTCCCACGCTTTTTAAATCTCTGCTCCGACTCGCAGCTCCTGCGCTTTTTAAATCTCCGACTCGCAGCTCCCGCTCTTTTTAAATCTCTGCTCCGACTCGCAGCTCCCGCGCTTTTTAAATCTCCGACTCGCAGCTCCCGCGCTTTTTAAATCTCTGCTCCGACTCGCAGCTCCCGCTCTTTTTAAATCTCCGCTCCGACTCGCAGCTCCCGCGCTTTTTAAATCTCTGCTCCGACTCGCAGCTCCCACGCTTTTTAAATCTCTGCTCCGACTCGCAGCTCCCGCTCGTTTTAAGTCTCCGCTCCGACTCTCAGCTCCTGCTCTTTAAATATCTCCGACTCGCAGCTCCCGCGCTTTTTAAATCACCGCTCCGACTCGCAGCTCCGGCTCTTTTTAAATCTCCGCTCCGACTCGCAGCTCCCACTCTTTTTAAATCTCTGCTCCGACTCGCAGCTCCCACGCTTTTTAAATTTCTGCTCCGACTCGCAGCTCCCGCGCTTTTTAAATCTCCGACTCGCAGCTCCCGCGCTTTTTAAATCTCCGCTCCGACTCGCAGCTCCTGCTCTTTATAAATCTCCGACTCGCAGCTCCCGAGCTTTTTAAATCTCCGCTCCGACTCGCAGCTCCTGTTCTTTGTAAATCTCCGACTCGCAGCTCCCGCGCTTTTTAAATCTCCGACTCGCAGCTCCCGCGCTTTTTAAATCTCTGCTCCGACTCGCAGCTCCCGCTCTTTTTAAATCTCCGCTCCGACTCGCAGCTCCCGCGCTTTTTAAATCTCTGCTCCGACTCACAGCTCCCACGCTTTTTAAATCTCCCCTCCGACTCGCAGCTCCCGCTCTTTTTAAATCTCTACTCCGACTCTCAGCTCCTGCTCTTTATAAATCTCTGACTCGCAGCTCCCGCCCTTTTTAAATCTCCGCTCCGACTCGCAGCTCCGGCTCTTTTTAAATCTCCGCTCCGACTCGCAGCTCCCGCTCTTTTTAAATCTCTGCTCCGACTCGCAGCTCCCACGCTTTTTAAATCTCTGCTCCGACTCGCAGCTCCCGCGCTTTTTAAATCTCCGACTCGCAGCTCCTGCTCTTTATAAATCTCCGACTCGCAGCTCCCGCGCTTTTTAAATCTCCGCTCTGACTCGTAGCTCCTGTTCTTTTTAAATCTCCGACTCGCAGCTCCTGAGCTTTTTAAATCTCCGCTCCGACTCGCAGCTCCCGCGCTTTTTAAATCTCCGCTCCGACTCGCAGCTCCCGCGCTTTTTAAATCTCCGCACCGACTCGCAGCTCCCGCTCTTTTTAAATCTCCGCTCCGACTCGCAGCTCCCGCGCTTTTTAAATCTCTGCTCCGAATCGCAGCTCCCACGCTTTTTAAATCTCTGCTCCGACTCGCAGCTCCCGCTCGTTTTAAATCTCCGCTCCGACTCTCAGCTCCTGCTCTTTAAATATCTCCGACTCGCAGCTCCCGCGCTTTTTAAATCACCGCTCCGACTCGCAGCTCCGGCTCTTTTTAAATCTCCGCTCCGACTCGCAGCTCCCACTCTTTTTAAATCTCTGCTCCGACTCGCAGCTCCCACGCTTTTTAAATTTCTGCTCCGACTTGCAGCTCCCGCGCTTTTTAAATCTCCGACTCGCAGCTCCCGCGCTTTTTAAATCTCCGCTCCGACTCGCAGCTCCTGCTCTTTATAAATCTCCGACTCGCAGCTCCCGAGCTTTTTAAATCTCCGCTCCGACTCGCAGCTCCTGTTCTTTTTAAATCTCCGACTCGCAGCTCCCGCGCTTTTTAAATCTCCGACTCGCAGCTCCCGCGCTTTTTAAATCTCTGCTCCGACTCGCAGCTCCCGCTCTTTTTAAATCTCCGCTCCGACTCGCAGCTCCCGCGCTTTTTAAATCTCTGCTCCGACTCGCAGCTCCCACGCTTTTTAAATCTCTGCTCCGACTCGCAGCTCCCGCTCTTTTTAAATCTCTACTCCGACTCTCAGCTCCTGCTCTTTATAAATCTCCGACTCGCAGCTCCCGCCCTTTTTAAATCTCCGCTCCGACTCGCAGCTCCGGCTCTTTTTAAATCTCCGCTCCGACTCGCAGCTCCCGCTCTTTTTAAATCTCTGCTCCGACTCGCAGCTCCCACGCTTTTTAAATCTCTGCTCCGACTCGCAGCTCCCGCGCTTTTTAAATCTCCGACTCGCAGCTCCTGCTCTTTATAAATCTCCGACACGCAGCTCCCGCGCTTTTTAAATCTCCGCTCTGACTCGTAGCTCCTGTTCTTTTTAAATCTCCGACTCGCAGCTCCTGAGCTTTTTAAATCTCCGCTCCGACTCGCAGCTCCCGCGCTTTTTAAATCTCCGCACCGACTCGCAGCTCCCGCTCTTTTTAAATCTCCGCTCCGACTCGCAGCTCCCACGCTTTTTAAATCTCCGCTCCAACTCGCAGCTCCCACGTTTTTCAATCTCCGCTCCGACTCATAGCTCCCGCGCTTTTTAAATATCCGCTCTGACTCGCAGCTCCCGCGCTTTTTCAATCTCCGCTCCAACTCATAGCTCCCACGCTTTTTAAATCTCCGCTCCGACTCGCAGCTCCCGCGCTTTTTCAATCTCCGCTCCGACTCATAGTTCCCGCGCTTTTTAAATATCCACTCTGACTCGCAGATCCCTCGCTTTTTAAATCTCTGCTCCGACTCGCAGCTCCTGCGCTTTTTAAATCTCCGACTCGCAGCTCTCGCTCTTTTTAATTCTCTGCTCCGACTCGCAGCTCCCGCGCTTTTTAAATCTCCGACTCGCAGCTCCCGCGCTTTTTAAATCTCTGCTCCGACTCGCAGCTCCCGCTCTTTTTAAATCTCCGCTCCGACTCGCAGCTCCCGCGCTTTTTAATTCTCTGCTCCGACTCGCAGCTCCCACGCTTTTTAAATCTCTGCTCCGACTCGCAGCTCCCGCTCTTTTTAAATCTCTACTCCGACTCTCAGCTCCTGCTCTTTATAAATCTCCGACTCGCAGCTCCCGCCCTTTTTAAATCTCCGCTCCGACTCGCAGCTCCAGCTCTTTTTAAATCTCTGCTCCGACTTGCAGCTCCCACGCTTTTTAAATCTCTGCTCCGACTCGCAGCTCCTGCGCTTTTTAAATCTCCGACTCGCAGCTCCCGCTCTTTTTAAATCTCTGCTCCGACTCGCAGCTCCCGCGCTTTTTAAATCTCCGACTCGCAGCTCCCGCGCTTTTTAAATCTCTGCTCCGACTCGCAGCTCCCGCTCTTTTTAAATCTCCGCTCCGACTCGCAGCTCCCGCGCTTTTTAAATCTCTGCTCCGACTCGCAGCTCCCACGCTTTTTAAATCTCTGCTCCGACTCGCAGCTCCCGCTCGTTTTAAATCTCCGCTCCGACTCTCAGCTCCTGCTCTTTAAATATCTCCGACTCGCAGCTCCCGCGCTTTTTAAATCACCGCTCCGACTCGCAGCTCCGGCTCTTTTTAAATCTCCGCTCCGACTCGCAGCTCCCACTCTTTTTAAATCTCTGCTCCGACTCGCAGCTCCCACGCTTTTTAAATCTCTGCTCCGACTCGCAGCTCCCGCGCTTTTTAAATCTCCGACTCGCAGCTCCCGCGCTTTTTAAATCTCCGCTCCGACTCGCAGCTCCTGCTCTTTATAAATCTCCGACTCGCAGCTCCCGAGCTTTTTAAATCTCCGCTCCGACTCGCAGCTCCTGTTCTTTTTAAATCTCCGACTCGCAGCTCCCGCGCTTTTTAAATCTCCGACTCGCAGCTCCCGCGCTTTTTAAATCTCTGCTCCGACTCGCAGCTCCCGCTCTTTTTAAATCTCCGCTCCGACTCGCAGCTCCCGCGCTTTTTAAATCTCTGCTCCGACTCGCAGCTCCCACGCTTTTTAAATCTCTGCTCCGACTCGCAGCTCCCGCTCTTTTTAAATCTCTACTCCGACTCTCAGCTCCTGCTCTTTATAAATCTCCGACTCGCAGCTCCCGCCCTTTTTAAATCTCCGCTCCGACTCGCAGCTCCGGCTCTTTTTAAATCTCCGCTCCGACTCGCAGCTCCCGCTCTTTTTAAATCTCTGCTCCGACTCGCAGCTCCCACGCTTTTTAAATCTCTGCTCCGACTCGCAGCTGCCGCGCTTTTTAAATCTCCGACTCGCAGCTCCTGCTCTTTATAAATCTCCGACTCGCAGCTCCCGCGCTTTTTAAATCTCCGCTCTGACTCGTAGCTCCTGTTCTTTTTAAATCTCCGACTCGCAGCTCCTGAGCTTTTTAAATCTCCGCTCCGACTCGCAGCTCCCGCGCTTTTTAAATCTCCGCACCGACTCGCAGCTCCCGCTCTTTTTAAATCTCCGCTCCGACTCGCAGCTCCCACGCTTTTTAAATCTCCGCTCCAACTCGCAGCTCCCACGCTTTTTCAATCTCCGCTCCGACTCATAGCTCCCGCGCTTTTTAAATATCCGCTCTGACTCGCAGCTCCCGCGCTTTTTCAATCTCCGCTCCAACTCATAGCTCCCACGCTTTTTAAATCTCCGCTCCGACTCGCAGCTCCCGCGCTTTTTCAATCTCCGCTCCGACTCATAGTTCCCGCGCTTTTTAAATATCCGCTCTGACTCGCAGATCCCTCGCTTTTTAAATCTCTGCTCCGACTCGCAGCTCCTGCGCTTTTTAAATCTCCGACTCGCAGCTCTCGCTCTTTTTAATTCTCTGCTCCGACTCGCAGCTCCCGCGCTTTTTAAATCTCCGACTCGCAGCTCCCGCACTTTTTAAATCTCTGCTCCGACTCGCAGCTCCCGCTCTTTTTAAATCTCCGCTCCGACTCGCAGCTCCCGCGCTTTTTAATTCTCTGCTCCGACTCGCAGCTCCCACGCTTTTTAAATCTCTGCTCCGACTCGCAGCTCCCGCTCTTTTTAAATCTCTACTCCGACTCTCAGCTCCTGCTCTTTATAAATCTCCGACTCGCAGCTCCCGCCCTTTTTAAATCTCCGCTCCGACTCGCAGCTCCAGCTCTTTTTAAATCTCTGCTCCGACTTGCAGCTCCCACGCTTTTTAAATCTCTGCTCCGACTCGCAGCTCCTGCGCTTTTTAAATCTCCGACTCGCAGCTCCCGCCCTTTTTAAATCTCCGCTCCGACTCGCAGCTCCGGCTCTTTTTAAATCTCCGCTCCGACTCGCAGCTCCCGCTCTTTTTAAATCTCTGCTCCGACTCGCAGCTCCCACGCTTTTTAAATCTCTGCTCCGACTCGCAGCTCCCGCGCTTTTTAAATCTCCGACTCGCAGCTCCTGCTCTTTATAAATCTCCGACTCGCAGCTCCCGCGCTTTTTAAATCTCCGCTCTGACTCGTAGCTCCTGTTCTTTTTAAATCTCCGACTCGCAGCTCCTGAGCTTTTTAAATCTCCGCTCCGACTCGCAGCTCCCGCGCTTTTTAAATCTCCGCACCGACTCGCAGCTCCCGCTCTTTTTAAATCTCCGCTCCGACTCGCAGCTCCCACGCTTTTTAAATCTCCGCTCCAACTCGCAGCTCCCACGCTTTTTCAATCTCCGCTCCGACTCATAGCTCCCGCGCTTTTTAAATATCCGCTCTGACTCGCAGCTCCCGCGCTTTTTCAATCTCCGCTCCAACTCATAGCTCCCACGCTTTTTAAATCTCCGCTCCGACTCGCAGCTCCCGCGCTTTTTCAATCTCCGCTCCGACTCATAGTTCCCGCGCTTTTTAAATATCCGCTCTGACTCGCAGCTCCCTCGCTTTTTAAATCTCTGCTCCGACTCGCAGCTCCTGCGCTTTTTAAATCTCCGACTCGCAGCTCTCGCTCTTTTTAATTCTCTGCTCCGACTCGCAGCTCCCGCGCTTTTTAAATCTCCGACTCGCAGCTCCCGCGCTTTTTAAATCTCTGCTCCGACTCGCAGCTCCCGCTCTTTTTAAATCTCCGCTCCGACTCGCAGCTCCCGCGCTTTTTAATTCTCTGCTCCGACTCGCAGCTCCCACGCTTTTTAAATCTCTGCTCCGACTCGCAGCTCCCGCTCTTTTTAAATCTCTACTCCGACTCGCAGCTCCCGCTCTTTTTAAATCTCTACTCCGACTCTCAGCTCCTGCTCTTTATAAATCTCCGACTCGCAGCTCCCGCCCTTTTTAAATCTCCGCTCCGACTCGCAGCTCCAGCTCTTTTTAAATCTCTGCTCCGACTTGCAGCTCCCACGCTTTTTAAATCTCTGCTCCGACTCGCAGCTCCTGCGCTTTTTAAATCTCCGACTCGCAGCTCCCGCTCTTTTTAAATCTCTGCTCCGACTCGCAGCTCCCGCGCTTTTTAAATCTCCGACTCGCAGCTCCCGCGCTTTTTAAATCTCTGCTCCGACTCGCAGCTCCCGCTCTTTTTAAATCTCCGCTCCGACTCGCAGCTCCCGCGCTTTTTAAATCTCTGCTCCGACTCGCAGCTCCCACGCTTTTTAAATCTCTGCTCCGACTCGCAGCTCCCGCTCGTTTTAAATCTCCGCTCCGACTCTCAGCTCCTGCTCTTTAAATATCTCCGACTCGCAGCTCCCGCGCTTTTTAAATCACCGCTCCGACTCGCAGCTCCGGCTCTTTTTAAATCTCCGCTCCGACTCGCAGCTCCCACTCTTTTTAAATCTCTGCTCCGACTCGCAGCTCCCACGCTTTTTAAATCTCTGCTCCGACTCGCAGCTCCCGCGCTTTTTAAATCTCCGACTCGCAGCTCCCGAGCTTTTTAAATCTCCGCTCCGACTCGCAGCTCCTGTTCTTTTTAAATCTCCGACTCGCAGCTCCCGCGCTTTTTAAATCTCCGACTCGCAGCTCCCGCGCTTTTTAAATCTCTGCTCCGACTCGCAGCTCCCGCTCTTTTTAAATCTCCGCTCCGACTCGCAGCTCCCGCGCTTTTTAAATCTCTGCTCCGACTCGCAGCTCCCACGCTTTTTAAATCTCTGCTCCGACTCGCAGCTCCCGCTCTTTTTAAATCTCTACTCCGACTCTCAGCTCCTGCTCTTTATAAATCTCCGACTCGCAGCTCCCGCCCTTTTTAAATCTCCGCTCCGACTCGCAGCTCCGGCTCTTTTTAAATCTCCGCTCCGACTCGCAGCTCCCGCTCTTTTTAAATCTCTGCTCCGACTCGCAGCTCCCACGCTTTTTAAATCTCTGCTCCGACTCGCAGCTCCCGCGCTTTTTAAATCTCCGACTCGCAGCTCCTGCTCTTTATAAATCTCCGACTCGCAGCTCCCGCGCTTTTTAAATCTCCGCTCTGACTCGTAGCTCCTGTTCTTTTTAAATCTCCGACTCGCAGCTCCTGAGCTTTTTAAATCTCCGCTCCGACTCGCAGCTCCCGCGCTTTTTAAATCTCCGCACCGACTCGCAGCTCCCGCTCTTTTTAAATCTCCGCTCCGACTCGCAGCTCCCACGCTTTTTAAATCTCCGCTCCAACTCGCAGCTCCCACGCTTTTTCAATCTCCGCTCCGACTCATAGCTCCCGCGCTTTTTAAATATCCGCTCTGACTCGCAGCTCCCGCGCTTTTTCAATCTCCGCTCCAACTCATAGCTCCCACGCTTTTTAAATCTCCGCTCCGACTCGCAGCTCCCGCGCTTTTTCAATCTCCGCTCCGACTCATAGTTCCCGCGCTTTTTAAATATCCGCTCTGACTCGCAGCTCCCTCGCTTTTTAAATCTCTGCTCCGAATCGCAGCTCCTGCGCTTTTTAAATCTCCGACTCGCAGCTCTCGCTCTTTTTAATTCTCTGCTCCGTCTCGCAGCTCCCGCGCTTTTTAAATCTCCGACTCGCAGCTCCCGCGCTTTTTAAATCTCTGCTCCGACTCGCAGCTCCCGCTCTTTTTAAATCTCCGCTCCGACTCGCAGCTCCCGCGCTTTTTAATTCTCTGCTCCGACTCGCAGCTCCCACGCTTTTTAAATCTCTGCTCCGACTCGCAGCTCCCGCTCTTTTTAAATCTCTACTCCGACTCGCAGCTCCCGCTCTTTTTAAATCTCTACTCCGACTCTCAGCTCCTGCTCTTTATAAATCTCCGACTCGCAGCTCCCGCCCTTTTTAAATCTCCGCTCCGACTTGCAGCTCCAGCTCTTTTTAAATCTCTGCTCCGACTTGCAGCTCCCACGCTTTTTAAATCTCTGCTCCGACTCGCAGCTCCTGCGCTTTTTAAATCTCCGACTCGCAGCTCCCGCTCTTTTTAAATCTCTGCTCCGACTCGCAGCTCCTGCGCTTTTTAAATCTCCGACTCGCAGCTCCCGCGCTTTTTAAATCTCTGCTCCGACTCGCAGCTCCCGCTCTTTTTAAATCTCCGCTCCGACTCGCAGCTCCCGCGCTTTTTAAATCTCTGCTCCGACTCGCAGCTCCCACGCTTTTTAAATCTCTGCTCCGACTCGCAGCTCCCGCTCGTTTTAAATCTCCGCTCCGACTCTCAGCTCCTGCTCTTTAAATATCTCCGACTCGCAGCTCCCGCGCTTTTTAAATCTCCGACTCGCAGCTCCCGCGCTTTTTAAATCTCTGCTCCGACTCGCAGCTCCCGCTCTTTTTAAATCTCCGCTCCGACTCGCAGCTCCTGCGCTTTTTAATTCTCTGCTCCGACTCGCAGCTCCCACGCTTTTTAAATCTCTGCTCCGACTCGCAGCTCCCGCTCTTTTTAAATCTCTACTCCGACTCGCAGCTCCCGCTCTTTTTAAATCTCTACTCCGACTCTCAGCTCCTGCTCTTTATAAATCTCCGACTCGCAGCTCCCGCCCTTTTTAAATCTCCGCTCCGACTTGCAGCTCCAGCTCTTTTTAAATCTCTGCTCCGACTTGCAGCTCCCACGCTTTTTAAATCTCTGCTCCGACTCGCAGCTCCTGCGCTTTTTAAATCTCCGACTCGCAGCTCCCGCTCTTTTTAAATCTCTGCTCCGACTCGCAGCTCCTGCGCTTTTTAAATCTCCGACTCGCAGCTCCCGCGCTTTTTAAATCTCTGCTCCGACTCGCAGCTCCCGCTCTTTTTAAATCTCCGCTCCGACTCGCAGCTCCCGCGCTTTTTAAATCTCTGCTCCGACTCGCAGCTCCCACGCTTTTTAAATCTCTGCTCCGACTCGCAGCTCCCGCTCGTTTTAAATCTCCGCTCCGACTCTCAGCTCCTGCTCTTTAAATATCTCCGACTCGCAGCTCCCGCGCTTTTTAAATCACCGCTCCGACTCGCAGCTCCGGCTCTTTTTAAATCTCCGCTCCGACTCGCAGCTCCCACTCTTTTTAAATCTCTGCTCCGACTCGCAGCTCCCACGCTTTTTAAATCTCTGCTCCGACTCGCAGCTCCCGCGCTTTTTAAATCTCCGACTCGCAGCTCCCGAGCTTTTTAAATCTCCGCTCCGACTCGCAGCTCCTGTTCTTTTTAAATCTCCGACTCGCAGCTCCCGCGCTTTTTAAATCTCCGACTCGCAGCTCCCGCGCTTTTTAAATCTCTGCTCCGACTCGCAGCTCCCACTCTTTTTAAATCTCCGCTCCGACTCGCAGCTCCCGCGCTTTTTAAATCTCTGCTCCGACTCGCAGCTCCCACGCTTTTTAAATCTCTGCTCCGACTCGCAGCTCCCGCTCTTTTTAAATCTCTACTCCGACTCTCAGCTCCTGCTCTTTATAAATCTCCGACTCGCAGCTCCCGCCCTTTTTAAATCTCCGCTCCGACTCGCAGCTCCGGCTCTTTTTAAATCTCCGCTCCGACTCGCAGCTCCCGCTCTTTTTAAATCTCTGCTCCGACTCGCAGCTCCCACGCTTTTTAAATCTCTGCTCCGACTCGCAGCTCCCGCGCTTTTTAAATCTCCGACTCGCAGCTCCTGCTCTTTATAAATCTCCGACTCGCAGCTCCCGCGCTTTTTAAATCTCCGCTCTGACTCGTAGCTCCTGTTCTTTTTAAATCTCCGACTCGCAGCTCCTGAGCTTTTTAAATCTCCGCTCCGACTCGCAGCTCCCGCGCTTTTTAAATCTCCGCACCGACTCGCAGCTCCCGCTCTTTTTAAATCTCCGCTCCGACTCGCAGCTCCCACGCTTTTTAAATCTCCGCTCCAACTCGCAGCACCCACGCTTTTTCAATCTCCGCTCCGACTCATAGCTCCCGCGCTTTTTAAATATCCGCTCTGACTCGCAGCTCCCGCGCTTTTTCAATCTCCGCTCCAACTCATAGCTCCCACGCTTTTTAAATCGCCGCTCCGACTCGCAGCTCCCGCGCTTTTTTAATCTCCGCTCCGACTCATAGTTCCCGCGCTTTTTAAATATCCGCTCTGACTCGCAGCTCCCTCGCTTTTTAAATCTCTGCTCCGACTCGCAGCTCCTGCGCTTTTTAAATCTCCGACTCGCAGCTCTCGCTCTTTTTAATTCTCTGCTCCGACTCGCAGCTCCCGCGCTTTTTAAATCTCCGACTCGCAGCTCCCGCGCTTTTTAAATCTCTGCTCCGACTCGCAGCTCCCGCTCTTTTTAAATCTCCGCTCCGACTCGCAGCTCCCGCGCTTTTTAATTCTCTGCTCCGACTCGCAGCTCCCACGCTTTTTAAATCTCTGCTCCGACTCGCAGCTCCCGCTCTTTTTAAATCTCTACTCCGACTCTCAGCTCCTGCTCTTTATAAATCTCCGACTCGCAGCTCCCGCCCTTTTTAAATCTCCGCTCCGACTCGCAGCTCCAGCTCTTTTTAAATCTCCGCTCCGACTCGCAGCTCCCGCTCTTTTTAAATCTCTGCTCCGACTCGCAGCTCCCACGCTTTTTAAATCTCTGCTCCGACTCGCAGCTCCCGCGCTTTTTAAATCTCCGACTCGCAGCTCCTGCTCTTTATAAATCTCCGACTCGCAGCTCCCGCGCTTTTTATATCTCCGCTCTGACTCGCAGCTCCTGTTCTTTTTAAATCTCCGACTCGCAGCTCCTGAGCTTTTTAAATCTCCGCTCCGACTCGCAGCTCCCGCGCTTTTTAAATCTCCGCACCGACTCGCAGCTCCCGCTCTTTTTAAATCTCCGCTCCGACTCGCAGCTCCCACGCTTTTTAAATCTCCGCTCCAACTCGCAGCTCCCACGCTTTTTCAATCTCCGCTCCGACTCATAGCTCCCGCGCTTTTTAAATATCCGCTCTGACTCGCAGCTCCCGCGCTTTTTCAATCTCCGCTCCAACTCATAGCTCCCACGCTTTTTAAATCTCCGCTCCGACTCGCAGCTCCCGCGCTTTTTCAATCTCCGCTCCGACTCATAGTTCCCGCGCTTTTTAAATATCCGCTCTGACTCGCAGCTCCCTCGCTTTTTAAATCTCTGCTCCGACTCGCAGCTCCTGCGCTTTTTAAATCTCCGACTCGCAGCTCTCGCTCTTTTTAAATCTCTGCTCCGACTCGCAGCTCCCGCGCTTTTTAAATCTCCGACTCGCAGCTCCCGCGCTTTTTAAATCTCTGCTCCGACTCGCAGCTCCCGCTCTTTTTAAATCTCCGCTCCGACTCGCAGCTCCCGCGCTTTTTAAATCTCTGCTCCGACTCGCAGCTCCCGCTCTTTTTAAATCTCCGCTCCGACTCTCATCTCCTGCTCTTTATAAATCTCCGACTCGCAGCTCCCGCGCTTTTTAAATCTCCGCTCCGACTCGCAGCTCCGGCTCTTTTTAAATCTCCGCTCCGACTCGCAGCTCCCGCTCTTTTTAAATCTCTGCTCCGACTCGCAGCTCCCACGCTTTTTAAATCTCTGCTCCGACTCGCAGCTCCCGCGCTTTTTAAATCTCCGACTCGCAGCACCCGCGCTTTTTAAATCTCCGCTCCGACTCGCAGCTCCCACGCTTTTTAAATCTCGGCTCTGATTCGCAGCTCCTGTTCTTTTTAAATCTCCGACTCGCAGCGCCCACGCTTTTTAAATCTCCGCTCCGACTCTCAGCTCCCGCTCTTTCTAAATCTCCGCTCCGACTCGCAGCTCCTGAACTTTTTAAATCTCCGCTCCGACTCGCAGCTCCCGCGCTTTTTAAATCTCCGCTCCGACTCGCAGCTCCCGCTCTTTCTAAATCTCCGCTCCGACTCGCAGCTCCCGCTCTTTTTAAATCTCCGCTCCGACTCACAGCTCGCTCGCTTTTTAAATCTCCGCTCCGACTCTCAGCTCCCGCGCTTTTTAAATCTCCGCTCCGACTCGCAGCTCCCGCGCTTTTTAAATCTCCGCTCCGACTCGCAGCTCCTGAGCTTTTTAAATCACCGCTCCGACTCGCAGCTCCCGCGCTTTTTAAATCTCCTCTCCGACTCGCAGCTCCCGCTCTTTCTAAATCTCCGCTCCGACTTGCAGCTCCCGCGCTTTTTAAATCTCCGCTTCGACTCACAGCCCCCCCGCTTTTTAAATCTCCGCTTCGACTCACAGCTCCCGCGCTTTTTAAATCTCCGCTCCGACTCGCAGCTCCCGCGCTTTTTAAATCTCCGACTCCCAGCTCCCGCTCTTTCTAAATCTCCGCTCCGACTCGCAGCTCCTGAGCTTTTTAAATCTCCGCTCCGACTCGCAGCTCCCGCTCTTTCTAAATCTCCACTCCGACTCGCAGCTCCCGCTCTTTTTAAATCTCTGCTCCGACTCGCAGCTCCCTCGCTTTTTAAATCTCCGCTCTGACTCGCAGCTCCCGCTCTTTCTAAATCTCCGCTCCGACTCGCAGCTCCCGCGCTTTTTAAATCTCCGCTACGACTCGCAGCTCCCGCGCTTTTTAAATCTCCGCTCCGACTCGCAGCTCCTGAGCTTTTTAAATCTCCGCTCCGACTCGCAGCTCCTGTTCTTTTTAAATCTCCGACTCGCAGCTCCCACGCTTTTTAAATCTCCACTCCGACTCGCAGCTCCCGCGCTTTTTAAATCTCCGCTCCGACTCGCAGCTCCCGCTCTTTCTAAATCTCCACTCCGACTCGCAGCTCCCGCGCTTTTTAAATCTCCCCTCCGACTCGCAGCTCCCGCGCTTTTTAAATCTCCCCTCCGACTCGCAGCTCCCGCGCTTTTTAAATCTCCGCTTCGACTCACAGCCCCCCCGTTTTTTAAATCTCCGCTCCGACTCGCAGCTCCCACGCTTTTTAAATCTCCGCTTCGACTCGCAGCTCCCGCGCTTTTTAAATCTCCGACTCGCAGCTCCCGCGCTTTTTAAATCTCTGCTCCGACTCGCAGCTCCCGCTCTTTTTAAATCTCCGCTCCGACTCGCAGCTCCCGCGCTTTATAATTCTCTGCTCCGACTCGCAGCTCCCACGCTTTTTAAATCTCTGCTCCGACTCGCAGCTCCCGCTCTTTTTAAATCTCTACTCCGACTCGCAGCTCCCGCTCTTTTTAAATCTCTACTCCGACTCTCAGCTCCTGCTCTTTATAAATCTCCGACTCGCAGCTCCCTTGCTTATTAAATCTCCGCTCCGACTCGCAGCTCCAGCTCTTTTTAAATCTCTGCTCCGACTTGCAGCTCCCACGCTTTTTAAATCTCTGCTCCGACTCGCAGCTCCTGCGCTTTTTAAATCTCCGACTCGCAGCTCTCGCTCTTTTTAAATCTCTGCTCCGACTCGCAGCTCCCGCGCTTTTTAAATCTCCGACTCGCAGCTCCCGCGCTTTTTAAATCTCTGCTCCGACTCGCAGCTCCCGCTCTTTTTAAATCTCCGCTCCGACTCGCAGCTCCCGCGCTTTTTAAATCTCTGCTCCGACTCGCAGCTCCCACACTTTTTATATCTCTGCTCCGACTCGCAGCTCCCGCTCGTTTTAAATCTCCGCTCCGACTCTCAGCTCCTGCTCTTTAAATATCTCCGACTCGCAGCTCCCGCGCTTTTTAAATCACCGCTCCGACTCGCAGCTCCGGCTCTTTTTAAATCTCCGCTCTGACTCGCAGCTCCCACTCTTTTTAAATCTCTGCTCCGACTCGCAGCTCCCATGCTTTTTAAATCTCTGCTCCGACACGCAGCTCCCGCGCTTTTTAAATCTCCGACTCGCAGCTCCCGCGCTTTTTAAATCTCCGCTCCGACTCGCAGCTCCTGCTCTTTATAAATCTCCGACTCGCAGCTCCCGAGCTTTTTAAATCTCCGCTCCGACTCGCAGCTCCTGTTCTTTTTAAATCTCCGACTCGCAGCTCCCGCGCTTTTTAAATCTCCGACTCGCAGCTCCCGCGCTTTTTAAATCTCTGCTCCGACTCGCAGCTCCCGCTCTTTTTAAATCTCCGCTCCGACTCGCATCTCCCGCGCTTTTTAAATCTCTGCTCCGACTCGCAGCTCCCACGCTTTTTAAATCTCTGCTCCGACTCGCAGCTCCCGCTCTTTTTAAATCTCTACTCCGACTCTCAGCTCCTGCTCTTTATAAATCTCCGACTCGCAGCTCCCGCCCTTTTTAAATCTCCGCTCCGACTCGCAGCTCCGGCTCTTTTTAAATCTCCGCTCCGACTCGCAGCTCCCGCTCTTTTTAAATCTCTGCTCCGACTCGCAGCTCCCACGCTTTTTAAATCTCTGCTCCGACTCGCAGCTCCCGCGCTTTTTAAATCTCCGACTCGCAGCTCCTGCTCTTTATAAATCTCCGACTCGCAGCTCCCGCGCTTTTTAAATCTCCGCTCCGACTCTCATCTCCTGCTCTTTATAAATCTCCGACTCGCAGCTCCCGCGCTTTTTAAATCTCCGCTCCGACTCGCAGCTCCGGCTCTTTTTAAATCTCCGCTCCGACTCGCAGCTCCCGCTCTTTTTAAATCTCTGCTCCGACTCGCAGCTCCCACGCTTTTTAAATCTCTGCTCCGACTCGCAGCTCCCGCGCTTTTTAAATCTCCGACTCGCAGCACCCGCGCTTTTTAAATCTCCGCTCCGACTCGCAGCTCCCACGCTTTTTAAATCTCGGCTCTGATTCGCAGCTCCTGTTCTTTTTAAATCTCCGACTCGCAGCGCCCACGCTTTTTAAATCTCCGCTCCGACTCTCAGCTCCCGCTCTTTCTAAATCTCCGCTCCGACTCGCAGCTCCTGAACTTTTTAAATCTCCGCTCCGACTCGCAGCTCCCGCGCTTTTTAAATCTCCGCTCCGACTCGCAGCTCCCGCTCTTTCTAAATCTCCGCTCCGACTCGCAGCTCCCGCTCTTTTTAAATCTCCGCTCCGACTCACAGCTCGCTCGCTTTTTAAATCTCCGCTCCGACTCGCAGCTCCCGCGCTTTTTAAATCTCCGCTCCGACTCGCAGCTCCCGCGCTTTTTAAATCTCCGCTCCGACTCGCAGCTCCTGAGCTTTTTAAATCACCGCTCCGACTCGCAGCTCCCGCGCTTTTTAAATCTCCTCTCCGACTCGCAGCTCCCGCTCTTTCTAAATCTCCGCTCCGACTTGCAGCTCCCGTGCTTTTTAAATCTCCGCTTCGACTCACAGCCCCCCCGCTTTTTAAATCTCCGCTCCGACTCGCAGCTCCCACGCTTTTTAAATCTCCGCTTCGACTCACAGCTCCCGCGCTTTTTAAATCTCCGCTCCGACTCGCAGCTCCCGCGCTTTTTAAATCTCCGACTCCCAGCTCCCGCTCTTTCTAAATCTCCGCTCCGACTCGCAGCTCCTGAGCTTTTTAAATCTTCGCTCCGACTCGCAGCTCCCGCTCTTTCTAAATCTCCGCTCCGACTCGCAGCTCCCGCTCTTTTTAAATCTCTGCTCCGACTCGCAGCTCCCTCGCTTTTTAAATCTCCGCTCTGACTCGCAGCTCCCGCTCTTTCTAAATCTCCGCTCCGACTCGCAGCTCCCGCGCTTTTTAAATCTCCGCTACGACTCGCAGCTCCCGCGCTTTTTAAATCTCCGCTCCGACTCGCAGCTCCTGAGCTTTTTAAATCTCCGCTCCGACTCGCAGCTCCTGTTCTTTTTAAATCTCCGACTCGCAGCTCCCACGCTTTTTAAATCTCCACTCCGACTCGCAGCTCCCGCGCTTTTTAAATCTCCGCTCCGACTCGCAGCTCCCGCTCTTTCTAAATCTCCACTCCGACTCGCAGCTCCCGCGCTTTTTAAATCTCCCCTCCGACTCGCAGCTCCCGCGCTTTTTAAATCTCCCCTCCGACTCGCAGCTCCCGCGCTTTTTAAATCTCCGCTTCGACTCACAGCCCCCCCGTTTTTTAAATCTCCGCTCCGACTCGCAGCTCACACGCTTTTTAAATCTCCGCTTCGACTCGCAGCTCCCGCGCTTTTTAAATCTCCGACTCGCAGCTCCCGCGCTTTTTAAATCTCTGCTCCGACTCGCAGCTCCCGCTCTTTTTAAATCTCCGCTCCGACTCGCAGCTCCCGCGCTTTATAATTCTCTGCTCCGACTCGCAGCTCCCACGCTTTTTAAATCTCTGCTCCGACTCGCAGCTCCCGCTCTTTTTAAATCTCTACTCCGACTCGCAGCTCCCGCGCTTTTTAAATCTCCGCTCCGACTCGCAGCTCCCGCTCTTTCTAAATCTCCACTCCGACTCGCAGCTCCCGCGCTTTTTAAATCTCCCCTCCGACTCGCAGCTCCCGCGCTTTTTAAATCTCCCCTCCGACTCGCAGCTCCCGCGCTTTTTAAATCTCCGCTTCGACTCACAGCCCCCCCGTTTTTTAAATCTCCGCTCCGACTCGCAGCTCACACGCTTTTTAAATCTCCGCTTCGACTCGCAGCTCCCGCGCTTTTTAAATCTCCAACTCGCAGCTCCCGCGCTTTTTAAATCTCTGCTCCGACTCGCAGCTCCCGCTCTTTTTAAATCTCCGCTCCGACTCGCAGCTCCCGCGCTTTATAATTCTCTGCTCCGACTCGCAGCTCCCATGCTTTTTAAATCTCTGCTCCGACACGCAGCTCCCGCGCTTTTTAAATCTCCGACTCGCAGCTCCCGCGCTTTTTAAATCTCCGCTCCGACTCGCAGCTCCTGCTCTTTATAAATCTCCGACTCGCAGCTCCCGAGCTTTTTAAATCTCCGCTCCGACTCGCAGCTCCTGTTCTTTTTAAATCTCCGACTCGCAGCTCCCGCGCTTTTTAAATCTCCGACTCGCAGCTCCCGCGCTTTTTAAATCTCTGCTCCGACTCGCAGCTCCCGCTCTTTTTAAATCTCCGCTCCGACTCGCATCTCCCGCGCTTTTTAAATCTCTGCTCCGACTCGCAGCTCCCACGCTTTTTAAATCTCTGCTCCGACTCGCAGCTCCCGCTCTTTTTATATCTCTACTCCGACTCTCAGCTCCTGCTCTTTATAAATCTCCGACTCGCAGCTCCCGCCCTTTTTAAATCTCCGCTCCGACTCGCAGCTCCGGCTCTTTTTAAATCTCCGCTCCGACTCGCAGCTCCCGCTCTTTTTAAATCTCTGCTCCGACTCGCAGCTCCCACGCTTTTTAAATCTCTGCTCCGACTCGCAGCTCCCGCGCTTTTTAAATCTCCGACTCGCAGCTCCTGCTCTTTATAAATCTCCGACTCGCAGCTCCCGCGCTTTTTAAATCTCCGCTCCGACTCTCATCTCCTGCTCTTTATAAATCTCCGACTCGCAGCTCCCGCGCTTTTTAAATCTCCGCTCCGACTCGCAGCTCCGGCTCTTTTTAAATCTCCGCTCCGACTCGCAGCTCCCGCTCTTTTTAAATCTCTGCTCCGACTCGCAGCTCCCACGCTTTTTAAATCTCTGCTCCGACTCGCAGCTCCCGCGCTTTTTAAATCTCCGACTCGCAGCACCCGCGCTTTTTAAATCTCCGCTCCGACTCGCAGCTCCCACGCTTTTTAAATCTCGGCTCTGATTCGCAGCTCCTGTTCTTTTTAAATCTCCGACTCGCAGCGCCCACGCTTTTTAAATCTCCGCTCCGACTCTCAGCTCCCGCTCTTTCTAAATCTCCGCTCCGACTCGCAGCTCCTGAGCTTTTTAAATCTTCGCTCCGACTCGCAGCTCCCGCTCTTTCTAAATCTCCGCTCCGACTCGCAGCTCCCGCTCTTTTTAAATCTCTGCTCCGACTCGCAGCTCCCTCGCTTTTTAAATCTCCGCTCTGACTCGCAGCTCCCGCTCTTTCTAAATCTCCGCTCCGACTCGCAGCTCCCGCGCTTTTTAAATCTCCGCTACGACTCGCAGCTCCCGCGCTTTTTAAATCTCCGCTCCGACTCGCAGCTCCTGAGCTTTTTAAATCTCCGCTCCGACTCGCAGCTCCTGTTCTTTTTAAATCTCCGACTCGCAGCTCCCACGCTTTTTAAATCTCCACTCCGACTCGCAGCTCCCGCGCTTTTTAAATCTCCGCTCCGACTCGCAGCTCCCGCTCTTTCTAAATCTCCACTCCGACTCGCAGCTCCCGCGCTTTTTAAATCTCCCCTCCGACTCGCAGCTCCCGCGCTTTTTAAATCTCCCCTCCGACTCGCAGCTCCCGCGCTTTTTAAATCTCCGCTTCGACTCACAGCCCCCCCGTTTTTTAAATCTCCGCTCCGACTCGCAGCTCACACGCTTTTTAAATCTCCGCTTCGACTCGCAGCTCCCGCGCTTTTTAAATCTCCGACTCGCAGCTCCCGCGCTTTTTAAATCTCTGCTCCGACTCGCAGCTCCCGCTCTTTTTAAATCTCCGCTCCGACTCGCAGCTCCCGCGCTTTATAATTCTCTGCTCCGACTCGCAGCTCCCACGCTTTTTAAATCTCTGCTCCGACTCGCAGCTCCCGCTCTTTTTAAATCTCTACTCCGACTCGCAGCTCCCGCGCTTTTTAAATCTCCGCTCCGACTCGCAGCTCCCGCTCTTTCTAAATCTCCACTCCGACTCGCAGCTCCCGCGCTTTTTAAATCTCCCCTCCGACTCGCAGCTCCCGCGCTTTTTAAATCTCCCCTCCGACTCGCAGCTCCCGCGCTTTTTAAATCTCCGCTTCGACTCACAGCCCCCCCGTTTTTTAAATCTCCGCTCCGACTCGCAGCTCACACGCTTTTTAAATCTCCGCTTCGACTCGCAGCTCCCGCGCTTTTTAAATCTCCAACTCGCAGCTCCCGCGCTTTTTAAATCTCTGCTCCGACTCGCAGCTCCCGCTCTTTTTAAATCTCCGCTCCGACTCGCAGCTCCCGCGCTTTATAATTCTCTGCTCCGACTCGCAGCTCCCATGCTTTTTAAATCTCTGCTCCGACACGCAGCTCCCGCGCTTTTTAAATCTCCGACTCGCAGCTCCCGCGCTTTTTAAATCTCCGCTCCGACTCGCAGCTCCTGCTCTTTATAAATCTCCGACTCGCAGCTCCCGAGCTTTTTAAATCTCCGCTCCGACTCGCAGCTCCTGTTCTTTTTAAATGTCCGACTCGCAGCTCCCGCGCTTTTTAAATCTCCGACTCGCAGCTCCCGCGCTTTTTAAATCTCTGCTCCGACTCGCAGCTCCCGCTCTTTTTAAATCTCCGCTCCGACTCGCATCTCCCGCGCTTTTTAAATCTCTGCTCCGACTCGCAGCTCCCACGCTTTTTAAATCTCTACTCCGACTCGCAGCTCCCGCCCTTTTTAAATCTCCGCTCCGACTCGCAGCTCCGGCTCTTTTTAAATCTCCGCTCCGACTCGCAGCTCCCGCTCTTTTTAAATCTCTGCTCCGACTCGCAGCTCCCACGCTTTTTAAATCTCTGCTCCGACTCGCAGCTCCCGCGCTTTTTAAATCTCCGACTCGCAGCTCCTGCTCTTTATAAATCTCCGACTCGCAGCTCCCGCGCTTTTTAAATCTCCGCTCCGACTCTCATCTCCTGCTCTTTATAAATCTCCGACTCGCAGCTCCCGCGCTTTTTAAATCTCCGCTCCGACTCGCAGCTCCGGCTCTTTTTAAATCTCCGCTCCGACTCGCAGCTCCCGCTCTTTTTAAATCTCTGCTCCGACTCGCAGCTCCCACGCTTTTTAAATCTCTGCTCCGACTCGCAGCTCCCGCGCTTTTTAAATCTCCGACTCGCAGCACCCGCGCTTTTTAAATCTCCGCTCCGACTCGCAGCTCCCACGCTTTTTAAATCTCGGCTCTGATTCGCAGCTCCTGTTCTTTTTAAATCTCCGACTCGCAGCGCCCACGCTTTTTAAATCTCCGCTCCGACTCTCAGGTCCCGCTCTTTCTAAATCTCCGCTCCGACTCGCAGCTCCTGAACTTTTTAAATCTCCGCTCCGACTCGCAGCTCCCGCGCTTTTTAAATCTCCGCTCCGACTCGCAGCTCCCGCTCTTTCTAAATCTCCGCTCCGACTCGCAGCTCCCGCTCTTTTTAAATCTCCGCTCCGACTCACAGCTCGCTCGCTTTTTAAATCTCCGCTCCGACTCTCAGCTCCCGCGCTTTTTAAATCTCCGCTCCGACTCGCAGCTCCCGCGCTTTTTAAATCTCCGCTCCGACTCGCAGCTCCTGAGCTTTTTAAATCACCGCTCCGACTCGCAGCTCCCGCGCTTTTTAAATCTCCTCTCCGACTCGCAGCTCCCGCTCTTTCTAAATCTCCGCTCCGACTTGCAGCTCCCGCGCTTTTTAAATCTCCGCTTCGACTCACAGCCCCCCCGCTTTTTAAATCTCCGCTCCGACTCGCAGCTCCCACGCTTTTTAAATCTCCGCTTCGACTCACAGCTCCCGCGCTTTTTAAATCTCCGCTCCGACTCGCAGCTCCCGCGCTTTTTAAATCTCCGACTCCCAGCTCCCGCTCTTTCTAAATCTCCGCTCCGACTCGCAGCTCCTGAGCTTTTTAAATCTCCGCTCCGACTCGCAGCTCCCGCTCTTTCTAAATCTCCGCTCCGACTCGCAGCTCCCGCTCTTTTTAAATCTCTGCTCCGACTCGCAGCTCCCTCGCTTTTTAAATCTCCGCTCTGACTCGCAGCTCCCGCTCTTTCTAAATCTCCGCTCCGACTCGCAGCTCCCGCGCTTTTTAAATCTCCGCTACGACTCGCAGCTCCCGCGCTTTTTAAATCTCCGCTCCGACTCGCAGCTCCTGAGCTTTTTAAATCTCCGCTCCGACTCGCAGCTCCTGTTCTTTTTAAATCTCCGACTCGCAGCTCCCACGCTTTTTAAATCTCCACTCCGACTCGCAGCTCCCGCGCTTTTTAAATCTCCGCTCCGACTCGCAGCTCCCGCTCTTTCTAAATCTCCACTCCGACTCGCAGCTCCCGCGCTTTTTAAATCTCCCCTCCGACTCGCAGCTCCCGCGCTTTTTAAATCTCCCCTCCGACTCGCAGCTCCCGCGCTTTTTAAATCTCCGCTTCGACTCACAGCCCCCCCGTTTTTTAAATCTCCGCTCCGACTCGCAGCTCACACGCTTTTTAAATCTCCGCTTCGACTCGCAGCTCCCGCGCTTTTTAAATCTCCGACTCGCAGCTCCCGCGCTTTTTAAATCTCTGCTCCGACTCGCAGCTCCCGCTCTTTTTAAATCTCCGCTCCGACTCGCAGCTCCCGCGCTTTATAATTCTCTGCTCCGACTCGCAGCTCCCACGCTTTTTAAATCTCTGCTCCGACTCGCAGCTCCCGCTCTTTTTAAATCTCTACTCCGACTCGCAGCTCCCGCTCTTTTTAAATCTCTACTCCGACTCTCAGCTCCTGCTCTTTATAAATCTCCGACTCGCAGCTCCCGCCCTTTTTAAATCTCCGCTCCGACTCGCAGCTCCAGCTCTTTTTAAATCTCTGCTCCGACTTGCAGCTCCCACGCTTTTTAAATCTCTGCTCCGACTCGCAGCTCCTGCGCTTTTTAAATCTCCGACTCGCAGCTCCCGCTCTTTTTAAATCTCTGCTCCGACTCGCAGCTCCCGCGCTTTTTAAATCTCCGACTCGCAGCTCCCGCGCTTTTTAAATCTCTGCTCCAACTCGCAGCTCCCGCTCTTTTTAAATCTCCGCTCCGACTCGCAGCTCCCGCGCTTTTTAAATCTCTGCTCCGACTCGCAGCTCCCACGCTTTTTATATCTCTGCTCCGACTCGCAGCTCCCGCTCGTTTTAAATCTCCGCTCCGACTCTCAGCTCCTGCTCTTTAAATATCTCCGACTCGCAGCTCCCGCGCTTTTTAAATCACCGCTCCGACTCGCAGCTCCGGCTCTTTTTAAATCTCCGCTCTGACTCGCAGCTCCCACTCTTTTTAAATCTCTGCTCCGACTCGCAGCTCCCATGCTTTTTAAATCTCTGCTCCGACACGCAGCTCCCGCGCTTTTTAAATCTCCGACTCGCAGCTCCCGCGCTTTTTAAATCTCCGCTCCGACTCGCAGCTCCTGCTCTTTATAAATCTCCGACTCGCAGCTCCCGAGCTTTTTAAATCTCCGCTCCGACTCGCAGCTCCTGTTCTTTTTAAATCTCCGACTCGCAGCTCCCGCGCTTTTTAAATCTCCGACTCGCAGCTCCCGCGCTTTTTAAATCTCTGCTCCGACTCGCAGCTCCCGCTCTTTTTAAATCTCCGCTCCGACTCGCATCTCCCGCGCTTTTTAAATCTCTGCTCCGACTCGCAGCTCCCACGCTTTTTAAATCTCTGCTCCGACTCGCAGCTCCCGCTCTTTTTAAATCTCTACTCCGACTCTCAGCTCCTGCTCTTTATAAATCTCCGACTCGCAGCTCCCGCCCTTTTTAAATCTCTGCTCCGACTCGCAGCTCCCACGCTTTTTAAATCTCTGCTCCGACTCGCAGCTCCCGCGCTTTTTAAATCTCCGACTCGCAGCTCCTGCTCTTTATAAATCTCCGACTCGCAGCTCCCGCGCTTTTTAAATCTCCGCTCTGACTCGTAGCTCCTGTTCTTTTTAAATCTCCGACTCGCAGCTCCTGAACTTTTTAAATCTCCGCTCCGACTCGCAGCTCCCGCGCTTTTTAAATCTCCGCACCGACTCGCAGCTCCCGCTCTTTTTAAATCTCCGCTCCGACTCGCAGCTCCCACGCTTTTTAAATCTCCGCTCCAACTCGCAGCTCCCACGCTTTTTCAATCTCCGCTCCGACTCATAGCTCCCGCGCTTTTTAAATATCCGCTCTGACTCGCAGCTCCCGCGCTTTTTCAATCTCCGCTCCAACTCATAGCTCCCACGCTTTTTAAATCTCCGCTCCGACTCGCAGCTCCCGCGCTTTTTCAATCTCCGCTCCGACTCATAGTTCCCGCGCTTTTTAAATATCCGCTCTGACTCGCAGCTCCCTCGCTTTTTAAATCTCTGCTCCGACTCGCAGCTCCTGCGCTTTTTAAATCTCCGACTCGCAGCTCTCGCTCTTTTTAATTCTCTGCTCCGACTCGCAGCTCCCGCGCTTTTTAAATCTCCGACTCGCAGCTCCCGCGCTTTTTAAATCTCTGCTCCGACTCGCAGCTCCCGCTCTTTTTAAACCTCCGCTCCGACTCGCAGCTCCCGCGCTTTTTAATTCTCTGCTCCAACTCGCAGCTCCCACGCTTTTTAAATCTCTGCTCCGACTCGCAGCTCCCGCTCTTTTTAAATCTCTACTCCGACTCTCAGCTCCTGCCCTTTATAAATCTCCGACTCGCAGCTCCCGCCCTTTTTAAATCTCCGCTCCGACTCGCAGCTCCAGCTCTTTTTAAATCTCCGCTCCGACTCGCAGCTCCCGCTCTTTTTAAATCTCTGCTCCGACTCGCAGCTCCCACGCTTTTTAAATCTCTGCTCCGACTCGCAGCTCCCGCGCTTTTTAAATCTCCGACTCGCAGCTCCTGCTCTTTATAAATCTCCGACTCGCAGCTCCCGCGCTTTTTATATCTCCGCTCTGACTCGCAGCTCCTGTTCTTTTTAAATCTCCGACTCGCAGCTCCTGAGCTTTTTAAATCTCCGCTCCGACTCGCAGCTCCCGCGCTTTTTAAATCTCCGCACCGACTCGCAGCTCCCGCTCTTTTTAAATATCCGCTCCGACTCGCAGCTCCCACGCTTTTTAAATCTCCGCTCCAACTCGCAGCTCCCACGCTTTTTCAATCCCCGCTCCAACTCATAGCTCCCACGCTTTTTAAATCTCCGCTCCGACTCGCAGCTCCCGCGCTTTTTCAATCTCCGCTCCGACTCATAGTTCCCGCGCTTTTTAAATATCCGCTCTGACTCGCAGCTCCCTCGCTTTTTAAATCTCTGCTCCGACTCGCAGCTCCTGCGCTTTTTAAATCTCCGACTCGCAGCTCTCGCTCTTTTTAAATCTCTGCTCCGACTCGCAGCTCCCGCGCTTTTTAAATCTCCGACTCGCAGCTCCCGCGCTTTTTAAATCTCTGCTCCGACTCGCAGCTCCCGCTCTTTTTAAATCTCCGCTCCGACTCGCAGCTCCCGCGCTTTTTAAATCTCTGCTCCGACTCGCAGCTCCCACGCTTTTTAAATCTCTGCTCCGACTCGCAGCTCCCGCTCTTTTTAAATCTCCGCTCCGACTCTCATCTCCTGCTCTTTATAAATCTCCGACTCGCAGCTCCCGCGCTTTTTAAATCTCCGCTCCGACTCGCAGCTCCGGCTCTTTTTAAATCTCCGCTCCGACTCGCAGCTCCCGCTCTTTTTAAATCTCTGCTCCGACTCGCAGCTCCCACGCTTTTTAAATCTCTGCTCCGACTCGCAGCTCCCGCGCTTTTTAAATCTCCGACTCGCAGCACCCGCGCTTTTTAAATCTCCGCTCCGACTCGCAGCTCCCACGCTTTTTAAATCTCGGCTCTGATTCGCAGCTCCTGTTCTTTTTAAATCTCCGACTCGCAGCGCCCACGCTTTTTAAATCTCCGCTCCGACTCGCAGCTCCCGCTCTTTCTAAATCTCCGCTCCGACTCGCAGCTCCTGAACTTTTTAAATCTCCGCTCCGACTCGCAGCTCCCGCGCTTTTTAAATCTCCGCTCCGACTCGCAGCTCCCGCTCTTTCTAAATCTCCGCTCCGACTCGCAGCTCCCGCTCTTTTTAAATCTCCGCTCTGACTCACAGCTCGCTCGCTTTTTAAATCTCCGCTCCGACTCGCAGCTCCCGCGCTTTTTAAATCTCCGCTCCGACTCGCAGCTCCCGCGCTTTTTAAATCTCCGACTCCCAGCTCCCGCTCTTTCTAAATCTCCGCTCCGACTCGCAGCTCCTGAGCTTTTTAAATCTCCGCTCCGACTCGCAGCTCCCGCTCTTTCTAAATCTCCGCTCCGACTCGCAGCTCCCGCTCTTTTTAAATCTCTGCTCCGACTCGCAGCTCCCTCGCTTTTTAAATCTCCGCTCTGACTCGCAGCTCCCGCTCTTTCTAAATCTCCGCTCCGACTCGCAGCTCCCGCGCTTTTTAAATCTCCGCTACGACTCGCAGCTCCCGCGCTTTTTAAATCTCCGCTCCGACTCGCAGCTCCTGAGCTTTTTAAATCTCCGCTCCGACTCGCAGCTCCTGTTCTTTTTAAATCTCCGACTCGCAGCTCCCACGCTTTTTAAATCTCCACTCCGACTCGCAGCTCCCGCGCTTTTTAAATCTCCGCTCCGACTCGCAGATCCCGCTCTTTCTAAATCTCCACTCCGACTCGCAGCTCCCGCGCTTTTTAAATCTCCCCTCCGACTCACAGCTCCCGCGCTTTTTAAATCTCCCCTCCGACTCGCAGCTCCCGCGCTTTTTAAATCTCCGCTTCGACTCACAGCCCCCCCGTTTTTTAAATCTCCGCTCCGACTCGCAGCTCCCACGCTTTTTAAATCTCCGCTCCGACTCGCAGCTCCCTCGCTTTTTAAATCTCCGCTCCGATTCGCAGCTCCCGCTCTTTTTAAATCTCCGCTCCGACTCGCAGCTCCCACGCTTTTTAAATCTCCGCTCCGACTCACAGCTCCCGCGCTTTTTAAATCTCCGCTCCGACTCATAGCTCCCGCGCTTTTTAAATCTCCGCTCCGACTCGCAGCTCCTGAGCTTTTTAAATCTCCGCTCCGACTCGCAGCTCCCTTGCTTTTTAAATCTCCGCTCCGACTCATAGCTCCCGCTCTTTTTAAATCTCCGCTCCGACTCGCAGCTCCCTTGCTTTTTAAATCTCCGCTCCGACTCGCAGCTCCCGCGCTTTTTAAATCTCCGCTCCGACTCGCAGCTCCGGCTCTTTTTAAATCTCCGCTCCGACTCGCAGCTCCCGCTCTTTTTAAATCTCTGCTCCGACTCGCAGCTCCCGCTCTTTTTAAATCTCTGCTCCGACTCGCAGCTCCCACGCTTTTTAAATCTCTGCTCCGACTCGCAGCTCCTGCGCTTTTTAAATCTCCGACTCGCAGCTCCCGCTCTTTTTAAATCTCTGCTCCGACTCGCAGCTCCCGCGCTTTTTAAATCTCCGACTCGCAGCTCCCGCGCTTTTTAAATCTCTGCTCCGACTCGCAGCTCCCGCTCTTTTTAAATCTCCGCTCCGACTCGCAGCTCCCGCGCTTTTTAAATCTCTGCTCCGACTCGCAGCTCCCACGCGTTTTAAATCTCTGCTCCGACTCGCAGCTCCCGCTCTTTTTAAATCTCCGCTCCGACTCTCAGCTCCTGCTCTTTATAAATCTCCGACTCGCAGCTCCCGCGCTTTTTAAATCTCCGCTCCGACTCGCAGCTCCGGCTCTTTTTAAATCTCCGCTCCGACTCGCAGCTCCCGCTCTTTTTAAATCTCTGCTCCGACTCGCAGCTCCCGCTCTTTTTAAATCTCTGCTCCGACTTGCAGCTCCCACGCTTTTTAAATCTCTGCTCCGACTCGCAGCTCCTGCGCTTTTTAAATCTCGGACTCGCAGCTCCCGCTCTTTTTAAATCTCTGCTCCGACTCGCAGCTCCCGCGCTTTTTAAATCTCCGACTCGCAGCTCCCGCGCTTTTTAAATCTCTGCTCCGACTCGCAGCTCCCGCTCTTTTTAAATCTCCGCTCCGACTCGCAGCTCCCGCGCTTTTTAAATCTCTGCTCCGACTCGCAGCTCCCACGCTTTTTAAATCTCTGCTCCGACTCGCAGCTCCCGCTCGTTTTAAATCTCCGCTCCGACTCTCAGCTCCTGCTCTTTAAATATCTCCGACTCGCAGCTCCCGCGCTTTTTAAATCACCGCTCCGACTCGCAGCTCCGGCTCTTTTTAAATCTCCGCTCCGACTCGCAGCTCCCACTCTTTTTAAATCTCTGCTCCGACTCGCAGCTCAAACGCTTTTTAAATTTCTGCTCCGACTCGCAGCTCCCGCGCTTTTTAAATCTCCGACTCGCAGCTCCCGCGCTTTTTAAATCTCCGCTCCGACTCGCTGCTCCTGCTCTTTATAAATCTCCGACTCGCAGCTCCCGAGCTTTTTAAATCTCCGCTCCGACTCGCAGCTCCTGTTCTTTTTAAATCTCCGACTCGCAGCTCCCGCGCTTTTTAAATCTCCGACTCGCAGCTCCCGCGCTTTTTAAATCTCTGCTCCGACTCGCAGCTCCCGCTCTTTTTAAATCTCCGCTCCGACTCGCAGCTCCCGCGCTTTTTAAATCTCTGCTCCGACTCGCAGCTCCCACGCTTTTTAAATCTCTGCTCCGACTCGCAGCTCCCGCTCTTTTTAAATCTCTACTCCGACTCTCAGCTCCTGTTCTTTATAAATCTCCGACTCGCAGCTCCCGCCCTTTTTAAATCTCCGCTCCGACTCGCAGCTCCGGCTCTTTTTAAATCTCCGCTCCGACTCGCAGCTCCCGCTCTTTTTAAATCTCTTCTCCGACTCGCAGCTCCCACGCTTTTTAAATCTCTGCTCCGACTCGCAGCTCCCGCGCTTTTTAAATCTCCGACTCGCAGCTCCTGCTCTTTATAAATCTCCGACTCGCAGCTCCCGCGCTTTTTAAATCTCCGCTCTGACTCGTAGCTCCTGTTCTTTTTAAATCTCCGACTCGCAGCTCCTGAGCTTTTTAAATCTCCGCTCCGACTCGCAGCTCCCGCGCTTTTTAAATCTCCGCACCGACTCGCAGCTCCCGCTCTTTTTAAATCTCCGCTCCGACTCGCAGCTCCCGCGCTTTTTAAATCTCTGCTCCGACTCGCAGCTCCCACGCTTTTTAAATCTCTGCTCCGACTCGCAGCTCCCGCTCGTTTTAAATCTCTGCTCCGACTCGCAGCTCCTGCGCTTTTTAAATCTCCGACTCGCAGCTCCCGCTCTTTTTAAATCTCTGCTCCGACTCGCAGCTCCCGCGCTTTTTAAATCTCCGACTCGCAGCTCCCGCGCTTTTTAAATCTCTGCTCCGACTCGCAGCTCCCGCTCTTTTTAAATCTCCGCTCCGACTCGCAGCTCCCGCGCTTTTTAAATCTCTGCTCCGACTCGCAGCTCCCGCTCTTTTTAAATCTCCGCTCCGACTCGCAGCTCCCGCGCTTTTTAAATCTCTGCTCCGACTCGCAGCTCCCGCTCTTTTTAAATCTCCGCTCCGACTCGCAGCTCCCGCGCTTTTTAAATCTCTGCTCCGACTCGCAGCTCCCACGCTTTTTAAATCTCTGCTCCGACTCGCAGCTCCCGCTCGTTTTAAATCTCCGCTCCGACTCTCAGCTCCTGCTCTTTAAATATCTCCGACTCGCAGCTCCCGCGCTTTTTAAATCACCGCTCCGACTCGCAGCTCCGGCTCTTTTTAAATCTCCGCTCCGACTCGCAGCTCCCACTCTTTTTAAATCTCTGCTCCGACTCGCAGCTCAAACGCTTTTTAAATTTCTGCTCCGACTCGCAGCTCCCGCGCTTTTTAAATCTCCGACTCGCAGCTCCCGCGCTTTTTAAATCTCCGCTCCGACTCGCTGCTCCTGCTCTTTATAAATCTCCGACTCGCAGCTCCCGAGCTTTTTAAATCTCCGCTCCGACTCGCAGCTCCTGTTCTTTTTAAATCTCCGACTCGCAGCTCCCGCGCTTTTTAAATCTCCGACTCGCAGCTCCCGCGCTTTTTAAATCTCTGCTCCGACTCGCAGCTCCCGCTCTTTTTAAATCTCCGCTCCGACTCGCAGCTCCCGCGCTTTTTAAATCTCTGCTCCGACTCGCAGCTCCCACGCTTTTTAAATCTCTGCTCCGACTCGCAGCTCCCGCTCTTTTTAAATCTCTACTCCGACTCTCAGCTCCTGTTCTTTATAAATCTCCGACTCGCAGCTCCCGCCCTTTTTAAATCTCCGCTCCGACTCGCAGCTCCGGCTCTTTTTAAATCTCCGCTCCGACTCGCAGCTCCCGCTCTTTTTAAATCTCTTCTCCGACTCGCAGCTCCCACGCTTTTTAAATCTCTGCTCCGACTCGCAGCTCCCGCGCTTTTTAAATCTCCGACTCGCAGCTCCTGCTCTTTATAAATCTCCGACTCGCAGCTCCCGCGCTTTTTAAATCTCCGCTCTGACTCGTAGCTCCTGTTCTTTTTAAATCTCCGACTCGCAGCTCCTGAGCTTTTTAAATCTCCGCTCCGACTCGCAGCTCCCGCGCTTTTTAAATCTCCGCACCGACTCGCAGCTCCCGCTCTTTTTAAATCTCCGCTCCGACTCGCAGCTCCCGCGCTTTTTAAATCTCTGCTCCGACTCGCAGCTCCCACGCTTTTTAAATCTCTGCTCCGACTCGCAGCTCCCGCTCGTTTTAAATCTCCGCTCCGACTCTCAGCTCCTGCTCTTTAAATATCTCCGACTCGCAGCTCCCGCGCTTTTTAAATCACCGCTCCGACTCGCAGCTCCGGCTCTTTTTAAATCTCCGCTCCGACTCGCAGCTCCCACTCTTTTTAAATCTCTGCTCCGACTCGCAGCTCCCACGCTTTTTAAATTTCTGCTCCGACTCGCAGCTCCCGCGCTTTTTAAATCCCCGACTCGCAGCTCCCGCGCTTTTTAAATCTCCGCTCCGACTCGCAGCTCCTGCTCTTTATAAATCTCCGACTCGCAGCTCCCGAGCTTTTTAAATCTCCGCTCCGACTCGCAGCTCCTGTTCTTTTTAAATCTCCGACTCGCAGCTCCCGCGCTTTTTAAATCTCCGACTCGCAGCTCCCGCGCTTTTTAAATCTCTGCTCCGACTCGCAGCTCCCGCTCTTTTTAAATCTCCGCTCCGACTCGCATCTCCCGCGCTTTTTAAATCTCTGCTCCGACTCGCAGCTCCCACGCTTTTTAAATCTCTGCTCCGACTCGCAGCTCCCGCTCTTTTTAAATCTCTACTCCGACTCTCAGCTCCTGCTCTTTATAAATCTCCGACTCGCAGCTCCCGCCCTTTTTAAATCTCCGCTCCGACTCGCAGCTCCGGCTCTTTTTAAATCTCCGCTCCGACTCGCAGCTCCCGCTCTTTTTAAATCTCTGCTCCGACTCGCAGCTCCCACGCTTTTTAAATCTCTGCTCCGACTCGCAGCTCCCGCGCTTTTTAAATCTCCGACTCGCAGCTCCTGCTCTTTATAAATCTCCGACTCGCAGCTCCCGCGCTTTTTAAATCTCCGCTCTGACTCGTAGCTCCTGTTCTTTTTAAATCTCCGACTCGCAGCTCCTGAGCTTTTTAAATCTCCGCTCCGACTCGCAGCTCCCGCGCTTTTTAAATCTCCGCACCGACTCGCAGCTCCCGCTCTTTTTAAATCTCCGCTCCGACTCGCAGCTCCCACGCTTTTTAAATCTCCGCTCCAACTCGCAGCTCCCACGCTTTTTCAATCTCCGCTCCGACTCATAGCTCCCGCGCTTTTTAAATATCCGCTCTGACTCGCAGCTCCCGCGCTTTTTCAATCTCCGCTCCAACTCATAGCTCCCACGCTTTTTAAATCTCCGCTCCGACTCGCAGCTCCCGCGCTTTTTCAATATCCGCTCCGACTCATAGTTCCCGCGCTTTTTAAATATCCGCTCTGACTCGCAGCTCCTGCGCTTTTTAAATCTCCGACTCGCAGCTCTCGCTCTTTTTAATTCTCTGCTCCGACTCGCAGCTCCCGCGCTTTTTAAATCTCCGACTCGCAGCTCCCGCGCTTTTTAAATCTCTGCTCCGACTCGCAGCTCCCGCTCTTTTTAAATCTCCGCTCCGACTCGCAGCTCCCGCGCTTTTTAATTCTCTGCTCCGACTCGCAGCTCCCACGCTTTTTAAATCTCTGCTCCGACTCGCAGCTCCCGCTCTTTTTAAATCTCTACTCCGACTCTCAGCTCCTGCTCTTTATAAATCTCCGACTCGCAGCTCCCGCCCTTTTTAAATCTCCGCTCCGACTCGCAGCTCCAGCTCTTTTTAAATCTCTGCTCCGACTTGCAGCTCCCACGCTTTTTAAATCTCTGCTCCGACTCGCAGCTCCTGCGCTTTTTAAATCTCCGACTCGCAGCTCCCGCTCTTTTTAAATCTCTGCTCCGACTCGCAGCTCCCGCGCTTTTTAAATCTCCGACTCGCAGCTCCCGCGCTTTTTAAATCTCTGCTCCGACTCGCAGCTCCCGCTCTTTTTAAATCTCCGCTCCGACTCGCAGCTCCCGCGCTTTTTAAATCTCTGCTCCGACTCGCAGCTCCCACGCTTTTTAAATCTCTGCTCCGACTCGCAGCTCCCGCTCGTTTTAAATCTCCGCTCCGACTCTCAGCTCCTGCTCTTTAAATATCTCCGACTCGCAGCTCCCGCGCTTTTTAAATCACCGCTCCGACTCGCAGCTCCGGCTCTTTTTAAATCTCCGCTCCGACTCGCAGCTCCCACTCTTTTTAAATCTCTGCTCCGACTCGCAGCTCCCACGCTTTTTAAATCTCTGCTCCGACTCGCAGCTCCCGCGCTTTTTAAATCTCCGACTCGCAGCTCCCGCGCTTTTTAAATCTCCGCTCCGACTCGCAGCTCCTGCTCTTTATAAATCTCCGACTCGCAGCTCCCGAGCTTTTTAAATCTCCGCTCCGACTCGCAGCTCCTGTTCTTTTTAAATCTCCGACTCGCAGCTCCCGCGCTTTTTAAATCTCCGACTCGCAGCTCCCGCGCTTTTTAAATCTCTGCTCCGACTCGCAGCTCCCGCTCTTTTTAAATCTCCGCTCCGACTCGCAGCTCCCGCGCTTTTTAAATCTCTGCTCCGACTCGCAGCTCCCACGCTTTTTAAATCTCTGCTCCGACTCGCAGCTCCCGCTCTTTTTAAATCTCTACTCCGACTCTCAGCTCCTGCTCTTTATAAATCTCCGACTCGCAGCTCCCGCCCTTTTTAAATCTCCGCTCCGACTCGCAGCTCCGGCTCTTTTTAAATCTCCGCTCCGACTCGCAGCTCCCGCTCTTTTTAAATCTCTGCTCCGACTCGCAGCTCCCACGCTTTTTAAATCTCTGCTCCGACTCGCAGCTCCCGCGCTTTTTAAATCTCCGACTCGCAGCTCCTGCTCTTTATAAATCTCCGACTCGCAGCTCCCGCGCTTTTTAAATCTCCGCTCTGACTCGTAGCTCCTGTTCTTTTTAAATCTCCGACTCGCAGCTCCTGAGCTTTTTAAATCTCCGCTCCGACTCGCAGCTCCCGCGCTTTTTAAATCTCCGCACCGACTCGCAGCTCCCGCTCTTTTTAAATCTCCGCTCCGACTCGCAGCTCCCACGCTTTTTAAATCTCCGCTCCAACTCGCAGCTCCCACGCTTTTTCAATCTCCGCTCCGACTCATAGCTCCCGCGCTTTTTAAATATCCGCTCTGACTCGCAGCTCCCGCGCTTTTTCAATCTCCGCTCCAACTCATAGCTCCCACGCTTTTTAAATCTCCGCTCCGACTCGCAGCTCCCGCGCTTTTTCAATCTCCGCTCCGACTCATAGTTCCCGCGCTTTTTAAATATCCGCTCTGACTCGCAGCTCCCTCGCTTTTTAAATCTCTGCTCCGACTCGCAGCTCCTGCGCTTTTTAAATCTCCGACTCGCAGCTCTCGCTCTTTTTAATTCTCTGCTCCGACTCGCAGCTCCCGCGCTTTTTAAATCTCCGACTCGCAGCTCCCGCGCTTTTTAAATCTCTGCTCCGACTCGCAGCTCCCGCTCTTTTTAAATCTCCGCTCCGACTCGCAGCTCCCGCGCTTTTTAATTCTCTGCTCCGACTCGCAGCTCCCACGCTTTTTCAATCTCTGCTCCGACTCGCAGCTCCCGCTCTTTTTAAATCTCTACTCCGACTCGCAGCTCCCGCTCTTTTTAAATCTCTACTCCGACTCTCAGCTCCTGCTCTTTATAAATCTCCGACTCGCAGCTCCCGCCCTTTTTAAATCTCCGCTCCGACTCGCAGCTCCAGCTCTTTTTAAATCTCTGCTCCGACTTGCAGCTCCCACGCTTTTTAAATCTCTGCTCCGACTCGCAGCTCCTGCGCTTTTTAAATCTCCGACTCGCAGCTCCCGCTCTTTTTAAATCTCTGCTCCGACTCGCAGCTCCCGCGCTTTTTAAATCTCCCACTCGCAGCTCCCGCGCTTTTTAAATCTCTGCTCCGACTCGCAGCTCCCGCTCTTTTTAAATCACCGCTCCGACTCGCAGCTCCCGCGCTTTTTAAATCTCTGCTCCGACTCGCAGCTCCCACGCTTTTTAAATCTCTGCTCCGACTCGCAGCTCCCGCTCGTTTTAAATCTCCGCTCCGACTCTCAGCTCCTGCTCTTTAAATATCTCCGACTCGCAGCTCCCGCGCTTTTTAAATCACCGCTCCGACTCGCAGCTCCGGCTCTTTTTAAATCTCCGCTCCGACTCGCAGCTCCCACTCTTTTTAAATCTATGCTCCGACTCGCAGCTCCCATGCTTTTTAAATCTCTGCTCCGACTCGCAGCTCCCGCGCTTTTTAAATCTCCGACTCGCAGCTCCCGCGCTTTTTAAATCTCCGCTCCGACTCGCAGCTCCTGCTCTTTATAAATCTCCGACTCGCAGCTCCCGAGCTTTTTAAATCTCCGCTCCGACTCGCAGCTCCTGTTCTTTTTAAATCTCCGACTCGCAGCTCCCGCGCTTTTTAAATCTCCGACTCGCAGTTCCCGCGCTTTTTAAATCTCTGCTCCGACTCGCAGCTCCCGCTCTTTTTAAATCTCCGCTCCGACTCGCAGCTCCCGCGCTTTTTAAATCTCTGCTCCGACTCGCAGCTCCCACGCTTTTTAAATCTCTGCTCCGAATCGCAGCTCCCGCTCTTTTTAAATCTCTACTCCGACTCTCAGCTCCTGCTCTTTATAAATCTCCGACTCGCAGCTCCCGCCCTTTTTAAATCTCCGCTCCGACTCGCAGCTCCGGCTCTTTTTAAATCTCCGCTCCGACTCGCAGCTCCCGCTCTTTTTAAATCTCTGCTCCGACTCGCAGCTCCCAAGCTTTTTAAATCTCTGCTCCGACTCGCAGCTCCCGCGCTTTTTAAATCTCCGACTCGCAGCTCCTGCTCTTTATAAATCTCCGACTCGCAGCTCCCGCGCTTTTTAAATCTCCGCTCTGACTCGTAGCTCCTGTTCTTTTTAAATCTCCGACTCGCAGCTCCTGAGCTTTTTAAATCTCCGCTCCGACTCGCAGCTCCCGCGCTTTTTAAATCTCCGCACCGACTCGCAGCTCCCGCTCTTTTTAAATCTCCGCTCCGACTCGCAGCTCCCACGCTTTTTAAATCTCCGCTCCAACTCGCAGCTCCCACGCTTTTTCAATCTCCGCTCCGACTCATAGCTCCCGCGCTTTTTAAATATCCGCTCTGACTCGCAGCTCCCGCGCTTTTTCAATCTCCGCTCCAACTCATAGCTCCCACGCTTTTTAAATCGCCGCTCCGACTCGCAGCTCCCGCGCTTTTTCAATCTCCGCTCCGACTCATAGTTCCCGCGCTTTTTAAATATCCGCTCTGACTCGCAGCTCCCTCGCTTTTTAAATCTCTGCTCCGACTCGCAGCTCCTGCGCTTTTTAAATCTCCGACTCGCAGCTCTCGCTCTTTTTAATTCTCTGCTCCGACTCGCAGCTCCCGCGCTTTTTAAATCTCCGACTCGCAGCTCCCGCGCTTTTTAAATCTCTGCTCCGACTCGCAGCTCCCGCTCTTTTTAAATCTCCGCTCCGACTCGCAGCTCCCGCGCTTTTTAATTCTCTGCTCCGACTCGCAGCTCCCACGCTTTTTAAATCTCTGCTCCGACTCGCAGCTCCCGCTCTTTTTAAATCTCTACTCCGACTCTCAGCTCCTGCTCTTTATAAATCTCCGACTCGCAGCTCCCGCCCTTTTTAAATCTCCGCTCCGACTCGCAGCTCCAGCTCTTTTTAAATCTCCGCTCCGACTCGCAGCTCCCGCTCTTTTTAAATCTCTGCTCCGACTCGCAGCTCCCACGCTTTTTAAATCTCTGCTCCGACTCGCAGCTCCCGCGCTTTTTAAATCTCCGACTCGCAGCTCCTGCTCTTTATAAATCTCCGACTCGCAGCTCCCGCGCTTTTTATACCTCCGCTCTGACTCGCAGCTCCTGTTCTTTTTAAATCTCCGACTCGCAGCTCCTGAGCTTTTTAAATCTCCGCTCCGACTCGCAGCTCCCGCGCTTTTTAAATCTCCGCACCGACTCGCAGCTCCCGCTCTTTTTAAATCTCCGCTCCGACTCGCAGCTCCCACGCTTTTTAAATCTCCGCTCCAACTCGCAGCTCCCACGCTTTTTCAATCTCCGCTCCGACTCATAGCTCCCGCGCTTTTTAAATATCCGCTCTGACTCGCAGCTCCCGCGCTTTTTCAATCTCCGCTCCAACTCATAGCTCCCACGCTTTTTAAATCTCCGCTCCGACTCGCAGCTCCCGCGCTTTTTCAATCTCCGCTCCGACTCATAGTTCCCGCGCTTTTTAAATATCCGCTCTGACTCGCAGCTCCCTCGCTTTTTAAATCTCTGCTCCGACTCGCAGCTCCTGCGCTTTTTAAATCTCCGACTCGCAGCTCTCGCTCTTTTTAAATCTCTGCTCCGACTCGCAGCTCCCGCGCTTTTTAAATCTCCGACTCGCAGCTCCCGCGCTTTTTAAATCTCTGCTCCGACTCGCAGCTCCCGCTCTTTTTAAATCTCCGCTCCGACTCGCAGCTCCCGCTCTTTTTAAATCTCTACTCCGACTCGCAGCTCCCGCTCTTTTTAAATCTCTACTCCGACTCTCAGCTCCTGCTCTTTATAAATCTCCGACTCGCAGCTCCCGCCCTTTTTAAATCTCCGCTCCGACTCGCAGCTCTCGCTCTTTTTAATTCTCTGCTCCGACTCGCAGCTCCCGCGCTTTTTAAATCTCCGACTCGCAGCTCCCGCGCTTTTTAAATCTCTGCTCCGACTCGCAGCTCCCGCTCTTTTTAAATCTCCGCTCCGACTCGCAGCTCCCGCGCTTTTTAATTCTCTGCTCCGACTCGCAGCTCCCACGCTTTTTAAATCTCTGCTCCGACTCGCAGCTCCCGCTCTTTTTAAATCTCTACTCCGACTCTCAGCTCCTGCTCTTTATAAATCTCCGACTCGCAGCTCCCGCCCTTTTTAAATCTCCGCTCCGACTCGCAGCTCCAGCTCTTTTTAAATCTCCGCTCCGACTCGCAGCTCCCGCTCTTTTTAAATCTCTGCTCCGACTCGCAGCTCCCACGCTTTTTAAATCTCTGCTCCGACTCGCAGCTCCCGCGCTTTTTAAATCTCCGACTCGCAGCTCCTGCTCTTTATAAATCTCCGACTCGCAGCTCCCGCGCTTTTTATACCTCCGCTCTGACTCGCAGCTCCTGTTCTTTTTAAATCTCCGACTCGCAGCTCCTGAGCTTTTTAAATCTCCGCTCCGACTCGCAGCTCCCGCGCTTTTTAAATCTCCGCACCGACTCGCAGCTCCCGCTCTTTTTAAATCTCCGCTCCGACTCGCAGCTCCCACGCTTTTTAAATCTCCGCTCCAACTCGCAGCTCCCACGCTTTTTCAATCTCCGCTCCGACTCATAGCTCCCGCGCTTTTTAAATATCCGCTCTGACTCGCAGCTCCCGCGCTTTTTCAATCTCCGCTCCAACTCATAGCTCCCACGCTTTTTAAATCTCCGCTCCGACTCGCAGCTCCCGCGCTTTTTCAATCTCCGCTCCGACTCATAGTTCCCGCGCTTTTTAAATATCCGCTCTGACTCGCAGCTCCCTCGCTTTTTAAATCTCTGCTCCGACTCGCAGCTCCTGCGCTTTTTAAATCTCCGACTCGCAGCTCTCGCTCTTTTTAAATCTCTGCTCCGACTCGCAGCTCCCGCGCTTTTTAAATCTCCGACTCGCAGCTCCCGCGCTTTTTAAATCTCTGCTCCGACTCGCAGCTCCCGCTCTTTTTAAATCTCCGCTCCGACTCGCAGCTCCCGCTCTTTTTAAATCTCTACTCCGACTCGCAGCTCCCGCTCTTTTTAAATCTCTACTCCGACTCTCAGCTCCTGCTCTTTATAAATCTCCGACTCGCAGCTCCCGCCCTTTTTAAATCTCCGCTCCGACTCGCAGCTCCAGCTCTTTTTAAATCTCTGCTCCGACTTGCAGCTCCCACGCTTTTTAAATCTCTGCTCCGACTCGCAGCTCCTGCGCTTTTTAAATCTCCGACTCGCAGCTCCCGCTCTTTTTAAATCTCTGCTCCGACTCGCAGCTCCCGCGCTTTTTAAATCTCCGACTCGCAGCTCCCGCGCTTTTTAAATCTCTGCTCCGACTCGCAGCTCCCGCTCTTTTTAAATCTCCGCTCCGACTCGCAGCTCCCGCGCTTTTTAAATCTCTGCTCCGACTCGCAGCTCCCACGCTTTTTAAATCTCTGCTCCGACTCGCAGCTCCCGCTCGTTTTAAATCTCCGCTCCGACTCTCAGCTCCTGCTCTTTAAATATCTCCGACTCGCAGCTCCCGCGCTTTTTAAATCACCGCTCCGACTCGCAGCTCCGGCTCTTTTTAAATCTCCGCTCCGACTCGCAGCTCCCACTCTTTTTAAATCTATGCTCCGACTCGCAGCTCCCATGCTTTTTAAATCTCTGCTCCGACTCGCAGCTCCCGCGCTTTTTAAATCTCCGACTCGCAGCTCCCGCGCTTTTTAAATCTCCGCTCCGACTCGCAGCTCCTGCTCTTTATAAATCTCCGACTCTCAGCTCCCGAGCTTTTTAAATCTCCGCTCCGACTCGCAGCTCCTGTTCTTTTTAAATCTCCGACTCGCAGCTCCCGCGCTTTTTAAATCTCCGACTCGCAGCTCCCGCGCTTTTTAAATCTCTGCTCCGACTCGCAGCTCCCGCTCTTTTTAAATCTCCGCTCCGACTCGCAGCTCCCGCGCTTTTTAAATCTCTGCTCCGACTCGCAGCTCCCACGCTTTTTAAATCTCTGCTCCGACTCGCAGCTCCCGCTCTTTTTAAATCTCTACTCCGACTCTCAGCTCCTGCTCTTTATAAATCTCCGACTCGCAGCTCCCGCCCTTTTTAAATCTCCGCTCCGACTCGCAGCTCCGGCTCTTTTTAAATCTCCGCTCCGACTCGCAGCTCCCGCTCTTTTTAAATCTCTGCTCCGACTCGCAGCTCCCACGCTTTTTAAATCTCTGCTCCGACTCGCAGCTCCCGCGCTTTTTAAATCTCCGACTCGCAGCTCCTGCTCTTTATAAATCTCCGACTCGCAGCTCCCGCGCTTTTTAAATCTCCGCTCTGACTCGTAGCTCCTGTTCTTTTTAAGTCTCCGACTCGCAGCTCCTGAGCTTTTTAAATCTCCGCTCCGACTCGCAGCTCCCGCGCTTTTTAAATCTCCGCACCGACTCGCAGCTCCCGCTCTTTTTAAATCTCCGCTCCGACTCGCAGCTCCCACGCTTTTTAAATCTCCGCTCCAACTCGCAGCTCCCACGCTTTTTCAATCTCCGCTCCGACTCATAGCTCCCGCGCTTTTTAAATATCCGCTCTGACTCGCAGCTCCCGCGCTTTTTCAATCTCCGCTCCAACTCATAGCTCCCACGCTTTTTAAATCGCCGCTCCGACTCGCAGCTCCCGCGCTTTTTCAATCTCCGCTCCGACTCATAGTTCCCGCGCTTTTTAAATATCCGCTCTGACTCGCAGCTCCCTCGCTTTTTAAATCTCTGCTCCGACTCGCAGCTCCTGCGCTTTTTAAATCTCCGACTCGCAGCTCTCGCTCTTTTTAATTCTCTGCTCCGACTCGCAGCTCCCGCGCTTTTTAAATCTCCGACTCGCAGCTCCCGCGCTTTTTAAATCTCTGCTCCGACTCGCAGCTCCCGCTCTTTTTAAATCTCCGCTCCGACTCGCAGCTCCCGCGCTTTTTAATTCTCTGCTCCGACTCGCAGCTCCCACGCTTTTTAAATCTCTGCTCCGACTCGCAGCTCCCGCTCTTTTTAAATCTCTACTCCGACTCTCAGCTCCTGCTCTTTATAAATCTCCGACTCGCAGCTCCCGCCCTTTTTAAATCTCCGCTCCGACTCGCAGCTCCAGCTCTTTTTAAATCTCCGCTCCGACTCGCAGCTCCCGCTCTTTTTAAATCTCTGCTCCGACTCGCAGCTCCCACGCTTTTTAAATCTCTGCTCCGACTCGCAGCTCCCGCGCTTTTTAAATCTCCGACTCGCAGCTCCTGCTCTTTATAAATCTCCGACTCGCAGCTCCCGCGCTTTTTATATCTCCGCTCTGACTCGCAGCTCCTGTTCTTTTTAAATCTCCGACTCGCAGCTCCTGAGCTTTTTAAATCTCCGCTCCGACTCGCAGCTCCCGCGCTTTTTAAATCTCCGCACCGACTCGCAGCTCCCGCTCTTTTTAAATCTCCGCTCCGACTCGCAGCTCCCACGCTTTTTAAATCTCCGCTCCAACTCGCAGCTCCCACGCTTTTTCAATCTCCGCTCCGACTCATAGCTCCCGCGCTTTTTAAATATCCGCTCTGACTCGCAGCTCCCGCGCTTTTTCAATCTCCGCTCCAACTCATAGCTCCCACGCTTTTTAAATCTCCGCTCCGACTCGCAGCTCCCTCGCTTTTTAAATCTCTGCTCCGACTCGCAGCTCCTGCGCTTTTTAAATCTCCGACTCGCAGCTCTCGCTCTTTTTAAATCTCTGCTCCGACTCGCAGCTCCCGCGCTTTTTAAATCTCCGACTCGCAGCTCCCGCGCTTTTTAAATCTCTGCTCCGACTCGCAGCTCCCGCTCTTTTTAAATCTCCGCTCCGACTCGCAGCTCCCGCGCTTTTTAAATCTCTGCTCCGACTCGCAGCTCCCACGCTTTTTAAATCTCTGCTCCGACTCGCAGCTCCCACGCTTTTTAAATCTCTGCTCCGACTCGCAGCTCCCGCTCGTTTTAAATCTCCGCTCCGACTCTCAGCTCCTGCTCTTTAAATATCTCCGACTCGCAGCTCCCGCGCTTTTTAAATCACCGCTCCGACTCGCAGCTCCGGCTCTTTTTAAATCTCCGCTCCGACTCGCAGCTCCCACTCTTTTTAAATCTCTGCTCCGACTCGCAGCTCCCATGCTTTTTAAATCTCTGCTCCGACTCGCAGCTCCCGCGCTTTTTAAATCTCCGACTCGCAGCTCCCGCGCTTTTTAAATCTCCGCTCCGACTCGCAGCTCCTGCTCTTTATAAATCTCCGACTCGCAGCTCCCGAGCTTTTTAAATCTCCGCTCCGACTCGCAGCTCCTGTTCTTTTTAAATCTCCGACTCGCAGCTGCCGCGCTTTTTAAATCTCCGACTCGCAGCTCCCGCGCTTTTTAAATCTCTGCTCCGACTCGCAGCTCCCGCTCTTTTTAAATCTCCGCTCCGACTCGCAGCTCCCGCGCTTTTTAAATCTCTGCTCCGACTCGCAGCTCCCACGTTTTTTAAATCTCTGCTCCGACTCGCAGCTCCCGCTCTTTTTAAATCTCTACTCCGACTCTCAGCTCCTGCTCTTTATAAATCTCCGACTCGCAGCTCCCGCCCTTTTTAAATCTCCGCTCCGACTCGCAGCTCCGGCTCTTTTTAAATCTCCGCTCCGACTCGCAGCTCCCGCTCTTTTTAAATCTCTGCTCCGACTCGCAGCTCCCACGCTTTTTAAATCTCTGCTCCGACTCGCAGCTCCCGCGCTTTTTAAATCTCCGACTCGCAGCTCCTGCTCTTTATAAATCTCCGACTCGCAGCTCCCGCGCTTTTTAAATCTCCGCTCTGACTCGTAGCTCCTGTTCTTTTTAAATCTCCGACTCGCAGCTCCTGAGCTTTTTAAATCTCCGCTCCGACTCGCAGCTCCCGCGCTTTTTAAATCTCCGCACCGACTCGCAGCTCCCGCTCTTTTTAAATCTCCGCTCCGACTCGCAGCTCCCACGCTTTTTAAATCTCCGCTCCAACTCGCAGCTCCCACGCTTTTTCAATCTCCGCTCCGACTCATAGCTCCCGCGCTTTTTAAATATCCGCTCTGACTCGCAGCTCCCGCGCTTTTTCAATCTCCGCTCCAACTCATAGCTCCCACGCTTTTTAAATCGCCGCTCCGACTCGCAGCTCCCGCGCTTTTTCAATCTCCGCTCCGACTCATAGTTCCCGCGCTTTTTAAATATCCGCTCTGACTCGCAGCTCCCTTGCTTTTTAAATCTCTGCTCCGACTCGCAGCTCCTGCGCTTTTTAAATCTCCGACTCGCAGCTCTCGCTCTTTTTAATTCTCTGCTCCGACTCGCAGCTCCCGCGCTTTTTAAATCTCCGACTCGCAGCTCCCGCGCTTTTTAAATCTCTGCTCCGACTCGCAGCTCCCGCTCTTTTTAAATCTCCGCTCCGACTCGCAGCTCCCGCGCTTTTTAATTCTCTGCTCCGACTCGCAGCTCCCACGCTTTTTAAATCTCTGCTCCGACTCGCAGCTCCCGCTCTTTTTAAATCTCTACTCCGACTCTCAGCTCCTGCTCTTTATAAATCTCCGACTCGCAGCTCCCTCCCTTTTTAAATCTCCGCTCCGACTCGCAGCTCCAGCTCTTTTTAAATCTCCGCTCCGACTCGCAGCTCCCGCTCTTTTTAAATCTCTGCTCCGACTCGCAGCTCCCACGCTTTTTAAATCTCTGCTCCGACTCGCAGCTCCCGCGCTTTTTAAATCTCCGACTCGCAGCTCCGGCTCTTTATAAATCTCCGACTCGCAGCTCCCGTGCTTTTTATATCTCCGCTCTGACTCGCAGCTCCTGTTCTTTTTAAATCTCCGACTCGCAGCTCCTGAGCTTTTTAAATCTCCGCTCCGACTCGCAGCTCCCGCGCTTTTTAAATCTCCGCACCGACTCGCAGCTCCCGCTCTTTTTAAATCTCCGCTCCGACTCGCAGCTCCCACGCTTTTTAAATCTCCGCTCCAACTCGCAGCTCCCACGCTTTTTCAATCTCCGCTCCGACTCATAGCTCCCGCGCTTTTTAAATATCCGCTCTGACTCGCAGCTCCCGCGCTTTTTCAATCTCCGCTCCAACTCATAGCTCCCACGCTTTTTAAATCTCCGCTCCGACTCGCAGCTCCCGCGCTTTTTCAATCTCCGCTCCGACTCATAGTTCCCGCGCTTTTTAAATATCCGCTCTGACTCGCAGCTCCCTCGCTTTTTAAATCTCTGCTCCGACTCGCAGCTCCTGCGCTTTTTAAATCTCCGACTCTCAGCTCTCGCTCTTTTTAAATCTCTGCTCCGACTCGCAGCTCCCGCGCTTTTTAAATCTCCGACTCGCAGCTCCCGCGCTTTTTAAATCTCTGCTCCGACTCGCAGCTCCCGCTCTTTTTAAATCTCCGCTCCGACTCGCAGCTCCCGCGCTTTTTAAATCTCTGCTCCGACTCGCAGCTCCCACGCTTTTTAAATCTCTGCTCCGACTCGCAGCTCCCGCTCTTTTTAAATCTCCGCTCCGACTCTCATCTCCTGCTCTTTATAAATCTCCGACTCGCAGCTCCCGCGCTTTTTAAATCTCCGCTCCGACTCGCAGCTCCGGCTCTTTTTAAATCTCCGCTCCGACTCGCAGCTCCCGCTCTTTTTAAATCTCTGCTCCGACTCGCAGCTCCCACGCTTTTTAAATCTCTGCTCCGACTCGCAGCTCCCGCGCTTTTTAAATCTCCGACTCGCAGCACCCGCGCTTTTTAAATCTCCGCTCCGACTCGCAGCTCCCACGCTTTTTAAATCTCGGCTCTGATTCGCAGCTCCTGTTCTTTTTAAATCTCCGACTCGCAGCGCCCACGCTTTTTAAATCTCCGCTCCGACTCGCAGCTCCCGCTCTTTCTAAATCTCCGCTCCGACTCGCAGCTCCTGAACTTTTTAAATCTCCGCTCCGACTCGCAGCTCCCGCGCTTTTTAAATCTCCGCTCCGACTCGCAGCTCCCGCTCTTTCTAAATCTCCGCTCCGACTCGCAGCTCCCGCTCTTTTTAAATCTCCGCTCCGACTCACAGCTCGCTCGCTTTTTAAATCTCCGCTCCGACTCGCAGCTCCCGCGCTTTTTAAATCTCCGCTCCGACTCGCAGCTCCCGCGCTTTTTAAATCTCCGCTCCGACTCGCAGCTCCTGAGCTTTTTAAATCACCGCTCCGACTCGCAGCTCCCGCGCTTTTTAAATCTCCTCTCCGACTCGCAGCTCCCGCTCTTTCTAAATCTCCGCTCCGACTTGCAGCTCCCGCGCTTTTTAAATCTCCGCTTCGACTCACAGCCCCCCCGCTTTTTAAATCTCCGCTCCGACTCGCAGCTCCCACGCTTTTTAAATCTCCGCTTCGACTCACAGCTCCCGCGCTTTTTAAATCTCCGCTCCGACTCGCAGCTCCCGCGCTTTTTAAATCTCCGACTCCCAGCTCCCGCTCTTTCTAAATCTCCGCTCCGACTCGCAGCTCCTGAGCTTTTTAAATCTCCGCTCCGACTCGCAGCTCCCGCTCTTTCTAAATCTCCGCTCCGACTCGCAGCTCCCGCTCTTTTTAAATCTCTGCTCCGACTCGCAGCTCCCTCGCTTTTTAAATCTCCGCTCTGACTCGCAGCTCCCGCTCTTTCTAAATCTCCGCTCCGACTCGCAGCTCCCGCGCTTTTTAAATCTCCGCTACGACTCGCAGCTCCCGCGCTTTTTAAATCTCCGCTCCGACTCGCAGCTCCTGAGCTTTTTAAATCTCCGCTCCGACTCGCAGCTCCTGTTCTTTTTAAATCTCCGACTCGCAGCTCCCACGCTTTTTAAATCTCCACTCCGACTCGCAGCTCCCGCGCTTTTTAAATCTCCGCTCCGACTCGCAGCTCCCGCTCTTTCTAAATCTCCACTCCGACTCGCAGCTCCCGCGCTTTTTAAATCTCCCCTCCGACTCGCAGCTCCCGCGCTTTTTAAATCTCCCCTCCGACTCGCAGCTCCCGCGCTTTTTAAATCTCCGCTTCGACTCACAGCCCCCCCGTTTTTTAAATCTCCGCTCCGACTCGCAGCTCCCACGCTTTTTAAATCTCCGCTTCGACTCGCAGCTCCCGCGCTTTTTAAATCTCCGACTCGCAGCTCCCGCGCTTTTTAAATCTCTGCTCCGACTCGCAGCTCCCGCTCTTTTTAAATCTCCGCTCCGACTCGCAGCTCCCGCGCTTTTTAATTCTCTGCTCCAAATCGCAGCTCCCACGCTTTTTAAATCTCTGCTCCGACTCGCAGCTCCCGCTCTTTTTAAATCTCTACTCCGACTCGCAGCTCCCGCTCTTTTTAAATCTCTACTCCGACTCTCAGCTCCTGCTCTTTATAAATCTCCGACTCGCAGCTCCCGCCCTTTTTATATCTCCGCTCCGACTCGCAGCTCCAGCTCTTTTTAAATCTCTGCTCCGACTTGCAGCTCCCACGCTTTTTAAATCTCTGCTCCGACTCGCAGCTCCTGCGCTTTTTAAATCTCCGACTCGCAGCTCCCGCACTTTTAAAATCTCTGCTCCGACTCGCAGCTCCCGCGCTTTTTAAATCTCCGACTCGCAGCTCCCGCGCTTTTTAAATCTCTGCTCCGACTCGCAGCTCCCGCTCTTTTTAAATCTCCGCTCCGACTCGCAGCTCCCGCGCTTTTTAAATCTCTGCTCCGACTCGCAGCTCCCACGCTTTTTAAATCTCTGCTCCGACTCGCAGCTCCCGCTCGTTTTAAATCTCCGCTCCGACTCTCAGCTCCTGCTCTTTAAATATCTCCGACTCGCAGCTCCCGCGCTTTTTAAATCACCGCTCCGACTCGCAGCTCCGGCTCTTTTTAAATCTCCGCTCTGACTCGCAGCTCCCACTCTTTTTAAATCTCTGCTCCGACTCGCAGCTCCAATGCTTTTTAAATCTCTGCTCCGACACGCAGCTCCCGCGCTTTTTAAATCTCCGACTCGCAGCTCCCGCGCTTTTTAAATCTCCGCTCCGACTCGCAGCTCCTGCTCTTAATGAACATCCGACTCGCAGCTCCCGAGCTTTTTAAATCTCCGCTCCGACTCGCAGCTCCTGTTCTTTTTAAATCTCCGACTCGCAGCTGCCGCGCTTTTTAAATCTCCGACTCGCAGCTCCCGCGCTTTTTAAATCTCTGCTCCGACTCGCAGCTCCCGCTCTTTTTAAATCTCCGCTCCGACTCGCAGCTCCCGCGCTTTTTAAATCTCTGCTCCGACTCGCAGCTCCCACGCTTTTTAAATCTCTGCTCCGACTCGCAGCTCCCGCTCTTTTTAAATCTCTACTCCGACTCTCAGCTCCTGCTCTTTATAAATCTCCGACTCGCAGCTCCCGCCCTTTTTAAATCTCCGCTCCGACTCGCAGCTCCGGCTCTTTTTAAATCTCCGCTCCGACTCGCAGCTCCCGCTCTTTTTAAATCTCTGCTCCGACTCGCAGCTCCCACGCTTTTTAAATCTCTGCTCCGACTCGCAGCTCCCGCGCTTTTTAAATCTCCGACTCGCAGCTCCTGCTCTTTATAAATCTCCGACTCGCAGCTCCCGCGCTTTTTAAATCTCCGCTCTGACTCGTAGCTCCTGTTCTTTTTAAATCTCCGACTCGCAGCTCCTGAGCTTTTTAAATCTCCGCTCCGACTCGCAGCTCCCGCGCTTTTTAAATCTCCGCACCGACTCGCAGCTCCCGCTCTTTTTAAATCTCCGCTCCGACTCGCAGCTCCCACGCTTTTTAAATCTCCGCTCCAACTCGCAGCTCCCACGCTTTTTCAATCTCCGCTCCGACTCATAGCTCCCGCGCTTTTTAAATATCCGCTCTGACTCGCAGCTCCCGCGCTTTTTCAATCTCCGCTCCAACTCATAGCTCCCACGCTTTTTAAATCTCCGCTCCGACTCGCAGCTCCCGCGCTTTTTCAATCTCCGCTCCGACTCATAGTTCCCGCGCTTTTTAAATATCCGCTCTGACTCGCAGCTCCCTCGCTTTTTAAATCTCTGCTCCGACTCGCAGCTCCTGCGCTTTTTAAATCTCCGACTCGCAGCTCTCGCTCTTTTTAATTCTCTGCTCCGACTCGCAGCTCCCGCGCTTTTTAAATCTCCGACTCGCAGCTCCCGCGCTTTTTAAATCTCTGCTCCGACTCGCAGCTCCCGCTCTTTTTAAACCTCCGCTCCGACTCGCAGCTCCCGCGCTTTTTAATTCTCTGCTCCGACTCGCAGCTCCCACGCTTTTTAAATCTCTGCTCCGACTCGCAGCTCCCGCTCTTTTTAAATCTCTACTCCGACTCTCAGCTCCTGCTCTTTATAAATCTCCGACTCGCAGCTCCCGCCCTTTTTAAATCTCCGCTCCGACTCGCAGCTCCAGCTCTTTTTAAATCTCCGCTCCGACTCGCAGCTCCCGCTCTTTTTAAATCTCTGCTCCGACTCGCAGCTCCCACGCTTTTTAAATCTCTGCTCCGACTCGCAGCTCCCGCGCTTTTTAAATCTCCGACTCGCAGCTCCTGCTCTTTATAAATCTCCGACTCGCAGCTCCCGTGCTTTTTATATCTCCGCTCTGACTCGCAGCTCCTGTTCTTTTTAAATCTCCGACTCGCAGCTCCTGAGCTTTTTAAATCTCCGCTCCGACTCGCAGCTCCCGCGCTTTTTAAATCTCCGCACCGACTCGCAGCTCCCGCTCTTTTTAAATATCCGCTCCGACTCGCAGCTCCCACGCTTTTTAAATCTCCGCTCCAACTCGCAGCTCCCACGCTTTTTCAATCTCCGCTCCAACTCATAGCTCCCACGCTTTTTAAATCTCCGCTCCGACTCGCAGCTCCCGCGCTTTTTCAATCTCCGCTCCGACTCATAGTTCCCGCGCTTTTTAAATCGCCGCTCTGACTCGCAGCTCCCTCGCTTTTTAAATCTCTGCTCCGACTCGCAGCTCCTGCGCTTTTTAAATCTCCGACTCGCAGCTCTCGCTCTTTTTAAATCTCTGCTCCGACTCGCAGCTCCCGCGCTTTTTAAATCTCCGACTCGCAGCTCCCGCGCTTTTTAAATCTCTGCTCCGACTCGCAGCTCCCGCTCTTTTTAAATCTCCGCTCCGACTCGCAGCTCCCGCGCTTTTTAAATCTCTGCTCCGACTCGCATCTCCCACGCTTTTTAAATCTCTGCTCCGACTCGCAGCTCCCGCTCTTTTTAAATCTCCGCTCCGACTCTCATCTCCTGCTCTTTATAAATCTCCGACTCGCAGCTCCCGCGCTTTTTAAATCTCCGCTCCGACTCGCAGCTCCGGCTCTTTTTAAATCTCCGCTCCGACTCGCAGCTCCCGCTCTTTTTAAATCTCTGCTCCGACTCGCAGCTCCCACGCTTTTTAAATCTCTGCTCCGACTCGCAGCTCCAGCGCTTTTTAAATCTCCGACTCGCAGCACCCGCGCTTTTTAAATCTCCGCTCCGACTCGCAGCTCCCACGCTTTTTAAATCTCGGCTCTGATTCGCAGCTCCTGTTCTTTTTAAATCTCCGACTCGCAGCGCCCACGCTTTTTAAATCTCCGCTCCGACTCGCAGCTCCCGCTCTTTCTAAATCTCCGCTCCGACTCGCAGCTCCTGAACTTTTTAAATCTCCGCTCCGACTCGCAGCTCCCGCGCTTTTTAAATCTCCGCTCCGACTCGCAGCTCCCGCTCTTTCTAAATCTCCGCTCCGACTCGCAGCTCCCGCTCTTTTTAAATCTCCGCTCCGACTCACAGCTCGCTCGCTTATTAAATCTCCGCTCCGACTCGCAGCTCCCGCGCTTTTTAAATCTCCGCTCCGACTCGCAGCTCCCACGCTTTTTAAATCTCCGCTCCGACTCGCAGCTCCTGAGCTTTTTAAATCACCGCTCCGACTCGCAGCTCCCGCGCTTTTTAAATCTCCTCTCCGACTCGCAGCTCCCGCTCTTTCTAAATCTCCGCTCCGACTTGCAGCTCCCGCGCTTTTTAAATCTCCGCTTCGACTCACAGCCCCCCCGCTTTTTAAATCTCCGCTCCGACTCGCAGCTCCCACGCTTTTTAAATCTCCGCTTCGACTCACAGCTCCCGCGCTTTTTAAATCTCCGCTCCGACTCGCAGCTCCCGCGCTTTTTAAATCTCCGACTCCCAGCTCCCGCTCTTTCTAAATCTCCGCTCCGACTCGCAGCTCCTGAGCTTTTTAAATCTCCGCTCCGACTCGCAGCTCCCGCTCTTTCTAAATCTCCGCTCCGACTCGCAGCTCCCGCTCTTTTTAAATCTCTGCTCCGACTCGCAGCTCCCTCGCTTTTTAAATCTCCGCTCTGACTCGCAGCTCCCGCTCTTTCTAAATCTCCGCTCCGACTCGCAGCTCCCGCGCTTTTTAAATCTCCGCTACGACTCGCAGCTCCCGCGCTTTTTAAATCTCCGCTCCGACTCGCAGCTCCTGAGCTTTTTAAATCTCCGCTCCGACTCGCAGCTCCTGTTCTTTTTAAATCTCCGACTCGCAGCTCCCACGCTTTTTAAATCTCCACTCCGACTCGCAGCTCCCGCGCTTTTTAAATCTCCGCTCCGACTCGCAGCTCCCGCTCTTTCTAAATCTCCACTCCGACTCGCAGCTCCCGCGCTTTTTAAATCTCCCCTCCGACTCGCAGCTCCCGCGCTTTTTAAATCTCCGCTCCGACTCGCAGCTCCTGAGCTTTTTAAATCTCCGCTCCGACTCGCAGCTCCTGTTCTTTTTAAATCTCCGACTCGCAGCTCCCACGCTTTTTAAATCTCCACTCCGACTCGCAGCTCCCGCGCTTTTTAAATCTCCGCTCCGACTCGCAGCTCCCGCTCTTTCTAAATCTCCACTCCGACTCGCAGCTCCCGCGCTTTTTAAATCTCCCCTCCGACTCGCAGCTCCCGCGCTTTTTAAATCTCCCCTCCGACTCGCAGCTCCCGCGCTTTTTAAATCTCCGCTTCGACTCACAGCCCCCCCGTTTTTTAAATCTCCGCTCCGACTCGCAGCTCCCACGCTTTTTAAATCTCCGCTTCGACTCGCAGCTCCCGCGCTTTTTAAATCTCCGACTCGCAGCTCCCGCGCTTTTTAAATCTCTGCTCCGACTCGCAGCTCCCGCTCTTTTTAAATCTCCGCTCCGACTCGCAGCTCCCGCGCTTTTTAATTCTCTGCTCCAAATCGCAGCTCCCACGCTTTTTAAATCTCTGCTCCGACTCGCAGCTCCCGCTCTTTTTAAATCTCTACTCCGACTCGCAGCTCCCGCTCTTTTTAAATCTCTACTCCGACTCTCAGCTCCTGCTCTTTATAAATCTCCGACTCGCAGCTCCCGCCCTTTTTATATCTCCGCTCCGACTCGCAGCTCCAGCTCTTTTTAAATCTCTGCTCCGACTTGCAGCTCCCACGCTTTTTAAATCTCTGCTCCGACTCGCAGCTCCTGCGCTTTTTAAATCTCCGACTCGCAGCTCCCGCTCTTTTTAAATCTCTGCTCCGACTCGCAGCTCCCGCGCTTTTTAAATCTCTGACTCGCAGCTCCCGCGCTTTTTAAATCTCTGCTCCGACTCGCAGCTCCCGCTCTTTTTAAATCTCCGCTCCGACTCGCAGCTCCCGCGCTTTTTAAATCTCTGCTCCGACTCGCAGCTCCCACGCTTTTTAAATCTCTGCTCCGACTCGCAGCTCCCGCTCGTTTTAAATCTCCGCTCCGACTCTCAGCTCCTGCTCTTTAAATATCTCCGACTCGCAGCTCCCGCGCTTTTTAAATCACCGCTCCGACTCGCAGCTCCGGCTCTTTTTAAATCTCCGCTCTGACTCGCAGCTCCCACTCTTTTTAAATCTCTGCTCCGACTCGCAGCTCCAATGCTTTTTAAATCTCTGCTCCGACACGCAGCTCCCGCGCTTTTTAAATCTCCGACTCGCAGCTCCCGCGCTTTTTAAATCTCCGCTCCGACTCGCAGCTCCTGCTCTTAATGAACATCCGACTCGCAGCTCCCGAGCTTTTTAAATCTCCGCTCCGACTCGCAGCTCCTGTTCTTTTTAAATCTCCGACTCGCAGCTCCCGCGCTTTTTAAATCTCCGACTCGCAGCTCCCGCGCTTTTTAAATCTCTGCTCCGACTCACAGCTCCCGCTCTTTTTAAATCTCCGCTCCGACTCGCAGCTCCCGCGCTTTTTAAATCTCTGCTCCGACTCGCAGCTCCCACGCTTTTTAAATCTCTGCTCCGACTCGCAGCTCCCGCTCTTTTTAAATCTCTACTCCGACTCTCAGCTCCTGCTCTTTATAAATCTCCGACTCGCAGCTCCCGCCCTTTTTAAATCTCCGCTCCGACTCGCAGCTCCGGCTCTTTTTAAATCTCCGCTCCGACTCGCAGCTCCCGCTCTTTTTAAATCTCTGCTCCGACTCGCAGCTCCCACGCTTTTTAAATCTCTGCTCCGACTCGCAGCTCCCGCGCTTTTTAAATCTCCGACTCGCAGCTCCTGCTCTTTATAAATCTCCGACTCGCAGCTCCCGCGCTTTTTAAATCTCCGCTCTGACTCGTAGCTCCTGTTCTTTTTAAATCTCCGACTCGCAGCTCCTGAGCTTTTTAAATCTCCGCTCCGACTCGCAGCTCCCTCGCTTTTTAAATCTCCGCACCGACTCGCAGCTCCCGCTCTTTTTAAATCTCCGCTCCGACTCGCAGCTCCCACGCTTTTTAAATCTCCGCTCCAACTCGCAGCTCCCACGCTTTTTCAATCTCCGCTCCGACTCATAGCTCCCGCGCTTTTTAAATATCCGCTCTGACTCGCAGCTCCCGCGCTTTTTCAATCTCCGCTCCAACTCATAGCTCCCACGCTTTTTAAATCTCCACTCCGACTCGCAGCTCCCGCGCTTTTTCAATCTCCGCTCCGACTCATAGTTCCCGCGCTTTTTAAATATCCGCTCTGACTCGCAGCTCCCTCGCTTTTTAAATCTCTGCTCCGACTCGCAGCTCCTGCGCTTTTTAAATCTCCGACTCGCAGCTCTCGCTCTTTTTAATTCTCTGCTCCGACTCGCAGCTCCCGCGCTTTTTAAATCTCCGACTCGCAGCTCCCGCGCTTTTTAAATCTCTGCTCCGACTCGCAGCTCCCGCTCTTTTTAAACCTCCGCTCCGACTCGCAGCTCCCGCGCTTTTTAATTCTCTGCTCCGACTCGCAGCTCCCACGCTTTTTAAATCTCTGCTCCGACTCGCAGCTCCCGCTCTTTTTAAATCTCTACTCCGACTCTCAGCTCCTGCTCTTTATAAATCTCCGACTCGCAGCTCCCGCCCTTTTTAAATCTCCGCTCCGACTCGCAGCTCCAGCTCTTTTTAAATCTCCGCTCCGACTCGCAGCTCCCGCTCTTTTTAAATCTCTGCTCCGACTCGCAGCTCCCACGCTTTTTAAATCTCTGCTCCGACTCGCAGCTCCCGCGCTTTTTAAATCTCCGACTCGCAGCTCCTGCTCTTTATAAATCTCCGACTCGCAGCTTCCGCGCTTTTTATATCTCCGCTCTGACTCGCAGCTCCTGTTCTTTTTAAATCTCCGACTCGCAGCTCCTGAGCTTTTTAAATCTCCGCTCCGACTCGCAGCTCCCGCGCTTTTTAAATCTCCGCACCGACTCGCAGCTCCCGCTCTTTTTAAATATCCGCTCCGACTCGCAGCTCCCACGCTTTTTAAATCTCCGCTCCAACTCGCAGCTCCCACGCTTTTTCAATCTCCGCTCCAACTCATAGCTCCCACGCTTTTTAAATCTCCGCTCCGACTCGCAGCTCCCGCGCTTTTTCAATCTCCGCTCCGACTCATAGTTCCCGCGCTTTTTAAATCGCCGCTCTGACTCGCAGCTCCCTCGCTTTTTAAATCTCTGCTCCGACTCGCAGCTCCTGCGTTTTTAAATCTCCGACTCGCAGCTCTCGCTCTTTTTAAATCTCTGCTCCGACTCGCAGCTCCCGCGCTTTTTAAATCTCCGACTCGCAGCTCCCGCGCTTTTTAAATCTCTGCTCCGACTCGCAGCTCCCGCTCTTTTTAAATCTCCGCTCCGACTCGCAGCTCCCGCGCTTTTTAAATCTCTGCTCCGACTCGCAGCTCCCACGCTTTTTAAATCTCTGCTCCGACTCGCAGCTCCCGCTCTTTTTAAATCTCCGCTCCGACTCTCATCTCCTGCTCTTTATAAATCTCCGACTCGCAGCTCCCGCGCTTTTTAAATCTCCGCTCCGACTCGCAGCTCCGGCTCTTTTTAAATCTCCGCTCCGACTCGCAGCTCCCGCTCTTTTTAAATCTCTGCTCCGACTCGCAGCTCCCACGCTTTTTAAATCTCTGCTCCGACTCGCAGCTCCAGCGCTTTTTAAATCTCCGACTCGCAGCACCCGCGCTTTTTAAATCTCCGCTCCGACTCGCAGCTCCCACGCTTTTTAAATCTCGGCTCTGATTCGCAGCTCCTGTTCTTTTTAAATCTCCGACTCGCAGCGCCCACGCTTTTTAAATCTCCGCTCCGACTCGCAGCTCCCGCTCTTTCTAAATCTCCGCTCCGACTCGCAGCTCCTGAACTTTTTAAATCTCCGCTCCGACTCGCAGCTCCCGCGCTTTTTAAATCTCCGCTCCGACTCGCAGCTCCCGCTCTTTCTAAATCTCCGCTCCGACTCGCAGCTCCCGCTCTTTTTAAATCTCCGCTCCGACTCACAGCTCGCTCGCTTATTAAATCTCCGCTCCGACTCGCAGCTCCCGCGCTTTTTAAATCTCCGCTCCGACTCGCAGCTCCCGCGCTCTTTAAATCTCCGCTCCGACTCGCAGCTCCTGAGCTTTTTAAATCACCGCTCCGACTCGCAGCTCCCGCGCTTTTTAAATCTCCTCTCCGACTCGCAGCTCCCGCTCTTTCTAAATCTCCGCTCCGACTTGCAGCTCCCGCGCTTTTTAAATCTCCGCTTCGACTCACAGCCCCCCCGCTTTTTAAATCTCCGCTCCGACTCGCAGCTCCCACGCTTTTTAAATCTCCGCTTCGACTCACAGCTCCCGCGCTTTTTAAATCTCCGCTCCGACTCGCAGCTCCCGCGCTTTTTAAATCTCCGACTCCCAGCTCCCGCTCTTTCTAAATCTCCGCTCCGACTCGCAGCTCCTGAGCTTTTTAAATCTCCGCTCCGACTCGCAGCTCCCGCTCTTTCTAAATCTCCGCTCCGACTCGCAGCTCCCGCTCTTTTTAAATCTCTGCTCCGACTCGCAGCTCCCTCGCTTTTTAAATCTCCGCTCTGACTCGCAGCTCCCGCTCTTTCTAAATCTCCGCTCCGACTCGCAGCTCCCGCGCTTTTTAAATCTCCGCTACGACTCGCAGCTCCCGCGCTTTTTAAATCTCCGCTCCGACTCGCAGCTCCTGAGCTTTTTAAATCTCCGCTCCGACTCGCAGCTCCTGTTCTTTTTAAATCTCCGACTCGCAGCTCCCACGCTTTTTAAATCTCCACTCCGACTCGCAGCTCCCGCGCTTTTTAAATCTCCGCTCCGACTCGCAGCTCCCGCTCTTTCTAAATCTCCACTCCGACTCGCAGCTCCCGCGCTTTTTAAATCTCCCCTCCGACTCGCAGCTCCCGCGCTTTTTAAATCTCCCCTCCGACTCGCAGCTCCCGCGCTTTTTAAATCTCCGCTTCGACTCACAGCCCCCCCGTTTTTTAAATCTCCGCTCCGACTCGCAGCTCCCACGCTTTTTAAATCTCCGCTCCGACTCGCAGCTCCCTCGCTTTTTAAATCTCCGCTCCGATTCGCAGCTCCCGCTCTTTTTAAATCTCCGCTCCGACTCGCAGCTCCCTTGCTTTTTAAATCTCCGCTCCGACTCGCAGCTCCCACGCTTTTTAAATCTCCGCTCCGACTTGCAGCTCCCACGCTTTTTAAATCTGCGCGCCGACTCTCAGCTCCCGCGCTTTTTAAATCTCCGCGCCGACTCTCAGCTCCCGCGCTTTTTAAATCTCCGCTCCGACTCGCAGCTGCCACGCTTTTTAAATCTCCGCTCCGACTCGCAGCTGCCGCGATTTTTAAATCTCCGCTCCGACTCGCAGCTCCCGCTCTTTCTAAATCTCCGCTCCGACTCGCAGCTCCCGCTCTTTTTATATCTCCGCTCCGACTCGCAGCTCCCTCGCTTTTTAAATCTCCGCTCCGACTCGCAGCTCCCTTGCTTTTTAAATCTCCGCTCCGACTCGCAGCTCCCGCTCTTTCTAAATCTCCGCTCCGACTCGCAGCTCCCGCGCTTTTTAAATCTCCGCTCCGACTCGCAGCTCCCGCGCTTTTTAAATCTCCGCTCCGACTCGCAGCTCCGGCTCTTTTTAAATCTCCGCTCCGACTCGCAGCTCCGGCTCTTTTTAAATCTCCGCTCCGACTCGCAGCTCCCTTGCTTTTTAAATCTCCGCTCCGACTCGCAGCTCCCGCTCTTTCTAAATCTCCGCTCCGACTCGCAGCTCCTGAGCTTTTTAAATCTCCGCTCCGACTCGCAGCTCCCGCGCTTTTTAAATCTCCGCTCCGACTCGCAGCTCCCGCTCTTTCTAAATCTCCGCTCCGACTCGCAGCTCCCACTCTTTTTAAATCTCTGCTCCGACTCGCAGCTCCCTCGCTTTTTAAATCTCCGCTCCGACTCGCAGCTCCCGCGCTTTTTAAATCTCCGCTCCGACTCGCAGCTCCCGCGCTTTTTAAATCTCCGCTCCGACTCGCAGCTCCTGCTCTTTATAAATCTCCGACTCGCAGCTCCCGCCCTTTTTAAATCTCCGCTCCGACTCGCAGCTCCGGCTCTTTTTAAATCTCCGCTCCGACTCGCAGCTCCCGCTCTTTTTAAATCTCTGCTCCGACTCGCAGCTCCCACGCTTTTTAAATCTCTGCTCCGACTCGCAGCTCCCGCGCTTTTTAAATCTCCGACTCGCAGCTCCTGCTCTTTATAAATCTCCGACTCGCAGCTCCCGCGCTTTTTAAATCTCCGCTCTGACTCGTAGCTCCTGTTCTTTTTAAATCTCCGACTCGCAGCTCCTGAGCTTTTTAAATCTCCGCTCCGACTCGCAGCTCCCTCGCTTTTTAAATCTCCGCACCGACTCGCAGCTCCCGCTCTTTTTAAATCTCCGCTCCGACTCGCAGCTCCCACGCTTTTTAAATCTCCGCTCCAACTCGCAGCTCCCACGCTTTTTCAATCTCCGCTCCGACTCATAGCTCCCGCGCTTTTTAAATATCCGCTCTGACTCGCAGCTCCCGCGCTTTTTCAATCTCCGCTCCAACTCATAGCTCCCACGCTTTTTAAATCTCCACTCCGACTCGCAGCTCCCGCGCTTTTTCAATCTCCGCTCCGACTCATAGTTCCCGCGCTTTTTAAATATCCGCTCTGACTCGCAGCTCCCTCGCTTTTTAAATCTCTGCTCCGACTCGCAGCTCCTGCGCTTTTTAAATCTCCGACTCACAGCTCTCGCTCTTTTTAATTCTCTGCTCCGACTCGCAGCTCCCGCGCTTTTTAAATCTCCGACTCGCAGCTCCCGCGCTTTTTAAATCTCTGCTCCGACTCGCAGCTCCCGCTCTTTTTAAACCTCCGCTCCGACTCGCAGCTCCCGCGCTTTTTAATTCTCTGCTCCGACTCGCAGCTCCCACGCTTTTTAAATCTCTGCTCCGACTCGCAGCTCCCGCTCTTTTTAAATCTCTACTCCGACTCTCAGCTCCTGCTCTTTATAAATCTCCGACTCGCATCTCCCGCCCTTTTTAAATCTCCGCTCCGACTCGCAGCTCCAGCTCTTTTTAAATCTCCGCTCCGACTCGCAGCTCCCGCTCTTTTTAAATCTCTGCTCCGACTCGCAGCTCCCACGCTTTTTAAATCTCTGCTCCGACTCGCAGCTCCCGCGCTTTTTAAATCTCCGACTCGCAGCTCCTGCTCTTTATAAATCTCCGACTCGCAGCTTCCGCGCTTTTTATATCTCCGCTCTGACTCGCAGCTCCTGTTCTTTTTAAATCTCCGACTCGCAGCTCCTGAGCTTTTTAAATCTCCGCTCCGACTCGCAGCTCCCGCGCTTTTTAAATCTCCGCACCGACTCGCAGCTCCCGCTCTTTTTAAATATCCGCTCCGACTCGCAGCTCCCACGCTTTTTAAATCTCCGCTCCAACTCGCAGCTCCCACGCTTTTTCAATCTCCGCTCCAACTCATAGCTCCCACGCTTTTTAAATCTCCGCTCCGACTCGCAGCTCCCGCGCTTTTTCAATCTCCGCTCCGACTCATAGTTCCCGCGCTTTTTAAATCGCCGCTCTGACTCGCAGCTCCCTCGCTTTTTAAATCTCTGCTCCGACTCGCAGCTCCTGCGTTTTTAAATCTCCGACTCGCAGCTCTCGCTCTTTTTAAATCTCTGCTCCGACTCGCAGCTCCCGCGCTTTTTAAATCTCCGACTCGCAGCTCCCGCGCTTTTTAAATCTCTGCTCCGACTCGCAGCTCCCGCTCTTTTTAAATCTCCGCTCCGACTCGCAGCTCCCGCGCTTTTTAAATCTCTGCTCCGACTCGCAGCTCCCACGCTTTTTAAATCTCTGCTCCGACTCGCAGCTCCCGCTCTTTTTAAATCTCCGCTCCGACTCTCATCTCCTGCTCTTTATAAATCTCCGACTCGCAGCTCCCGCGCTTTTTAAATCTCCGCTCCGACTCGCAGCTCCGGCTCTTTTTAAATCTCCGCTCCGACTCGCAGCTCCCGCTCTTTTTAAATCTCTGCTCCGACTCGCAGCTCCCACGCTTTTTAAATCTCTGCTCCGACTCGCAGCTCCAGCGCTTTTTAAATCTCCGACTCGCAGCACCCGCGCTTTTTAAATCTCCGCTCCGACTCGCAGCTCCCACGCTTTTTAAATCTCGGCTCTGATTCGCAGCTCCTGTTCTTTTTAAATCTCCGACTCGCAGCGCCCACGCTTTTTAAATCTCCGCTCCGACTCGCAGCTCCCGCTCTTTCTAAATCTCCGCTCCGACTCGCAGCTCCTGAACTTTTTAAATCTCCGCTCCGACTCGCAGCTCCCGCGCTTTTTAAATCTCCGCTCCGACTCGCAGCTCCCGCTCTTTCTAAATCTCCGCTCCGACTCGCAGCTCCCGCTCTTTTTAAATCTCCGCTCCGACTCACAGCTCGCTCGCTTATTAAATCTCCGCTCCGACTCGCAGCTCCCGCGCTTTTTAAATCTCCGCTCCGACTCGCAGCTCCCGCGCTTTTTAAATCTCCGCTCCGACTCGCAGCTCCTGAGCTTTTTAAATCACCGCTCCGACTCGCAGCTCCCGCGCTTTTTAAATCTCCTCTCCGACTCGCAGCTCCCGCTCTTTCTAAATCTCCGCTCCGACTTGCAGCTCCCGCGCTTTTTAAATCTCCGCTTCGACTCACAGCCCCCCCGCTTTTTAAATCTCCGCTCCGACTCGCAGCTCCCACGCTTTTTAAATCTCCGCTTCGACTCACAGCTCCCGCGCTTTTTAAATCTCCGCTCCGACTCGCAGCTCCCGCGCTTTTTAAATCTCCGACTCCCAGCTCCCGCTCTTTCTAAATCTCCGCTCCGACTCGCAGCTCCTGAGCTTTTTAAATCTCCGCTCCGACTCGCAGCTCCCGCTCTTTCTAAATCTCCGCTCCGACTCGCAGCTCCCGCTCTTTTTAAATCTCTGCTCCGACTCGCAGCTCCCTCGCTTTTTAAATCTCCGCTCTGACTCGCAGCTCCCGCTCTTTCTAAATCTCCGCTCCGACTCGCAGCTCCCGCGCTTTTTAAATCTCCGCTACGACTCGCAGCTCCCGCGCTTTTTAAATCTCCGCTCCGACTCGCAGCTCCTGAGCTTTTTAAATCTCCGCTCCGACTCGCAGCTCCTGTTCTTTTTAAATCTCCGACTCGCAGCTCCCACGCTTTTTAAATCTCCACTCCGACTCGCAGCTCCCGCGCTTTTTAAATCTCCGCTCCGACTCGCAGCTCCCGCTCTTTCTAAATCTCCACTCCGACTCGCAGCTCCCGCGCTTTTTAAATCTCCCCTCCGACTCGCAGCTCCCGCGCTTTTTAAATCTCCCCTCCGACTCGCAGCTCCCGCGCTTATTAAATCTCCGCTTCGACTCACAGCCCCCCCGTTTTTTAAATCTCCGCTCCGACTCGCAGCTCCCACGCTTTTTAAATCTCCGCTCCGACTCGCAGCTCCCTCGCTTTTTAAATCTCCGCTCCGATTCGCAGCTCCCGCTCTTTTTAAATCTCCGCTCCGACTCGCAGCTCCCTTGCTTTTTAAATCTCCGCTCCGACTCGCAGCTCCCACGCTTTTTAAATCTCCGCTCCGACTAGCAGCTCCCACGCTTTTTAAATCTGCGCGCCGACTCTCAGCTCCCGCGCTTTTTAAATCTCCGCGCCGACTCTCAGCTCCCGCGCTTTTTAAATCTCCGCTCCGACTCGCAGCTGCCACGCTTTTTAAATCTCCGCTCCGACTCGCAGCTGCCGCGATTTTTAAATCTCCGCTCCGACTCGCAGCTCCCGCTCTTTCTAAATCTCCGCTCCGACTCGCAGCTCCCGCTCTTTTTATATCTCCGCTCCGACTCGCAGCTCCCTCGCTTTTTAAATCTCCGCTCCGACTCGCAGCTCCCTTGCTTTTTAAATCTCCGCTCCGACTCGCAGCTCCCGCTCTTTCTAAATCTCCGCTCCGACTCGCAGCTCCCGCGCTTTTTAAATCTCCGCTCCGACTCGCAGCTCCCGCGCTTTTTAAATCTCCGCTCCGACTCGCAGCTCCGGCTCTTTTTAAATCTCCGCTCCGACTCGCAGCTCCGGCTCTTTTTAAATCTCCGCTCCGACTCGCAGCTCCCTTGCTTTTTAAATCTCCGCTCCGACTCGCAGCTCCCGCTCTTTCTAAATCTCCGCTCCGACTCGCAGCTCCTGAGCTTTTTAAATCTCCGCTCCGACTCGCAGCTCCCGCGCTTTTTAAATCTCCGCTCCGACTCGCAGCTCCCGCTCTTTCTAAATCTCCGCTCCGACTCGCAGCTCCCACTCTTTTTAAATCTCTGCTCCGACTCGCAGCTCCCTCGCTTTTTAAATCTCCGCTCCGACTCGCAGCTCCCGCGCTTTTTAAATCTCCGCTCCGACTCGCAGCTCCCGCGCTTTTTAAATCTCCGCTCCGACTCGCAGCTCCTAAGCTTTTTAAATCTCCGCTCCGACTCGCAGCTCCCGCGCTTTTTAAATCTCCGCTCCGACTCGCAGCTCCCGCTCTTTCTAAATCTCCGCTCCGACTTGCAGCTCCCGCGCTTTTTAAATCTCCGCTTCGACTCACAGCCCCCCCGCTTTTTAAATCTCCGCTCCGACTCGCAGCTCCCACGCTTTTTAAATCTCCGCTTCGACTCACAGCTCCCGCGGTTTTTAAATCTCCGCTCCGACTCGCAGCTCCCGCGCTTTTTAAATCTCCGACTCGCAGCTCCCGCTCTTTCTAAATCTCCGCTCCGACTCGCAGCTCCTGAGCTTTTTAAATCTCCGCTCCGACTCGCAGCTCCCGCGCTTTTTAAATCTCCGCTCCGACTCGCAGCTCCAGCTCTTTCTAAATCTCCGCTCCGACTCGCAGCTCCCGCTCTTTTTAAATCTCCGCTCCGACTCGCAGCTCCCTCGCTTTTTAAATCTCCGCTCTGACTCGCAGCTCCCGCTCTTTCTAAATCTCCGCTCCGACTCGCAGCTCCCGCTCGTTTTAAATCTCCGCTCCGACTCTCAGCTCCTGCTCTTTAAATATCTCCGACTCGCAGCTCCCGCGCTTTTTAAATCACCGCTCCGACTCGCAGCTCCGGCTCTTTTTAAATCTCCGCTCCGACTCGCAGCTCCCACTCTTTTTAAATCTCTGCTCCGACTCGCAGCTCCCACGCTTTTTAAATCTCTGCTCCGACTCGCAGCTCCCGCGCTTTTTAAATCTCCGACTCGCAGCTCCCGCGCTTTTTAAATCTCCGCTCCGACTCGCAGCTCCTGCTCTTTATAAATCTCCGACTCGCAGCTCCCGAGCTTTTTAAATCTCCGCTCCGACTCGCAGCTCCTGTTCTTTTTAAATCTCCGACTCGCAGCTCCCGCGCTTTTTAAATCTCCGACTCGCAGCTCCCGCGCTTTTTAAATCTCTGCTCCGACTCGCAGCTCCCGCTCTTTTTAAATCTCCGCTCCGACTCGCAGCTCCCGCGCTTTTTAAATCTCTGCTCCGACTCGCAGCTCCCACGCTTTTTAAATCTCTGCTCCGACTCGCAGCTCCCGCTCTTTTTAAATCTCTACTCCGACTCTCAGCTCCTGCTCTTTATAAATCTCCGACTCGCAGCTCCCGCCCTTTTTAAATCTCCGCTCCGTCTCGCAGCTCCGGCTCTTTTTAAATCTCCGCTCCGACTCGCAGCTCCCGCTCTTTTTAAATCTCTGCTCCGACTCGCAGCTCCCACGCTTTTTAAATCTCTGCTCCGACTCGCAGCTCCCGCGCTTTTTAAATCTCCGACTCGCAGCTCCTGCTCTTTATAAATCTCCGACTCGCAGCTCCCGCGCTTTTTAAATCTCCGCTCTGACTCGTAGCTCCTGTTCTTTTTAAATCTCCGACTCGCAGCTCCTGAGCTTTTTAAATCTCCGCTCCGACTCGCAGCTCCCGCGCTTTTTAAATCTCCGCACCGACTCGCAGCTCCCGCTCTTTTTAAATCTCCGCTCCGACTCGCAGCTCCCACGCTTTTTAAATCTCCGCTCCAACTCGCAGCTCCCACGCTTTTTCAATCTCCGCTCCGACTCATAGCTCCCGCGCTTTTTAAATATCCGCTCTGACTCGCAGCTCCCGCGCTTTTTCAATCTCCGCTCCAACTCATAGCTCCCACGCTTTTTAAATCTCCGCTCCGACTCGCAGCTCCCGCGCTTTTTCAATCTCCGCTCCGACTCATAGTTCCCGCGCTTTTTAAATATCCGCTCTGACTCGCAGCTCCCTCGCTTTTTAAATCTCTGCTCCGACTCGCAGCTCCTGCGCTTTTTAAATCTCCGACTCGCAGCTCTCGCTCTTTTTAATTCTCTGCTCCGACTCGCAGCTCCCGCGCTTTTTAAATCTCCGACTCGCAGCTCCCGCGCTTTTTAAATCTCTGCTCCGACTCGCAGCTCCCGCTCTTTTTAAATCTCCGCTCCGACTCGCAGCTCCCGTGCTTTTTAATTCTCTGCTCCGACTCGCAGCTCCCACTCTTTTTAAATCTCTGCTCCGACTCGCAGCTCCCGCTCTTTTTAAATCTCTACTCCGACTCTCAGCTCCTGCTCTTTATAAATCTCCGACTCGCAGCTCCCGCCCTTTTTAAATCTCCGCTCCGACTCGCAGCTCCAGCTCTTTTTAAATCTCTGCTCCGACTCGCAGCTCCCGCTCTTTTTAAATCTCCGCTCCGACTCGCAGCTCCTGCGCTTTTTAAATCTCCGACTCGCAGCTCCCGCTCTTTTTAAATCTCTGCTCCGACTCGCAGCTCCCGCGCTTTTTAAATCTCCGACTCGCAGCTCCCGCGCTTTTTAAATCTCTGCTCCGACTCGCAGCTCCCGCTCTTTTTAAATCTCCGCTCCGACTCGCAGCTCCCGCGCTTTTTAAATCTCTGCTCCGACTCGCAGCTCCCACGCTTTTTAAATCTCTGCTCCGACTCGCAGCTCCCGCTCGTTTTAAATCTCCGCTCCGACTCTCAGCTCCTGCTCTTTAAATATCTCCGACTCGCAGCTCCCGCGCTTTTTAAATCACCGCTCCGACTCGCAGCTCCGGCTCTTTTTAAATCTCCGCTCCGACTCGCAGCTCCCACTCTTTTTAAATCTCTGCTCCGACTCGCAGCTCCCACGCTTTTTAAATCTCCGCTCTGACTCGCAGCTCCCGCTCTTTCTAAATCTCCGCTCCGACTCGCAGCTCCCACGCTTTTTAAATCTCGGCTCTGATTCGCAGCTCCTGTTCTTTTTAAATCTCCGACTCGCAGCTCCCACGCTTTTTATATCTCCGCTCTGACTCGCAGCTCCTGTTCTTTTTAAATCTCCGACTCGCAGCTCCTGAGCTTTTTAAATCTCCGCTCCGACTCGCAGCTCCCGCGCTTTTTAAATCTCCGCACCGACTCGCAGCTCCCGCTCTTTTTAAATCTCCGCTCCGACTCGCAGCTCCCACGCTTTTTAAATCTCCGCTCCAACTCGCAGCTCCCACGCTTTTTCAATCTCCGCTCCGACTCATAGCTCCCGCGCTTTTTAAATATCCGCTCTGACTCGCAGCTCCCGCGCTTTTTCAATCTCCGCTCCAACTCATAGCTCCCACGCTTTTTAAATCTCCGCTCCGACTCGCAGCTCCCGCGCTTTTTCAATCTCCGCTCCGACTCATAGTTCCCGCGCTTTTTAAATATCCGCTCTGACTCGCAGCTCCCTCGCTTTTTAAATCTCTGCTCCGACTCGCAGCTCCTGCCCTTTTTAAATCTCCGACTCGCAGCTCTCGCTCTTTTTAATTCTCTGCTCCGACTCGCAGCTCCCGCGCTTTTTAAATCTCCGACTCGCAGCTCCCGCGCTTTTTAAATCTCTGCTCCGACTCGCAGCTCCTGCTCTTTTTAAATCTCCGCTCCGACTCGCAGCTCCCGCGCTTTTTAATTCTCTGCTCCGACTCGCAGCTCCCACGCTTTTTAAATCTCTGCTCCGACTCGCAGCTCCCGCTCTTTTTAAATCTCTACTCCGACTCTCAGCTCCTGCTCTTTATAAATCTCCGACTCGCAGCTCCCGCCCTTTTTAAATCTCCGCTCCGACTCGCAGCTCCAGCTCTTTTTAAATCTCTGCTCCGACTCGCAGCTCCCGCTCTTTTTAAATCTCCGCTCCGACTCGCAGCTCCTGCGCTTTTTAAATCTCCGACTCGCAGCTCCCGCTCTTTTTAAATCTCTGCTCCGACTCGCAGCTCCCGCGCTTTTTAAATCTCCGACTCGCAGCTCCCGCGCTTTTTAAATCTCTGCTCCGACTCGCAGCTCCCGCTCTTTTTAAATCTCCGCTCCGACTCGCAGCTCCCGCGCTTTTTAAATCTCTGCTCCGACTCGCAGCTCCCACGCTTTTTAAATCTCTGCTCCGACTCGCAGCTCCCGCTCGTTTTAAATCTCCGCTCCGACTCTCAGCTCCTGCTCTTTAAATATCTCCGACTCGCAGCTCCCGCGCTTTTTAAATCACCGCTCCGACTCGCAGCTCCGGCTCTTTTTAAATCTCCGCTCCGACTCGCAGCTCCCACTCTTTTTAAATCTCTGCTCCGACTCGCAGCTCCCACGCTTTTTAAATCTCCGCTCTGACTCGCAGCTCCCGCTCTTTCTAAATCTCCGCTCCGACTCGCAGCTCCCACGCTTTTTAAATCTCGGCTCTGATTCGCAGCTCCTGTTCTTTTTAAATCTCCGACTCGCAGCTCCCACGCTTTTTATATCTCCGCTCTGACTCGCAGCTCCTGTTCTTTTTAAATCTCCGACTCGCAGCTCCTGAGCTTTTTAAATCTCCGCTCCGACTCGCAGCTCCCGCGCTTTTTAAATCTCCGCACCGACTCGCAGCTCCCGCTCTTTTTAAATCTCCGCTCCGACTCGCAGCTCCTGAGCTTTTTAAATCTCCGCTCCGACTCGCAGCTCCCGCGCTTTTTAAATCTCCGCACCGACTCGCAGCTCCCGCTCTTTTTAAATCTCCGCACCGACTCGCAGCTCCCGCTCTTTTTAAATCTCCGCTCCGACTCATAGCTCCCGCGCTTTTTAAATATCCGCTCTGACTCGCAGCTCCCGCGCTTTTTCAATCTCCGCTCCAACTCATAGCTCCCACGCTTTTTAAATCTCCGCTCCGACTCGCAGCTCCCGCGCTTTTTCAATCTCCGCTCCGACTCATAGTTCCCGCGCTTTTTAAATATCCGCTCTGACTCGCAGCTCCCTCGCTTTTTAAATCTCTGCTCCGACTCGCAGCTCCTGCGCTTTTTAAATCTCCGACTCGCAGCTCTCGCTCTTTTTAAATCTCTGCTCCGACTCGCAGCTCCCGCGCTTTTTAAATCTCCGACTCGCAGCTCCCGCGCTTTTTAAATCTCTGCTCCGACTCGCAGCTCCCGCTCTTTTTAAATCTCCGCTCCGACTCGCAGCTCCCGCGCTTTTTAAATCTCTGCTCCGACTCGCAGCTCCCACGCTTTTTAAATCTCTGCTCCGACTCGCAGCTCCCGCTCTTTTTAAATCTCCGCTCCGACTCTCATCTCCTGCTCTTTATAAATCTCCGACTCGCAGCTCCCGCGCTTTTTAAATCTCCGCTCCGACTCGCAGCTCCGGCTCTTTTTAAATCTCCGCTCCGACTCGCAGCTCCCGCTCTTTTTAAATCTCTGCTCCGACTCGCAGCTCCCACGCTTTTTAAATCTCTGCTCCGACTCGCAGCTCCCGCGCTTTTTAAATCTCCGACTCGCAGCACCCGCGCTTTTTAAATCTCCGCTCCGACTCGCAGCTCCCACGCTTTTTAAATCTCGGCTCTGATTCGCAGCTCCTGTTCTTTTTAAATCTCCGACTCGCAGCTCCCACGCTTTTTAAATCTCCGCTCCGACTCTCAGCTCCCGCTCTTTCTAAATCTCCGCTCCGACTCGCAGCTCCTGAACTTTTTAAATCTCCGCTCCGACTCGCAGCTCCCGCGCTTTTTAAATCTCCGCTCCGACTCGCAGCTCCCGCTCTTTCTAAATCTCCGCTCCGACTCGCAGCTCCCGCTCTTTTTAAATCTCCGCTCCGACTCGCAGCTCCCGCGCTTTTTAAATCTCCGCTCCGACTCGCAGCTCCCGCTCTTTTTAAATCTCCGCTCCGACTCGCAGCTCCTGAGCTTTTTAAATCACCGCTCCGACTCGCAGCTCCCGCGCTTTTTAAATCTCCTCTCCGACTCGCAGCTCCCGCTCTTTCTAAATCTCCGCTCCGACTTGCAGCTCCCGCGCTTTTTAAATCTCCGCTTCGACTCACAGCCCCCCCGCTTTTTAAATCTCCGCTCCGACTCGCAGCTCCCACGCTTTTTAAATCTCCGCTTCGACTCACAGCTCCCGCGCTTTTTAAATCTCCGCTCCGACTCGCAGCTCCCGCGCTTTTTAAATCTCCGACTCCCAGCTCCCGCTCTTTCTAAATCTCCGCTCCGACTCGCAGCTCCTGAGCTTTTTAAATCTCCGCTCCGACTCGCAGCTCCCGCTCTTTCTAAATCTCCGCTCCGACTCGCAGCTCCCGCTCTTTTTAAATCTCTGCTCCGACTCGCAGCTCCCTCGCTTTTTAAATCTCCGCTCTGACTCGCAGCTCCCGCTCTTTCTAAATCTCCGCTCCGACTCGCAGCTCCCGCGCTTTTTAAATCTCCGCTACGACTCGCAGCTCCCGCGCTTTTTAAATCTCCGCTCCGACTCGCAGCTCCTGAGCTTTTTAAATCTCCGCTCCGACTCGCAGCTCCTGTTCTTTTTAAATCTCCGACTCGCAGCTCCCACGCTTTTTAAATCTCCACTCCGACTCGCAGCTCCCGCGCTTTTTAAATCTCCGCTCCGACTCGCAGCTCCCGCTCTTTCTAAATCTCCACTCCGACTCGCAGCTCCCGCGCTTTTTAAATCTCCCCTCCGACTCGCAGCTCCCGCGCTTTTTAAATCTCCCCTCCGACTCGCAGCTCCCGCGCTTTTTAAATCTCCGCTTCGACTCACAGCCCCCCCGTTTTTTAAATCTCCGCTCCGACTCGCAGCTCCCACGCTTTTTAAATCTCCGCTTCGACTCACAGATCCCTTGCTTTTTAAATCTCCGCTCCGACTCGCAGCTCCCGCGCTTTTTAAATCTCCGCTCTGACTCACAGCTCCCACGCTTTTTAAATCTCCGCTCCGACTCGCAGCTCCCTCGCTTTTTAAATCTCCGCTCCGATTCGCAGCTCCCGCTCTTTTTAAATCTCCGCTCCGACTCGCAGCTCCCACGCTTTTTAAATCTCCGCTCCGACTCACAGCTCCCGCGCTTTTTAAATCTCCGCTCCGACTCATAGCTCCCGCGCTTTTTAAATCTCCGCTCCGACTCGCAGCTCCTGAGCTTTTTAAATCTCCGCTCCGACTCGCAGCTCCCTTGCTTTTTAAATCTCCGCTCCGACTCATAGCTCCCGCTCTTTTTAAATCTCCGCTCCGACTCGCAGCTCCCTTGCTTTTTAAATCTCCGCTCCGACTCGCAGCTCCCACGCTTTTTAAATCTCCGCTCCGACTCGCAGCTCCCACGCTTTTTAAATCTCCGCGCCGACTCTCAGCTCCCGCGCTTTTTAAATCTCCGCGCCGACTCTCAGCTCCCGCGCTTTTTAAATCTCCGCTCCGACTCGCAGCTGCCACGCTTTTTAAATCTCCGCTCCGACTCGCAGCTGCCGCGATTTTTAAATCTCCGCTCCGACTCGCAGCTCCCGCTCTTTCTAAATCTCCGCTCCGACTCGCAGCTCCCGCTCTTTTTATATCTCCGCTCCGACTCGCAGCTCCCTCGCTTTTTAAATCTCCGCTCCGACTCGCAGCTCCCTTGCTTTTTAAATCTCCGCTCCGACTCGCAGCTCCCGCTCTTTCTAAATCTCCGCTCCGACTCGCAGCTCCTGCGCTTTTTAAATCTCCGCTCCGACTCGCAGCTCCCGCGCTTTTTAAATCTCCGCTCCGACTCGCAGCTCCGGCTCTTTTTAAATCTCCGCTCCGACTCGCAGCTCCGGCTCTTTTTAAATCTCCGCTCCGACTCGCAGCTCCCTTGCTTTTTAAATCTCCGCTCCGACTCGCAGCTCCCGCTCTTTCTAAATCTCCGCTCCGACTCGCAGCTCCCGAGCTTTTTAAATCTCCGCTCCGACTCGCAGCTCCCGCGCTTTTTAAATCTCCGCTCCGACTCGCAGCTCCCGCTCTTTCTAAATCTCCGCTCCGACTCGCAGCTCCCGCTCTTTTTAAATCTCCGCTCCGACTCGCAGCTCCCTCGCTTTTTAAATCTCCGCTCCGACTCGCAGCTCCTAAGCTTTTTAAATCTCCGCTCCGACTCGCAGCTCCCGCGCTTTTTAAATCTCCGGTCCGACTCGCAGCTCCCGCTCTTTCTAAATCTCCGCTCCGACTTGCAGCTCCCGCGCTTTTTAAATCTCCGCTTCGACTCACAGCCCCCCCGCTTTTTAAATCTCCGCTCCGACTCGCAGCTCCCACGCTTTTTAAATCTCCGCTTCGACTCACAGCTCCCGCGCTTTTTAAATCTCCGCTCCGACTCGCAGCTCCCGCGCTTTTTAAATCTCCGACTCGCAGCTCCCGCTCTTTCTAAATCTCCGCTCCGACTCGCAGCTCCTGAGCTTTTTAAATCTCCGCTCTGACTCGCAGCTCCCGCGCTTTTTAAATCTCCGCTCCGACTCGCAGCTCCAGCTCTTTCTAAATCTCCGCTCCGACTCGCAGCTCCCGCTCTTTTTAAATCTCCGCTCCGACTCGCAGCTCCCTCGCTTTTTAAATCTCCGCTCTGACTCGCAGCTCCCGCTCTTTCTAAATCTCCGCTCCGACTCGCAGCTCCCGCGCTTTTTAAATCTCCGCTCCGACTCGCAGCTCCCGCGCTTTTTAAATCTCCGCTCCGACTCGCAGCTCCTGAGCTTTTTAAATCTCCGCTCCGACTCGCAGCTCCCACGCTTTTTAAATCTCGGCTCTGATTCGCAGCTCCTGTTCTTTTTAAATCTCCGACTCGCAGCTCCCACGCTTTTTAAATCTCCGCTCCGACTCGCAGCTCCCGCTCTTTCTAAATCTCCACTCCGACTCGCAGCTCCCTTGCTTTTTAAATCTCCGCTCCGACTCGCAGCTCCCACGCTTTTTAAATCTCCGCTTCGACTCACAGCCCCCCCGCTTTTTAAATCTCCGCTCCGACTCGCAGCTCCCACGCTTTTTAAATCTCCGCTTCGACTCACAGCCCCCCCGCTTTTTAAATCTCCGCTCCGACTCGCAGCTCCCACGCTTTTTAAATCTCCGCTCCGACTCGCAGCTCCCTCGCTTTTTAAATCTCCGCTCCGATTCGCAGCTCTCGCTCTTTTTAAATCTCCGCTCCGACTCGCAGCTCCCACGCTTTTTAAATCTCTGCTCCGACTCGCAGCTCCCACGCTTTTTAAATCTCCGCTCCGACTCGCAGCTCCTGAGCTTTTTAAATCTCCGCTCCGACTCGCAGCTCCCGCTCTTTTTAAATCTCCGCTCCGACTCGCAGCTCTCGCTCTTTTTAAATCTCCGCTTCGACTCACAGCTCCCGCGCTTTTTAAATCTCCGCTCCGATTCGCAGCTCCCGCGCTTTTTAAATCTCCGACTCGCAGCTCCCGCGCTTTTTAAATCTCCGCTCCGACTCGCAGCTCCCTCGCTTTTTAAATCTCCGCTCCGACTCGCAGCTCCGGCTCTTTTTAAATCTCCGCTCCGACTCGCAGCTCCCGCTCTTTCTAAATCTCCGCTCCGACTCGCAGCTCCCACGCTTTTTAAATCTCCGCTCCGACTCGCTGCTCCTGAGCTTTTTAAATCTCCGCTCCGATTCGCAGCTCCCGCTCTTTTTAAATCTCCGCCCCGACTCGCAGCTCCCGCGCTTTTTAAATCTCCGCTCCGACTCGCAGCTCCCGCTCTTTCTAAATCTCCGCTCCGACTCGCAGCTCCTGAGCTTTTTAAATCTCCGCTCCGACTCGCAGCTCCCACGCTTTTTAAATCTCCGCTCCGACTCGCAGCTCCCACGCTTTTTAAATCTCTGCTCCGACTCGCAGCTCCCGCTCTTTCTAAATCTCCGCTCCGACTCGCAGCTCCCACGCTTTTTAAATCTCCGCTCCGACTCGCAGCTCCCGCTCTTTCTAAATCTCCGCTCCGACTCGCAGCTCCTGAGCTTTTTTAATCTCCGCTCCGACTCGCAGCTCCTGAGCTTTTTAAATCTCCGCTCCGACTCGCAGCTCCTGAGCTTTTTAAATCTCCGCTCCGACTCGCAGCTCTCGCTCTTTCTAAATCTCCGCTCCGACTCGCAGCTCCTGAGCTTTTTAAATCTCCGTTCCGACTCGCAGCTCCTGAGCTTTTTAAATCTCCGCTCCGACTCTCAGCTCCCTTGCTTTTTAAATCTCCGCTCCGACTCGCAGCTCCCGCTCTTTCTAAGTCTCCGCTCTGACTCGCAGCTCCCACGCTTTTTAAATCTCCGCTCCGACTCGCAGCTCCCGCGCTTTTTAAATCTCCGCTCCGACTCGCAGCTCCCGATCTTTCTAAATCTCCGCTCCGACTCGCAGCTCCTGAGCTTTTTAAATCTCCGCTCCGACTCGCAGCTCCCGCGGTTTTTAAATCTCCGCTCCGACTCGCAGCTCCCGCGCTCAACCGATCGCCGATCACTTTCCACCTGGACACTGGCGCCTCCACCAACCTCATAGCATGGTCAGCCTTCTTCGCCATGAAGGTCAGACCACTAATCCGGCCGTCTCGGTGCAGGATGGTCGACTGCAACGGGAACGTTATCCCGGTTATGGGATCCTGCCAGCTCCAGGTGACACACAAAACATACACGGCCACACTCTCGTTCGAGATAGTTGGCTCATCGAAGGACTCCCTGCTGGGCGCACAGGCATGCAAGGCTCTCCACCTTGTGCAACGAATTCTCTCTCTCTCTCCAGACGGCACATCTGACTTCCCGGATGTAGAGTTCTACGCACAGCTCCAATCGCTCCTCGCCCACAACCAGGAGGCATTCGAGGGCATGGGAACACTGCCATACACCTACCGAATTCGCCTCAAACCGGACGCCATCCCGGTCATTCACGCACCTCGCAGAGTCCCTGCGCCACTTAAAGACCGCCTCAAGCAGCAGCTGCAGGATCTCCAGGACCAAGGGGTCCTATCCAGGGTCACGGAGCCCACGCCATGGATCAACTCCATGGTGTGTGTCAAGAAGCCCTCTGGCGAGCTCCGTATCCGTATTGACCCCAAAGACCTCAATAATAATATTATGAGGGAACATTATCCCATACCCAAACGGGAGGAGATCACCAGTGAAATGGCCCAGGCGAAAATATTTACCAAACTGGATGCTTCTAAGGGGTTTTGGCAGATCCAACGTGATCCCTCCAGCCGAAAGCTATGCGCCTTCAACACCCCTTTCGGCAGGTCCTGCTACAACCGGATGCCATTTGGCATCGTCTCAGCATCCGAGGTCTTCCATAGGATCATGGAGCAGATGATGAAAGGCATCGAAGGGGTGCGCGTATATGTGGACGCTGTCATCATCTGATCCACCGCAGGAGCACATACATCGTCTCCAACGCGTTTTTGCCCGCATACAGGAAAACGGCCTGCGCCTCAACCGAGCCAAGTGTTCCTTTGGCCAGACCGAGTTGAAGTTCCTGGGGGACCATATATCCCGGTCAGGGGTCCGTCCGGATGCAGACAAGGTGAGCGCCATCACAGCCATGCCACAGCCGGCCGACAAGAAGGCTGTCCTACGCTTCCTTGGCATGGTCAACTTCCTGGGGAAGTTCATTCCCAACCTTGCCTCCCACACGACGACTCTGCGCCACCTCGTCAGAAAATCCACACAGTTCCAGTGGCAACACACACACCAGCTGGAATGGGAGGAGCTCAAACGCAAACTCACTACAGCACCGGTATTGGCGATCTTTGACACATCTCGTGCCACCAAAATCTCGACTGATGCCAGTCCGGCATTGGGGCAGTACTCCTGCAGAGGGATGACACGGCACCATGGGCCCCGGTTGCCTATGCATCGCGAGCCATGACCCCCACAGAGCAGCGCTACGCGCAGATCGAAAAGGAGTGCCTGGGCTTGCTAACCGGTTTCGACAAGTTCCACGATTACGTCTATGGTCTTCCACGGTTCACTGTCGAAACTGACCACCGCCCCCTGGTCAACATAATAAACAAGGACCTGAACGAGATGACCCCTCGCCTCCAGCGCATCCTACTTAAACTCAGGCGGTACGACTTCCAACTGGTCTACACCCCAGGGAAGGACCTCATCGTTGCCAATGCCCGCTCCAGAGCAGTGAGCACGCCGCCAGATGCGGAGGGGTTTGTATGTCAGGTCGAGGCACAGGTGGCTTTCACATCGGCAAATGTGCCGGCTGACGACTCCAGTCTGACCCGTATCCGCCGAGAGACAGCGGCCGACCCCCTTTTACAGCGAGTGATGTGCCACATGATGGGAGGATGGCTCAAAGGGCAGTGCCCGCAGTTCTACAATGTCCGAGACGACCTGGCTGTCATTGATGGGATCCTTCTGAAGCTGGACCGGATTGTGATTCCGCACAGTATGCGCCAGCTGGTTCTCGACCAACTACACGAAGGCCACTTGGGGGTCGAGAAGTGCAGACGGAGGGCCCGAGAGGCGGTATACTGGCCGGGCATCAGTGACGATATTGCCAACATGGTGCTCAACTGTACAACCTGCCAAAGGTTTCAGCCGGCGCAACCTCCTGAGACGCTTCTGCCCCATGAGCTGGTGACGTCCCCCTGGGCGAAGGTGGGTGTCGACCTGTTTCACGCGCTCGGCAGGGACTATGTCATCATAGTTGACTACTTCTCAAACTACCCAGAAGTCATACGCCTGCACGATTTGACATCGTCTGCTGTCATCAGGGCCTGCAAAGACACCTTTGCTCGCCACGGCATTCCGATGACTGTCATGTCGGACAACGGGCCCTGTTTTGCCAGCCATGAATGGTCGTCCTTTGCTGCCTCGTGTGGCTTCACACACGTGACGTCCAGCCCTCTGCATCCCCAGTCCAATGGAAAGGCAGAGAAGGGCATTCACATTGCCAAGCGGCTCCTCTGCAAGGCTGCTGCTGCCGGGTCGGACTTCTACCTCACCCTGCTGGCCTATCGCTCGGCCCCACTAGCCACTGGTCTCTCACCAGCACAGCTGCTGATGCGTCGCGCCCTCAGAACCACTGTGCCTTCCATCCTGGCACCAACAATAGACCATGCTCCGGTACTGCACAGGATGCAACTGCAGCACGGTCGCCAGAAGAGGTCATATGACACGCGGGCCCCTGGAGACGACGTCTGCATCCACCTACCAGAAGGTGGCTGGTCAGCACCTGCCGAAGTTCTCCGACACGTGGCTCCCCGCTCGTTCCTGGTTCGCATGCCTGATGGATCCGTGCGTAGGCGCAATCGCCGGGCTCTTCGCCTACTTCCACGCTCGCAACGGGACCCTACACAGACGCCGTGTCCTCCCGTGGTTCCTGATAGCGACTTCGTGGAGCTGCCATATACCATGCCCCTTCTGTCGCCGCCCGTGGCCAGGCTCGCACCTCAGCCGTTGGTTCCCGACCCACCCTTGAGGCGGTCAACCCGAATTCGTCGCCCACCTACTAGACTGGACTTATGAGACTGTTTACACGTTGAACTCATGCAACCACCTTTTTAACATGTCTATGTTCTTCTCGTTACAGGGATTTGTTTGATCGTTCCACATTTCCACGTTTTCTTTTTGTTATGGTACAACCTCATTAGTATGTCACACCGACATCGCCCCTTGTATATAGTTAAGCCCCATGTACATGGTGTAAATATTACACACACACACATTTAGCTGCACATTTCTATTTATAACCACGTAGGCACAAAACCTTGTAAAAAAGGGAGGATGTCATGATATTCAAGTGAACATCACAGCACATACACACATACATAATGATAGACAGAGCAATGGACCAATTAGCACACAACACGACAGCCAATCACAGACAAGAGCATACACAGTACAAAACAAGAAACACGACACTTCCTGGGCAGTCCATCAGGAGACGGCACAGGGAAGGACCTCAAAGCCAGACACTCACACAGTCACCACGAGCTGAGTACCAAGTTTGTTATATAAATAGTTTAAAGGAATAAAACTGCGTTGTACCAATCGCAACCGTGTTGGTTCCTCTGTATCTCAGAGCATCCAACACTTCAAGCAGGAGAGGAGTATTAATCCCAAGTGTATGTACACCGATTGGGAGAGGCGTATTAATCCTGAGTGTGTGTACACAGAGTGGGAGGCGTATTAATCGCAAGCATGTACACACAGAGTGGGAGAGGGGTATTAATTGCAAGTGTGTGTACAGAGTGGTAGAAGAGTATTAATCCTGAGTGTGTATGCACAGAGTGGGAGCAGAATCTCTGTCCTATGTTTGTACTCACTCATTGCAACTGAATCAAATCAAAACTACATAGGTTTGGTTCTAAACAGCGGAGCTGGGGTGAGTTAGGAGCTGAAAGGCCGGTGATGCTCCCCAGCTCTGGCAGCATCTGTAGACAGAGGAACAGAGTAACGCTTGACATCGGAAATGACCACCTTATAGAACATAGAACACAGAACATACAGTGCAGAAGGAGGCCATTCGGCCATCGAGTCTGCACCGACCCACTTAAGCCCTCACTTCCACCCTATCCCCGTAACCCAATAACCCCTCCTAACCTTTTTTTTTGGTCGCTAAGGACAATTTAACATAGAACATAGAACATAGAAAATACAGCTCAGAACAGGCCCTTCGGCCCACGATGTTGTGCTGAACCTTTGTCCTAGATTAATCATAGATTATCATAGAATTCACAGTGCGGAAGGAGGCCATTCGGCCCTTTGAGTCTGCACCGGCTCTTGGAAAGAGCACCGCACCCAAACTCAATTTAGCGTTGCCAATCCACCTAACCTGCACGTCTTTGGACTGTGGGAGGAAACCGGAGCCCCCGGAGGAAACCCACGCAGACACGGGGAGAACGTGCAGACTCCGCACAGACAGTGACCCAAGTCGGGAATCGAACCCGGGACCCTGGCGCTGTGAAGCCACAGTGCTAACCACTGTGCTACGTGCAGCCGTGAAAGTGATGAGGGACCTGTGAGCGGGATCTCACTGATAGAAATGGTCGATGCCAGATTGGACTGAGCTCGCCCTTCCTCTGCTCTTTCTGCAGAAGCAGTCTGTGTGTTAATGATGATGAGGTGAGGAGAGAGGCTGATGATCAGATTGATAATCCGGATCCCACTGGCAGCACCGTTTACTGCCGTACACCGAAGGCTCCAGACAACGGCTCCCTGAGGGTAAGGCCACCTCTCCGGATGGACTGGCAATATTGTGATCACAGCAAACATAGCCCAGAATATAAAAGCAAAATCCTGCGGGTGCTGGAAACCTGCAATAAATACAAAATGCTGGGTGGAGACAGAGTCAGCGGGTCTGACAGCTTTGAGGGGAGAGAAACAGTGTTCTCGTATTGAGTCTGTGTCTCTCTCGTTCAGAGCTGGATGGTGTTGAGAGATGTTGGAGCTGCATTCATCCAGGCAAGTGGGGAATATGAGGCAAGATTGGGCCAACTGGACCTGTATCCACTGGAATGAGAGGGGGACAGTGTCACGGACAGTGTCAGAGACAGCGTCAGGGACAGTGTCAGAGACAGTGTCAGGGACAGTGTCAGAGACAGTGTCAGGGACAGTGTCAGAGACAGTGCGATTGAATGAGAAAAACAAATTCATTCTCGTTGTCCAGAATCTCAGAGACTACCACTGCTCTCCAAACATTGGGGTTTTCCTCAGAGTCCGTAGGAGAGATGGAGAAAGAGACTGGTCACTGTGATTAGTTAACAGGAACATCATTATGCAAGATCTCCTCAGACAGCACCTTCCAAACCCACGACCACTCCCATCTAGAAGAACAAGAGCAGCAGGTACCTGGGAACCCCACCCCCTGGAGGCTCCCCTCCGAGTCACTCACCACCCGGACTGGGAAATATATCGGCCGTTCCTTCACTGTCGCCGGGGCAACATCCTGGAACTCCCTCCCTAACAGCACAGTGGGTGCACCTACACCTCAGGGACTGCAGCGGTTCAAGAAGGCAGCTCACCCCCACCTTCTGAAGGGGCAATTAGCAATGGGCAATAAATGCTGGGCTAACCAGCGACGCTCCTATCCCTTAAACGTATTTATTAAAGAAGTACCAAATTACAGACAAGTATTTCCTGCTAAGTCATGTTTCTATGGTGTGAGCGGGTTTGTTTAACACTCTGTTACAGGTCAACAAACGTCGTTACGAGGTGGCAGAAATGCTGGAGGTTACTTGTTTCTCGGGCTTTGAGCTGACTGGGTATCAATTCTACCGTTGCCTTCCTGATGGTAGCTGGCACAAGGAGGACGTGGAGTGTCAACGTGAGGTTCCTCTTGTAGTGACCTGTTCTCAAATCCCTCCGCGGTCTCACCCCTCCCTATCTCTGCACCCCAGCACCCCCCCCACACCCCCTCCCCCCTCCGCGATATCAACGCTCCTCTAATTCTGGCCTCTTGAGCATCCCCTATTTGAATTGCCCCGCCAGTGGCGACCCTGCCTTCAGCTACCTGGGCACCAAGCTCTGGAATTCCCTCCCCTCAACCTCTCCCTCGAAAAGACACTTCTCAAAACCTACCCCTTTCACCAAGCTTTTGGTCATTTGACATAATACCTCTTCTGTGGCTCACTGTCAGACTTTGCTTCACAATACACCTGTGAGGTGTTGGGCTACTGTGCTAAACACGCGATAAAAATATAAATGGTGTGTGTTTGGTTCAAATCCAACCGACTTCTCATTCCCGGCTGGTACTGTAGACCAAGTGGTCACGTGAGAAAGATGTCACATGACGGGAGGCGTGAATTATCCCCCAGAGCGCAAGTGAACAGGTAATAATAATAATCTTTTATTATTGTCGCAAGTAGTTACTGTGAACGAAGTTACTGTGAAAATCCCCTAGTCTCCACACTCCGGCGCCTGTTCGGGTACACAGAGGGAGAATTCAGAATGTCCAATTCACCTAACAGCACGTCTTTCAGGATTTGTGGGTGGAAATCGGAGCACCCGGAGGAAACCCACGCAGACACGGGGAGAACGTGCAGACTCCGCACAGACAGTGACCCAAGCCGGGAATCGAACCCGGGACCCTGCCGCTGTGAAGCAACAGTGCTAACCACTGTGCTACCACCAGCTGCTAAGCTAGTGAATGAACTACCTGGTTGAAAGTCTTTGCTGTCAGTGTTTCGGGAACCCAACACGTTTACCTGGTGTCAGATGTTGTCAGTTTGGCACAAGGACTTTGCTGCATGGGCCCTCTCTCTTGTGGATAATTGAGAAAGGTCCCGGAAGGAGCGGCGTATTTACTGCACTCTCAAAAACATACACGCGGATGCTCCATTAAACTTAACGGGCCCCGAGGCCATTGAAAATTTTGAGTTGATTGTTTTCCAAACAGAGGAGGGAAAGGAAAACCCTGAAATAATCTTGAATAATTTAGAGAACAATCAGTTCATGGTAAACATAACCCCTGATAGACGTGCCTTCAATTCAGTGAACCAACGAACAGATGAATCAATACAATCTTACATGGCCACCCCATAAATATTGACAAAGAAATATGCATTGGGAACTCTCAGTGAAGACACCATCGGGGATTGAGTAGTTTGCGGTAAATATAGTGATTTAGTCTGCAAGCAGCTATAGGGCAGCTGTAGGGCAGCTACAGGGGCAGCACGGTAGCGTTGTGGATAGCACAGTCGCTTCACAGCTCCAGCGTCCTAGGTTCGATTCCGGCTTGGGTCACTGTCTGTGCGGAGTCTGCACATCCTCCCCGTGTGTGCGTGGGTTTCCTCCGGGTGCTCCGGTTTCCTCCCACAGTCCAAAGATGTGCAGGTTAGGTGGATTGGCCATGATAAATTGCCCTTAGTGTCCAAAATTGCCCTTAGTATTGGGTGGGGTTACTGGGCTATGGGGATAGGGTGGAGGTGTGGACCTTGGGTAGGGTGCTCTTTCCAAGAGCCGGTGCAGACTCGATGGGCCGAATGGCCTCCTTCTGCACTGTAAATTCTATGATAATTCTATGACAGTTAGAAAAATGCTCAACATTACAAACAGACAGCAATATCTGTGTCTTTAATGAACAGTCAAAATGAGAAGTAGAGATTTTAGGCAGGAAACCGGAGTATTCATGATATATAAATAAACATAAGAACATAAGAACTAGGAGCAGCAGTAGGCCATCTGGCCCCTCGAGCCTGCTCCGCCATTCAATGAGATCATGGCTGATCTTTTGTGGACTCAGCTCCACTTACCCGCCCGCTCACCGTGACCCTTAATCCCTTTACTGTTCAAAAATCTATTTGCCTTTGCCATAAAAGCAGTTAATGAGGTAGCCGCAACTGCTTCACTGGGCAGGGAATTCCACAGATTCACGACCCTTTGGTGAAGGAGTGCCTCCACAACTCCGTCCCAAATCTGTTCCCCTTTATTTTGAGACTATGCCCCCTAGTTCTGGTTTCACCCGCCAGTGGAAACAACCTGCCCGCTTCTATCCTATCGATTCCCTTCATAATGTTTTGATCAGATCCCCCCTCATTCTTCTAAATTCCAATGAGTACAGTCCCAGCCTACTCAGTTTCTCCTCATACGCCAATCATCTCAACTCCAGGACCAACCCAGCGAATCTCCTCTGCACCCCCTCCAGTGCCAGTAAATCCTTTCTAACTCAGGAGGCCCAAACTGTACACAGTGCTCCAGGTGTGGCCTCACCAACACCCTATACAGCTGCAACATTACCTCCTGTTTTTAAACTCCATTCCTCTAGCAATGAAGGACAAAATTCCATTTGCCTCCTTAATCACCTGCTGCACCTGCAAGCCAACTTTTTGTGATTCATGCACAAGGACACCCAGGTCCCTCTGCACAGCAGCAAGCTGCAATTTGTTACCATTTAAATAATAGTTAATTTTCTGTTATTCCTACCAAATTGGCTGACCTCATATTTATCAACATAGAACTCCATCTGCAAGGCCCTTGCTCATCACTTAAACTATCTATAGCCCTCTGCAGACTTTCAGTGTCCTCTGCACGCTTGGCTCTACCACTTAGGGGCTGGTTTAGCTCACTGGGCTAAATTGCTGGCTTTTAAAACAGACCAAGGCAGGCCAGCAGCACGGTTCAATTCCCATACCAGCCTCCCCGAACACGCGCCGGAATGTGGTGACTAGGGGCTTTTCACAGTAACTTCATTGAAGCCTACTTGTGACAATAAGCGATTTTCATTTCATTAGTGTCACCAGTGAACTTTGACATATTGCACTTGGTCCCCAACTCCAGATCATCTATGTAAATTGTAAACGATTGCGGTACCAACACTGATCCCTGAGGGACACCACTACCACTGATCGCCAACCAGAAAAACACCCATTTATCCCCCCTCTTTGCTTTCTGTCAGTTAACAAATCCTCTATCCAGGCTAATACATTACCTGTAACGCCGTGCACCTTTATCTTATGCAGCAGCCTTTTGTGTGGCACCTTGTCGAATGTCTTCTGGAAATCCAGATACACCACATCCACCAGTTCCCCGTTGTCCACCTCGCTCGTAATGTCCTCAAAGAAATCCAGTAAATTAGCTGAACATGACCTGCCTTTCATGAATCCACGCTGCGTCTGCCCAATGGGACAATTTCTATCCAGATGTCTCGCTATTTCTTCCTTGATGATAGATTCAAGCATTTCCCCCACTACAGAAGTTAAGCTAACCGGCCTATAGTTACCAGCCTTTTGTCCGCCTCCTTTTTTAAACAGTGGAGTCACATTTGCTGTTTTCCAATCTACCAGAATCGCCCTAGCGTCCAGCAAATTTTGGTAAATTACCACGAGCGCATTTGCTATTTCCGCTGCCATCTCTTTTAGTACCCTGGAATGCATTCCATCAGGGCCAGGAGACTTGTCTACCTTTAGCCCCATTAGTTGCTCAACACTACATCCTTCATAATAATGATCATTTCTAGGTCCTCGCCTGTCATAGCCTCCTTGCCAACAATTATTGGCACGTTATTTGTGTCTTCCACTGTGAAGACCGACAAAATACCTGTCCAATGCCTCGGCCATTTCCTCATTTTCCATTCTTAAATCCCCGTTCTCATCCTCTAAAGGACCAATATTTACCTTAGCCACTGTTTGTCATTTTATATATTTGTAGAAACTTGCCAGCTGTTTTTATATTCTGAGCTAGTTTACTCTCATAATCTATTTTACTTTTCTTTATAGCTTTTTTCGTGGCTTTCTGTTGATCATAGAATTTACAGTGCAGAAGGAGGCCACTCGGCCCATCGAGTCTGCACCGGCCCTTGGAAAGAGCACCTCACTTAAGCCCACACCTCCACCCTGTCCCCGTAACCCTATAACCCAGTAACCCCACCCAACCATTTTGGACACTAAGGGCAATTTAGCATGGCCAATCCACCTAACCTGCGCATCTTTGGACTGTGGGAGGAAACCGGAGGAAGCCCACGGATCCCGGGAACGCGGTACTGAGTTATCCCGGGAGTGCTGGTTTGAATTATCCCCGGGAGCGAGTTATCCCGGGAACACGGGACTGAGTTATCCCGGGGACGCGGGACTGAGTTATCCCCAAAACACGGATTGAGTCATCCCGGGAACGCGGGACTGAGTTATCTCGGGAACGCGGGACTGAATTATCCCGGGAACGTGGCACTGAGTTATCTCGGGAACGCGGGACTGAGCTATCTCGGGAATGTGGCACTGAGTTATCTCGGGAACACGGGACTGAGTTATCAAGGGGACGCGGGACTGAGTTATCCCGGGAACGTGGCACTGAGTTATCTCGGGAACATGGCACTGAGTTATCCCGGGAACACGGGACTGAGTTATCAAGGGGACGCGGGACTGAGGTATCCCAAAAACACAGATTGAGTTATCCCAGGAACGCGGGGCTGAGTTATCCCCAGGAACACGGGACTGAGTTATCCTGGGAGCGCAGGTCTGAGTTAATAATATAATAATAATAATCGCTTATTGTCACAAGTAGGCTTCAATGAAGTTGCTGTGAAAAGCCCCTAGTCGCCACATTCCGGCGCCTGTTCGGGGAGGCCGGTACGGGAATTGAACCCGCGCAGCTGGCCTTGTTCTGCATCACAAGCCAGCTGTTTAGCCCTCTGTGCTAAACCAGCCCAGGAGCGCGGGATTGAGTTAACCCCGGAAGCATGGATTGAGGTATCCCGGGAGCGCGGGATTGAGTTAACCCCGGAAGCATGGACTGACGTATCCCGGGAATGCGGGATCGAGTTAACCCCGGAAGCATGGACTGACGTATCCCGGGAGCGCGGGATTGAGTTAACCCCGGAAGCATGGACTGACGTATCCCGGGAATGCGGGATTAAGTTAACCCCGGAAGCATGGACTGACGTATCCCGGGAATGCGGGATCGAGTTAACCCCGGAAGCATGGACTGACGTATCCCGGGAATGCGGGATTGAGTTAACCCCGGAAGCATGGACTGACGTATCCCGGGAATGCGGGCTGAGCACAAGTGTTGAAGTATCTGCAGAGCCAGTGAATAAACGACCTTGTTGATAATCCTTGTTGTCGGTGATTAAGGAAACCCACAACATTTCCAGGCACAGGTGTAACTGGAACAGGAAGAGGGCATTCTGCCCCTTGACACTGTTGCACCATTCATGGCTCATCTGTATCCATTGCTCTGTATCCCATGATATATAGCAGAAATATCAATCTCCATTTTTACATTTTCAATCATGCCCCAGACATTAGAGGAATAGAGGTCTGGATTTTGCCTCCCCTTTGCGTGAATAAATCCCCGAAACGCAGTTTAACACCACGTATTGTAACTGTGTCGTTAATGCCCTCTCTTTGTTTGTAGTGAGGGTCTGCAATCGACCTGCTACCTCCCCACCAGCAACATTACACCCATTCAAGACTCAATACAGCATTGGAGAGTTCATTCATGTGAAATGCCCAGCCAGAATGGCACCAGCAGGACAGGATAAATACACGTGTGGGTCCAGCCTGAACTGGGAACCGGACCCTCCCCAGGAAATCCGCTGCCAGTCTGGTAAGAGCCTGTATGGCAAGAATATTCCCCCGGATTCTCCTCCTGTAACCTCAGCAGCAACCGCGGTGAACAGCACATCCATCAGGACGTTTACACACACACTCACACACACACTCACTCACACACACACTCACACTCACTCACACTCACTCACACACACACTCACTCACACATGCTCTCACACACCCACAATCACACACACTCACTCACACACACTCACTCACACACGCTCACTCACACACACTCACTCACACTCACACACACTCACACTCATTCACACACATTCACACACACACTCAGTCACACACACTCACACAGACACTCACTCACACACACTCACACGCTCACACACACTCACACACACTCACACTCACTCACACACATTCACACACACACTCATACAGACACTCACTCACACACACTCACAAATACTCACTCCCATATCCACACTCACAAATACTCACTCACACACACTCACTAACACACTCACTCACACACACTCACACACATTCACACACACACTCACTCACACCCACTCACACCCACTCACACACCCTCACTCACCCTCACTCACGCACACTCACAGACGCACTCACTCACACTCACTCACACACATTCACTCACAAATACTCACTCACAGACACAAACACTCTCACACACACACACACACTCACTCATACACACACACTCACACACACTCACTCACAAATACTCACTCACAAATACTCACTGACACAGTCGCACACACTCACACACACACACACACACACACTCACACACACACTCACACACACTCACTCACACACACTCACACACACACACTCACATTCACACACACACTCACTCACAAATACTCACTCACAGACACACTCACTCACACTCACTCACTCACAAATACTCACTGACACAGTCACAAACACTCTCACACACTCACACACACACTCACTCACACACACACACTCACACACATTCACTCACACACACTCACACACACTCACACACACACACTCACTCACACACACTCCCTCACTCACACTCACTCACACTCACACACACACTCACTCACACACGCTCACACACACTCACTCGCACACACTCACAATCACTCACTCACAGACACACTCACTCACACTCACTCACAAATACTCACTGACACAGTCACAAACACTCTCACACACTCACACACACACTCACTCACACACACACACTCACACACATTCACTCACACACACTCACACACACTCACACACACACACTCACTCACACACACTCCCTCACTCACACTCACTCACACTCACACACACACTCACTCACACACGCTCACACACACTCACTCGCACACACTCACAATCACTCACTCACTCACACTCACTCACACACACACTCACTCACACACTCACTCACACTCACTCACAGTCACACACACACTCACCCGCACACACTCACAATCACTCACTCACACACACACTCACTCACACACTCACACACTCACTCACACACCCACAATCACACACCCACAATCACACTCCCACAATCACACACACACACTCACACACACTCACACTCACACTCACACACATTCACACACACATTCACACACACTCTCAGTCACACACACTCAGTCACACACTCACTCACACACACTCACAAATACTCACTCCCATACCCTCACTCACAAATACTCACTCCATCACACTCACTAACACACACTCACGCACATTCACAGACACACACTCACACACACTCACACACACACTCACTCCCATACTCTCAATCACACACACACACTCCTACAGACACACACACTCACACACACACACTCACTCACACCCACTCACTCCCACTCACACCCTCTCACACCCACTCACACACCTTCACTCACCCTCACTCACGCACACTCACGCACACTCACACGCACACTCACTCACACACACTCACTCACTCACACACACTCACACATACACTCACACATACACTCATACATACACTCACTCACGCACATTCACACACACACTCACTCACACACACTCACACACACACACTCACTCACAATCACTCACACTCACTCACATTCACTCACAAACACTCACTCACACTCACTCAGACATACTCACTCACGCACACACACACATATTCCCACACACTCATCACTCACACTCACTCACAAATACTCACTCACTCACACTCACTCACACTCGCTCACAAATACTCACTCACAGACACACTCACTCACACACACTCACTCACAGACACATTCACTCACACACACTAACACACATTCACCAACACACACTCACTCACACCTCTTACAAATACTCACTCACAGATGCACTCACTCACAGACACTCACTCACAAATACTCACTGACACAGTCGCGCACACTCACACACTCACACACACACGCTCACACACTCACTCGCTCACACTCACTCACACACACACACACACTCACACACACACACTCACACTCACTCACACACACTCACTCAGGCACACACACTCACACACACTCACTCACAAATACTCACTCACACACACTCACACACACTCACTCACAAATACCCAAATACCCCCACACACTCACTCACAAATACTCAATCACGCACACTCACACACACTCACTCACACTCGCTCACAAATACTCACTCACAGGCACACTCACTCACACACACTCACTCACAAATACACACTCACACACACTCACACACACTCACTCACACTCACTCACACACACTCACTCACACACACTCACTCACAAATACTCACTGACACAGTCGAACACACTCTCACACACTCACACACACACTCACTCACACACACACTCACACACACTCACACACACACACACACTCACACACACTCACACACACACTCACTCACACACACTCACACACACACACTCACACACACTCAGTCACACACACGTACTCACACTCACACTCACTCACACACATTCACACACACACTCAGTCACACACACTCAGACACACACTCACTCACACACACTCACAAATACTCACTCACACACACTCACGCACATTCACACACACACTCACTCACACACACTCACTAACACACACTCACTCACACACACTCATGCACATTCACACACTCAATCACTCACACACACTCACTCACACACACTCACTCACACACACTCACCCACACACACTCACACACTCACTCACAAATACTCACTCCCATACACTCAATCACTCACACACACTCACACACACACACTCACACACACACACTCACTCACACCCATTCACACACCCTCACTCACGCACACTCACGCACACTCACACACACACTCACTCACATCTCTTACAAATACTCACTCACAGACGCACTCACTCACACACACTCACTCACAAATACTCACTCACAGACACACTCACTCGCACACACTCACTCACACACACTCACTCACAAATACTCACTGACACAGTCGCACACGCTCTCACACACAAACACACACTCACTCACACACACACTCACACACACACACTCACTCACACACACTCACACACACACACTCACACACACACACTCACATTCACACACACACTCACACACACACTCACTCACAAATACTCACTCACAGACACACTCACTCACACACACTCACTCACTCACAAATACTCACTGACACAGTCACAAGCACTCTCACACACTCACACACACACTCACTCACACAAACACTCTCACACACTCACACACACACTCACTCACACACTCACACACACTCACTCACACACACTCACTCACACACACTCACACACACTCACACACACACTCACTCACACACACTCACTCACTCACTCACACTCACTCACACACGCTCACACACTCACTCGCACACACTCACAATCGCTCACTCACTCACACTCACTCACACACACTCACACACACACACACACTCACTCACACTCACTCACAGTCACACACACACTCACTCACACACGCTCACACACACTCACTTGCACACACTCACAATCACTCACTCACACACATTCACACACACACTCACTCATACTCACACACTCACTCACATATGCTCACACACACTCACACACCCACAATCACACACCCACAATCACACTCACTCACTCACACACACTCACACATGCTCACACACACTCACACACACTCACACTCACACACATTCACACACACATTCACACACACACTGAGTCACACACACTCAGTCACACACACTCAGTCACACACTCACTCACACACACTCACAAATACTCACTCCCATACCCTCACTCACAAATACTCACTCCATCACACTCACTAACACACACTCACGCACATTCGCACACACACACACACTCACACACACTCACTCACACACACTCACTCACACACACTCACTCACACACTCACTCCCATACACTCAATCACACACACACTCACACACACACACTCACACACACACACTCACCCACACACACCCACTCACACACCTTCACTCACCCTCACTCATGCACACTCACGCACACTCATGCACACTCACACACACTCACACACACACTCACTCACACACACTCACACTCACTCACTCACACACACTCACATACACTCACACATACACTCACACATACACTCACTCACGCACATTCACACACACACTCACACACACACACTCACTCACATTCACACACACACTCATTCACACACACTCACTCACACACACTCACCCACACACACTCACTCACACACTCACTCACAAATACTCACTCCCATGCACTCAATCACTCACACACACTCACACACACACACTCACTCACACACACACACACTCACTCATACACACTCACGCACATTCACACACACACTCACACACACTCACGCACACTCACGCACACTCACACACTCACTCACTCACACACACTCACTTACACTCACTCACACTCACTCACACTCACACACACACTCACTCACACACGCTCACACACACTCATTCGCACACACTCACAATCACTCACTCACTCACACTCACTCACACACTCACTCACAGTCACACTCACAATCACTCACTCACACACACACTCACTCACACACTCACACTCACACACTCACTCACACACCCACAATCACACACCCACAATCACACTCCCACAATCACACACACACACTCGCACATGCACACACACACTCACACTCACACTCACACACATTCACACACACATTCACACACACTCTCAGTCACACACACTCAGTCACACACTCACTCACACACACTCACAAATACTCACTCCCATACCCTCACTCACAAATACTCACTCCATCACACTCACTAACACACACTCACGCACATTCACAGACACACACTCACACACACTCACACACACACTCACTCCCATACTCTCAATCACACACATACACTCCTACACACACACACTCACACTCACTCACACCCACTCACTCCCACTCACACCCTCTCACACCCACTCACACACCTTCACTCACCCTCATTCACGCACACTCACACGCACACTCACTCACACACACTCACTCACACACACTTACACACACTCACACATACACTCATACATACACTCACTCACGCACATTCACACACACACTCACTCACACACACTCACACACACACACTCACTCACAATCACTCACACTCACTCACATTCACTCACAAACGCTCACTCACACTCACTCAGACATACTCACTCACGCATACACACACTCATTCACATACACTTACTCGCAGGCACACGCACTCACACACACATTCCCACACACTCATCACTCACACTCACTCACAAATACTCACTCACACACACTCACTCACGCGCACATTCCCACATACTCACTCACTCACACTCACTCACACTCGCTCACAAATACTCACTCACAGACACACTCACTCACACACACTCACTCACAGACACATTCACTCACTCACACTCGCTCACAAATACTCACTCACAGACACACTCACTCACACACACTCACTCACACACACTCACTCACAAATACTCACTCACAGACACACTCACTCACAAATACTCACTCACAGACACTTACTCACTCACTAACACACACTCTCTCACAAATACTCACAGACACAGTCGCGCACACTCACACATTCACACACACTCACACACACACACTCACACACTCACTCAATCACACATACTCACTCAGGCACACACACTCACTCACAAATACTCACTCACACACACTCACTCACACACACTCACTCACAAATACTCACTGACACAGTCGCACACACTCTCACACACTCACACACACACTCACGCACACACACACACACTCACTCAATCACACACACTCACTCACACAAACACTCTCACACACTCACACACACACTCACTCACACACTCACACACACTCACTCACACACACTCACTCACACACACTCACACACACTCACACACACACTCACTCACACACACTCACTCACTCACTCACACTCACTCACACACGCTCACACACTCACTCGCACACACTCACAATCGCTCACTCACTCACACTCACTCACACACACTCACACACACACACACACTCACTCACACTCACTCACAGTCACACACACACTCACTCACACACGCTCACACACACTCACTTGCACACACTCACAATCACTCACTCACACACATTCACACACACACTCACTCATACTCACACACTCACTCACATATGCTCACGCACACTCACACACCCACAATCACACACCCACAATCACACTCACTCACTCACACACACTCACACATGCTCACACACACTCACACACACTCACACTCACACACATTCACACACACATTCACACACACACTGAGTCACACACACTCAGTCACACACACTCAGTCACACACTCACTCACACACACTCACAAATACTCACTCCCATACCCTCACTCACAAATACTCACTCCATCACACTCACTAACACACACTCACGCACATTCGCACACACACACACACTCACACACACTCACTCACACACACTCACTCACACACTCACTCCCATACACTCAATCACACACACACTCACACACACACACTCACACACACACACTCACCCACACACACCCACTCACACACCTTCACTCACCCTCACTCATGCACACTCACGCACACTCATGCACACTCACACACACTCACACACACACACTCACTCACACACACTCACACTCACTCACTCACACACACTCACATACACTCACACATACACTCACACATACACTCACTCACGCACATTCACACACACACTCACACACACACACTCACTCACATTCACACACACACTCATTCACACACACTCACTCACACACACTCACCCACACACACTCACTCACACACTCACTCACAAATACTCACTCCCATGCACTCAATCACTCACACACACTCACACACACACACTCACTCACACACACACACACTCACTCATACACACTCACGCACATTCACACACACACTCACACACACTCACGCACACTCACGCACACTCACACACTCACTCACTCACACACACTCACTTACACTCACTCACACTCACTCACACTCACACACACACTCACTCACACACGCTCACACACACTCATTCGCACACACTCACAATCACTCACTCACTCACACTCACTCACACACTCACTCACAGTCACACTCACAATCACTCACTCACACACACACTCACTCACACACTCACACTCACACACTCACTCACACACCCACAATCACACACCCACAATCACACTCCCACAATCACACACACACACTCGCACATGCACACACACACTCACACTCACACTCACACACATTCACACACACATTCACACACACTCTCAGTCACACACACTCAGTCACACACTCACTCACACACACTCACAAATACTCACTCCCATACCCTCACTCACAAATACTCACTCCATCACACTCACTAACACACACTCACGCACATTCACAGACACACACTCACACACACTCACACACACACTCACTCCCATACTCTCAATCACACACATACACTCCTACACACACACACTCACACTCACTCACACCCACTCACTCCCACTCACACCCTCTCACACCCACTCACACACCTTCACTCACCCTCATTCACGCACACTCACACGCACACTCACTCACACACACTCACTCACACACACTTACACACACTCACACATACACTCATACATACACTCACTCACGCACATTCACACATACACTCACTCACACACACACACTCACTCACAATCACTCACACTCACTCACATTCACTCACAAACGCTCACTCACACTCACTCAGACATACTCACTCACGCATACACACACTCATTCACATACACTTACTCGCAGGCACACGCACTCACACACACATTCCCACACACTCATCACTCACACTCACTCACAAATACTCACTCACACACACTCACTCACGCGCACATTCCCACATACTCACTCACTCACACTCACTCACACTCGCTCACAAATACTCACTCACAGACACACTCACTCACACACACTCACTCACAGACACATTCACTCACTCACACTCGCTCACAAATACTCACTCACAGACACACTCACTCACACACACTCACTCACACACACTCACTCACAAATACTCACTCACAGACACACTCACTCACAAATACTCACTCACAGACACTTACTCACTCACTAACACACACTCTCTCACAAATACTCACAGACACAGTCGCGCACACTCACACATTCACACACACTCACACACACACACTCACACACTCACTCAATCACACATACTCACTCAGGCACACACACTCACTCACAAATACTCACTCACACACACTCACTCACACACACTCACTCACAAATACTCACTGACACAGTCGCACACACTCTCACACACTCACACACACACTCACGCACACACACACACACTCACTCAATCACACACACTCACTCAGGCACACACACTCACTCACAAATACTCACTCACACACACTCACTCACACTCGCTCACAAATACTCACTCACAGGCACACTCACTCACACATACTCACTCACAAATACTCACTCACAGACACACTCAATCACACTCACTCACACACACTCAATCACACTCACACACACTCAATCACACACACTCACTCACACACACACACTCACAAATACTCACTGACACAGTCGCACACACTCTCATACACTCACACACACACTCACTCACACACACGCTCACGCACACTCACTCACAGACACTCACTCACACACACTCAGTCACACACACTCAGTCACACACACTTACTCACACTCACACACATTCACACACACATTCATACACACACTCAGTCACACACACTCAGACACACACTCACTCACACACACTCACAAATACTCACTCACAAATACTCACTCCCATACCCACACTCACAAATACTCACTCACACACACTCACTAACACACACTCACTCACACACACTCACGCACATTCACACACACACTCACTCACACACACTCACTCACACACACTCACCCACACACACTCACTCACACACTCACTCACAAATACTCACTCCCATGCACTCAATCACTCACACACACTCACACACATACACTCACACACACACACTCACTCACACCCACTCACACACCCTCACTCACGCACACTCACGCACACTCACACACACTCACACACACACTCACTCACACACACTCACCCACACACACTCACTCAGACACTCACTCACAAATACTCACTCCCATGCACTCAATCACTCACACACACTCACACACACACACTCACTCACACACACACTCACTCATACACACTCACGCACATTCAAACACACACTCACACACACTCACGCACACTCACGCACACTTATGCACACTCACGCACACTCACACACTCACTCACTCACTCACACACACTCACTCACACTCACACACACTCACTCACTCACACACACTCACACATACACTCATACATACACTCACACATACACTCACTCATGCACACTCACACACACACTCACTCACACACACTCACTCACACACACTCACGCACATTCACGCACACACTCACTCACACACACACACACACTCACAATCATTCACACTCACTCACATTCACTCACAAA